>NC_069499.1:648907827-649507827 GCF_027579735.1 Bombina bombina | reverse complement strand
GTCCCCGTATACAATGTTTTTGGAGAGAAGTGGAATCTTACTTACAGAAAATAGGGGGAGGGAACCTCAGACTAACTCCTAAAGTGGCTCTCTTGAATGATAAGACACATATTACCTGTAAACTCAGAGCCCTTCTGGTACAGATAGGGCTTAATGGGGCACGCTCAGTAATAGCAAGAGCATGGAAAACACCTACAACCCCGACATTAGAATCTTGGGTGGCGAGAACAGCAGAGCTTATTAGTTTGGAGGAGTATGGCTTCCTCAAAAGGAACAAGTTACCCTTTTTTCTGGACGCCAAATTTTTGTGGGAAGAGATTTACAACACTCCCTGAGGTAGAATAATAGACACAAGGAAGCTAAGGCTCTATTGGCTATACATAAAGGAAGCAGATAAACAGCGGGTCTGGCGGCCGGGAGGGACCTGAGGAGGCATGTCGTCAAGGAATTCGATTGAACTAGGTGAGATTACTTGGAAATGTTTAAGAGTAATGACAGCTTAATTTAACATGAATAACTTACAGAGCACTGTATTAGGTTAAAGTTTATTTGTTTGAATTGTTATATTCTCGATTAGTATGTAAAGTCAAAATTGACTCTTTATTTCTTCTTTTTGTAAAATGGAAAAACAAAATAAATATAAATATATGAGATCATTATTGTTATTATTTTTTTCTACAAGTGGCTATGAAGCTCTCTGCAGTTATTTAATAATGACCACTTAATTGAGGGCCAGATTATAAGTTATCGGATTTATCGCATCTGTTTGGTGCGCTGGATGTAGCGCTCATATTACAAGTTGAAATTAAATGCAATCGCTTGAACCCAATTAATGTTAACATGCATCAGAATAGCACAAAAAGTGTCAAAGAACACATAAAAAATCATTTAAAAGTACAGTTACACTTATAATAAGACTATCTAAAAAAATATTAAAACAATTATTTCCCAAAAAAGCTATAGGGGCTCAAAGATATGAGGTCTCTAGGAAGAAAAAAAGAAAGGCTGTCAAACGGCTTTAACATAGAGATACATACAAATACATGTATAAATATAAAAATAAATATATATATATATATATATATATATATATATATATATATATATATGCACTGTACAGTACTGTGCAAAAGTCTTAGGCCACCATTAGATTTGTTGTTTTAGCAATATTATAATGACCATATATAATTATTTCTCAGTCTCTTTATTAGAATACAACCAGACAATACAGAATATTTGTATGCAGTATTAAAAAACAGAAATAAATGAGAAAATCAGCTTCTATAGGCTAAAGTGGCAAGTATTTAGTGGGACATCCCCTTACACTTGAGCAATAGCAGGAACCTGGCTCTCGTAAATCTAAATGGAATGGAACCCTAATTAATGTTATATCTAACATCTGTATTTGTCCTATTATTTCATGTCAAAATGTAAATGTAAAAGCTCTATTATATGTGTTTTTTTCAAGACATGCTTCACAGTTACATACACATGTTGTATGAGTTTACTTTATTGGAAGCTTGCTAATAAGACCAACTTTCAATCACATTATTCCATTCAAAATGCCAAAGATCACAGAATTTGACAGACATAAAATTATACTTTTGCATCAGCAAGGCCACTCTCAAAGGGATATTGGCAAACAAACTGGATACTCAAGATGTGGTATTCAAGCTGTTACAAAGAAATTTGAAGAATGAGGAGAGGTCAAGGACAAAAAAGGACTGGAAGGCCAAGAAAACTCTCAAAATCTGATGAGAAGTTTCTAAGAGTTTCTTCTTTGAGAGACCGGAAGATGTACAGCAAGGACCTGGCTCAGCATCTGGCAGCTTCATCAGGATTGTCCTCTATAGCCTGAAGAAGTTTGTTCATGAATGGTCTTTGTGGAAGGGTAGCAGCCAAGAAACCAATTATTTGGAAAGGGGAACAGGCTAAGATATGCTAAAGTTCACAAAGATTTGAATGAAGATCAGTGAAAAAGAATATTATGGAGTGACAAATACCAATTTCAAATTTTTGGGTCCAATCATCGACAATATGTGAGAAGAAGAGTTGGAGAGAGATGGAAATATGAGTGCTTGTGTCCTTTATTGAAACATGATGGAGGGTCTGTCCTGGTTTGGGGCTGCATTTCTGCCAGTGGTGTTAGCGATATTGTTTGAATTGATGGGATCATGAATGCTAAAAAGTACAGATAGGTTTTAATTCATCAGTCCATTCCTTCTGGAAAGTGTCTGATTGGGAATGGTTTTATTTTTTAGCATGATAATGATCCCAAACACACTGCTAATGCAGTGAAATCATATTTGGAGAGAAAAACAGCTGATAAAACACAGGCAGTCATGGGCTGACCTCCACAGAGTCTATATCTGAATATTGAAGAGGCAGTATATGATCACCTGGACAGAGAAAGAAAATAAAGACTAAATCTAAAGAAGAACTCTGGGAAGTGCTAAAAGAAACCTTGTATAATATACCAGAAGATTACTTCAGAAAACTTCAGGACAGTCTCCCCAAAAGAGTTCAAGATGTGCTTAGTGCTAAGGGAGGTCATAGTAAAAGCTTACTTTTGACTGAAAAAGCCATTTTGTTCTGCATATTGTGTGTTTTTTATATTTTGTGTACATATTCCCTGTGTTTTCTGTTTGTATCTTAAGAAAGAGACCAAAAATACATATTGATGGTCATTAAATCTTTGCTACAACAACAAATCTAATGGTGGCCTAATAATTTTGCACAGTGTTATATAAATATATATATAAATATATATATATGTATATATATATATATATATATATATATATATATATATATATATATATATATTGTAACAGGGACCACTTTTAACCACGGTCTTCTAGGGCACAAATGCAGCACAGGACAATCCACTGTAGTTTAAAATGCTTTATTTTTCACAGCAATAACAAACAGGCAGTTCATTTTCAAAAGAGGGAAATCCTTCCTCTGCAGCAAAGTTAAGTACTTATAAATGTGTCCCAGCACTTCACAGCATTCCACAAGTGCTTTGTAAAAATAATGTCCTTTTACAGTTCACAGGAACAAAAGTCTTTTACACAGTGTAACAAACACACACACCAGCTTCTGTAGCTGTGTAACTATATCTCAAGGCCTGAGTGAGGCTGCTATTTAAACCCTCACAACTTCTAATTAGCCACACCTGTGATTAGCTGTTGGACAGCTTCACAGCTGTCTGGGATAATGGCCCACCCTCTCTCCAATTTTCCCAAACCCCAGGGACCCAGAACACAGTTTATCAACTGCATAATCAAATACACACTCTTTCTCCCTGGGGTTTTAACTGAAAGGAGAAATAGCATGTACAATGCTTGGTCTTAAATATCTTCCATTTATAACCAGGCCTTGCTTTCTGTCACATATCCTCCCCCCCAGCTCACACCCAGTGGGTTGAGCGACCATGGACATCAATTAATGTACCCGAGACAAACCATCAGCATTGCCCTGCAAAAGACCAGCCCTGTGCTCAACAGTAAAATTGAAGGGTTGCAAGCTAAGAAACCACCTAGTAACCCTTTAATTTGTTTCCTTATTCTGACTCATCCATGTGAGAGGAGCATGATCTGTTATTAATTTAAATTTTCTTCCCAACAGATAGTACCTAAGGGTCTCTAAAGCTCACTTAATGGCAAGGCATTCTTTCTCCACTATAGAATAGTTCTTTTCCTGTGAAATAAGTTTTCTGCTTAGGAAAAGGACAGGATGCTCTTCTCCCTGACACTCCTGCGAGAGAACTGCTCCTAAACCAACATCAGAGGCATCTGTCTGTACAATAAAATCTTTAGCGAAATTGGGGGTTACCAAAACTGGATGGGCACAAAGGGCATCTTTCAAATGCTTAAAAGCTTGTTCTGCTTCTGGGGACCATTTTATCATAATTGGGGCCCTTGCTTTTGTGAGATCTGTCAAGGGTGCCGCAATTGTAGTGAAATTCGGGATAAACCTTCTATAATAACTAGTTATCCCAATAAATGCTCTTACTTGTTTTTTAGTTAGAGGCTGTGGCCAGTTCTGTATGGCCTCTACTTTTGTTGTCTGAGGTTTAACTAATCCTCTACCAATAGTATAACCCAAGTACTTCCTGTAAACCAACAGTACATTTTGCAGGATTGGCAGTTAACCCAGCGGACCGTATTGCATCAAGTACTGCTTGAACTTTTGGAAGATGGGATTCCCAATCTGTACTATAAATGATAACATCATCCAAATATGCTGCCGCATAACGAACATGGGGTTTAAGAATTCTATCCATCATCCTCTGGAATGTTGCCGGGGCTCCATGTAAACCAAATGGCAACACCGTATACTGAAATAAGCCCTCTGGGGTTGAAAAAGCTGTCTTTTCCTTTGCTTGACTAGTGAGAGGCACCTGCCAATACCCTTTCGTTAAATCAATTGTAGTGAGATAACATGCTTTTCCTAGCCTTTCTATCAACTCATCTACTCTAGGCATTGGGTAGGTGTCAAATTTGGAAACACAATTAAGCTTACGAAAGTCATTACAGAACCTTAATGAACCATCCGGCTTTGGAACAAGCACAATTGGACTGTTCCACTCACTTTGTGATTCCTCAATTACCCCAAGCTTTAACATTTTTTCTACTTCCAGTTTAATAGCCTTTCTACGAGCCTCAGGGACCCTATACGGTTTAAGGCAGACCTTCTTCCCTGGTTCTGTTATTATGTCATGCTTAATAACATTAGTTTTTCCCGGTACCACAAAAAATACCTCTTTGTTTATTCTAATAAAATCCTTGACCTCTCGCTTCTGATGTACAGATAGGGTTTCCAATATATTTACCTCTGGTTCAGTGACAGGGAGTTCTGTAGGTTTTAAGGCAACTAAAACTTCCCTATCTTTCCAAGGTTTTAACAGATTTATATGATATATTTGCTCAGGTTTCCTTCTCCCTGGCTGACTTACTTTGTAATTAACATCACCCACTTTCTCAATTATCTCATATGGGCCCTGCCAAGTAGCCAAGAATTTATTTTCAACTGTAGGGACCAGAACTAACACCCTGGCTCTAGCATTACTGTTGTAGCTGTACTTTTGTGCTTCCTTTGCTTTTCCCATATGTTCCCTTACAATGGGCATGACAGCTTCCATACGATCCTGCATTTGGGAAATATGTTAAATAATAGTTCGATAAGGTGTTGTCTCTTGCTCCCAAGTCTCTTTAACTATATCTAATAATCCCCTGGGATGCCGCCCATATAACAGTTCAAATGGGGAAAAACCTGTAGAAGCCTGGGGAACCTCCCTGATAGAGAACATTAGATAGGGTAACAGAAGGTCCCAATTTCTCCCATCTGTGTCAATTACCTTTCTTAGCATACTTTTGAGAGTTTTGTTAAACCTTTCTACTAAACCATCAGTCTGAGGGTGATATACTGAGGTCCTTAGTTGTTTTACGCCCAACAACTTACACAATTCTTTTGTAACCCTGGACATAAATGGAGTTCCTTGGTTTGTCAAAATTTCCTTAGGTATCCCGACCCTGCTAAACATTAGCATGAGTTCTTTTGCTATGGACTTTGCAGAGCTGTTACGAAGGGGAACTGCCTCAGGATAGCGTGTAGCATAATCAAGGATTACCAGTATATACTGATGTCCTCTAGCAGATTTAACCAGCGGACCCACCAAGTCCATAGCAATTCTTTCAAAAGGCACATCAATTATAGGCAAGGGCACTAAAGGGTTACAAAAATCTTTAGCAGGAGCTGTAAGTTGACACTTAGGGCATGAAGCACAATAATCCTTGATGGCTACAAATATCCCTGGCCAATAAAACCTTCTAAGAACTCTCTCTTTGGTTTTCTCAACTCCCAAATGCCCCCCTAGAATGTGGTTATGTGCAAGATTTAATACAGTGTTCCTAAAAGTCTGGGGCACCAAAAGTTGTTTAACAATGTCTGTTCCTTTCTTCTCTACACAATATACCAAATCATTAACTGCTTCAAAATAAGGATAGGGTAATACATTTCCTGGCTGTGTCACAACATCATTTATAACCCTGATATTATTTCTTGCATCCACCAATGTTGGATCCTCCCATTGGGCTTTTTTAAAATTACCAGGGCCACCAACCAGATCTATCAAATCATCAATATTTTCCGAGCTAGTACTTGGTAATTCATTACTCTGAGAAGGTTGATCACCTACTAATACAGGCATAGGGCAATAAATCTTATTTTTCTCATTTTCAATGGAACCCCCTTCAAAATCAGTTTCAGAGAAAGGAAATACATAAATATCAGAAGTTTGACATATTTCTGGAGATTCCCATAACTCCAGAAATTTTGGAAAATCTCTCCCTATCACCACCTCATGGGCTAAATTTGGTACTACACCAACACAATGTTTTAATTTACCACACTGAGTCTCAATCTCTACCTCAGCTGTAGGATATTCCCGTTTATCTCCATGAACACAGATAATTCCCATTTTTTCCCCATAATCTAATACTGCATCTGGTACTAAAGAATTAGCCACTAGTGTGACCATACTTCCTGAATCAAGCAAAGCCCTAGACACTTTACCATTAACCGTCACATTACACCAATGGGAATCATTATTAACAGAGCTGTTGCTATTAGACAATAGTGAATGTGCAACATTACAGTCCATAAATTCATCTTTATCACAGTCTCTAGCAATATGCCCAACCTCATTACATTTAAAACATCTTACAGGTTGGTTATATTTAAATGTTTCCTTAATTCCTGGGGAAATGTCTCTGGTGTTTTGCCGATACACCTGCTGCTCTCTTATCCCCTTTATCCCCTGAACAGTCTTACCAGTTCTTGTAGAGCTCTGGGACTTGGGATTTTGGGGCTGATCCCTTGAAGACTGTTGCAAAACTTCTCCTGAAGCTATAAATCTTTCGACCAATACAATCAACTGATCACCTTGATTAACCCACCGCCGCAGGGAAGCAGGTAATCCATGCTGAAACCGGTCCATCACCAGTAGTTCCACTATTTTGGTAGCCGAATTAACCTCTGGCTGCAGCCACTTCCTGGCAAGGTGTATAAGGTCGAACATCTGGGATCTTGCAGCATTATGAGATGAAAACCTCCAGGAATGGAATCTTTGTGCACGGACTGCCGAAGTCACCCCCAGGCGTGCAAGGATTTCTGCTTTCAATTTCTCATAGTCACTGGCTTGTGCTGGCTCTAAATCAAAGTAGGCCTTCTGAGGTTCACCACTAAGAAATGGCGCAAGTATACTCGCCCACTTAACTGTCGGCCATTTTTCTCTTTCTGTTGTGCGTTCAAATGCCAAAAGATATGCCTCAACATCATCAGCTGCTGTCATTTTTTTAAGATAATGACTAGCCCTTATTACTTTGGAACCTTGGCTGCCACCAACATATTCAGAGTTCAGTCTTTCTGATATGGCTTGAACCTCTCTTTGCAGAGTCTGTGTAGCACTTTGCTGCTCCTCCCGGGTCTTCCTGAATGTCTCAGCTTGCACAGCAGCCATCTGTTGTATCAACAATTCAGTGTTCTCCTTCTGTGATTTAGCCAGCAGCATAGCACTCTCTGACTGGGCCAAGACCAACTGTTGCAGTGCTGCACTATTTTCAGCAGCTTTTCTATTAGTCTCCTGCTGTATAGCATTTGAATGGATCAAAGCTTTAATGACTTCCTCCATGTTGCTTGCAGATTATTATGCCCACAGACATACAACGTGGTTGCCCGCATTCTCCACCAAGTTTAACAGGGACCACTTTTAACCACGGTCTTCTAGGGCACAAATGCAGCACAGGACAATCCACTGTAGTTTAAAAGGCTTTATTTTTCACAGCAATAACAAACAGGCAGTTCATTTTCAAAAGAGGGAAATCCTTCCTCTGCAGCAAAGTTAAGTACTTTTAAATGTGTCCCAGCACTTCACAGCATTCCACAAGTGCTTTGTAAAAATAATGTCCTTTTACAGTTCACAGGAACAAAAGTCTTTTACACAGTGTAACAAACACACACACCAGCTTCTGTAGCTGTGTAACTATATCTCAAGGCCTAAGTGAGGCTGCTATTTAAACCCTCACAACTTCTAATTAGCCACACCTGTGATTAGCTGTTGGACAGCTTCACAGCTGTCTGGAATAATGGCCCACCCTCTCTCCAATTTTCCCAAACCCCAGGGACCCAGAACACAGTTTATCAACTGCATAATCAAATACACACTCTTTCTCCCTGGGGTTTTAACTGAAAGGAGAAATAGCATGTACAATGCTTGGTCTTAAATATCTTCCATTTATAAACAGGCCTTGCTTTCTGTCACAATATATATATATATATATACACACACACACGCATATATGTCTATATGTGTGTACAGATGTATTTATGTATTTATATGAGTATATATGTATTTACAGACATATTTACACAAATAAACACATAAATACATATGTATACACATATATAAGTGCACTTGAACCCTTTGCATATTTATGCAATGTTCATAATTAATAAACTGTTATACTGTGTATTCACTTTAAATATTTTACATTAAAATGTTCTTCACATAGGGGAATATATATATATATATATAGGTATAGATATATAGGTATAGATATTTAGTGTACCAACATACCATTAGATATATGTAGAATTATGTATTTTTGAATAAATATAACATATTCTGCAAACAGGAGTTGATCCAAAAGACTGGAAAATTGATAATGGAGTCCCTCTTCATAAAAAGGGTAGTAGGAAAGATTTTGCCAACTATACAGGCAGTGCAGAATTATTAGGCAAATGAGTATTTTGACCACATCATCCTCTTTATGCATGTTGCCTTACTCCAAGCTGTACAGGCTCGAAAGCCTACTACCAATTAAGCATATTAGGTGATGTGCATCTCTGTAATGAGAAGGGGTGTGGTCTAATGACATCAACACCCTATATCAGGTGTGCATAATTATTAGGCAACTTCCTTTCCTTTGGCAAAATGGGTCAAAAGAAGGACTTGACAGGCTCAGAAAAGTCAAAAATAGGGAGATATCTTGCAGAGGGATGCAGCACTCTTAAAATTGCAAAGCTTCTGAAGCGTGATCATCGAACAATCAAGCGTTTCATTCAAAATAGTCGACAGGATCGCAAGAAGCGTGTGGAAAAACCAAGGCGCAAAATAACTGCCCATGAACTGAGAAAAGTCAAGCGTGCAGCTGCCAAGATGCCACTTGCCACCAGTTTGGCCATATTTCAGAGCTGCAACATCACTGGAGTGCCCAAAAGCACAAGGTGTGCAATACTCAGAGACATGGCCAAGGTAAGAAAGGCTGAAAGACGACCACCACTGAACAAGACACACAAGCTGAAACGTCAAGACTGGGCCAAGAAATATCTCAAGACTGATTTTTCTAAGGTTTTATGGACTGATGAAATGAGAGTGAGTCTTGATGGGCCAGATGGATGGGCCCGTGGCTGGATTGGTAAAGGGCAGAGAGCTCCAGTCCGACTCAGACGCCAGCAAGGTGGAGGTGGAGTACTGGTTTGGGCTGGTATCATCAAAGATGAGCTTGTGGGGCCTTTTCGGGTTGAGGATGGAGTCAAGCTCAACTCCCAGTCCTACTGCCAGTTTCTGGAAGACACCTTCTTCAAGCAGTGGTACAGGAAGAAGTCTGCATCCTTCAAGAAAAACATGATTTTCATGCAGGACAATGCTCCATCACACGCGTCCAAGTACTCCACAGCGTGGCTGGCAAGAAAGGGTATAAAAGAAGAAAATCTAATGACATGGCCTCCTTGTTCACCTGATCTGAACCCCATTGAGAACCTGTGGTCCATCATCAAATGTGAGATTTACAAGGAGGGAAAACAGTACACCTCTCTGAACAGTGTCTGGGAGGCTGTGGTTGCTGCTGCACGCAATGTTGATGGTGAACAGATCAAAACACTGACAGAATCCATGGGTGGCAGGCTTTTGAGTGTCCTTGCAAAGAAAGGTGGCTATATTGGTCACTGATTTGTTTTTGTTTTGTTTTTGAATGTCAGAAATGTATATTTGTGAATGTTGAGATGTTATATTGGTTTCACTGGTAAAAATAAATAATTTAATTGGGTATATATTTGTTTTTTGTTAAGTTGCCTAATAATTATGCACAGTAATAGTCACCTGCACACACAGATATCCCCCTAAAATAGCTATAACTAAAAACAAACTAAAAACTACTTCCAAAACTATTCAGCTTTGATATTAATGAGTTTTTTGGGTTCATTGAGAACATGGTTGTTGTTCAATAATAAAATTAATCCTCAAAAATACAACTTGCCTAATAATTCTGCACTCCCTGTAGGCCAGTACGTTTGACCTCAATTGCAGGAAAATTAATGGAAACTCTTGTATCTTACCTTCAGACAAACATCTTAGAAGACAAAGGACAACATGGTTTCACTGGTGGAAAATCATGTCAGACTAATCTAATTGATTTCTTTGACCATGTAACTAAATTAATAGACCAGGGTGGAACCGTAGATGTTGCATAACTAGATTTTAGTAAAGCATTTAACACGGTCCCACACAGCAAACTTTTTCACAAAATGTATTACCTTGGAGTAGATGCTAAGATTGTTAAGTGGGTAGAATGCTGGCTTAAGTGTAGAAATGCAGAGGGTTTCAATTAATGGAGTACATTCAAATAAGGGGTCATCCTATTACTAGAGGTGTCCCCCAAAGGTCAGTTATTGGGCCTGTTTTGTTTAACATGTTTCTAAGTTATTTTGGAAGGGGGCTTCGGTTGAAGGTTTGCTTGTTTGCTGACAATACAAAAATTTGTTACAGAGTTTATGTTCTAGGAGGGGTTGAGCAAATGAACAGTAATATTAAAAAATCTGGACAAATAAATGGGATCTGTAATGTACTATTACAAAAAAAAAAAAAAAAAATTATGCATAAAGGATCCAAAAACCCAAAGGCCAATTATAGTTTCAATGGTACATTACTGACTGTAACTGAAGAAGAATGGGATGTGGGAATTATAATTTAAGATGACTTAAAATTTGGTATACAATGCATTAATGCAGCCAGTAAGGCCAGGCAAATACTTGGTTGCATTGGGAGAGGTATTAGTAGCATAAATAGCAAGGTTCTTTGCTGTTCATTAGTTAGGCCACATATGAAATACTGTGTACAGTTCTACAGTTCTACAGTTCATATCATTGTAAAGATTTAAATAAAATTGTAAAGATTTAAATAAAATAAAAGCTATCTAAAGGAGGGCTACTAAAATGGTACATGATCTGAAATATAAAACGCGTGAAAAAACAAATAAGAGGATTACACTCCTAGTATACTCAATAAAGCTACTCCCTAAGTAGACAAATGTTACTCAAATCAAATGTCTGAAAAAGTATAGAAAAAGAAACAATATGGGAGAGCGCTACAAAAAGTAGTTAATTGAGGTAAAATGTTACAATGCTAATGTATCTCAAAAAATGATATCAAAGATGTGACAAGAATGTTACAAATGTTTACTGATTATTGGCATAGTAATGTACTTGTAATTTGCTTGTTTTATTGTATATCATACATTCCTATGCCAATAATCAGTAAAAATGTGTAACTTTAACTATATTTGACTTTTGTATATATATTATCACTATATTTGTGGGTATAAGCACTGTTTTTATTACCACTTGTTTACATTATTTTGGCACATACATCCGCACTTTAATTCCTATATGCTCTAGACCAGGGGTCGCCAAACTTTCAGGCCTCAGGGACCACTAAACTCACAATTTTTAATCTCGTGGACCACTAACATGATTTTTTTTTTAAAAAAGGTACAAACCTCTATAATATATGTATGTATGTATATATACAGGTATATATATATATATATATATATATATATATATATATATATATACACACACACACATACTGTACATAACTATTGTAACCATAGCTAAGTTTACATTATGTATATATTTACACATTTTTAAGAATTATTTTTTTGGAATTAACGAACTGAATGACAGAACTGAGAGAATACTTCCACATGACAGATGAAAGGTAAATGCCAACTTTTGAGCTGGAAACAGAGATGCAGAAATATTGATGTAAGTCTATCTGAAGGAATTAGAAAAACTACTTCAAAGAGACAGGTAAAGGGAAGAAAATAAATGAAATATAAGTAAATAAAATCTTTTTTATATACTTTAATTCCACTATTTCAAGCCAAGACTATACTAACCTCTGCTGGGTTTAGAATGGAAGCAACTTTCTCTGACCAGCGCGCCGGGCAGGAGGAGGAGTTAAAAATACAATCTAGCTATGCAAGTTGCACAGTACTACGCAACGTGCGTAGGGAGATTATAATTTAACTCCTCCTCCGTCGGTTTTCACTGATGTCCACCCAGGCACTGTAGGGAGTTGCTGCGCGATTGAGGTAACACCATCAGAGGAGATTAATTCCTGCTTGATGGTGTCAAGGACCACCAACATCTTCTCGTGGACCACCAGTGGTCCATGGACCACTGGTTGGCAACCACTGCTCTAGACAACTTATTATCACTTTTTGTCTTTTGAGAGGGGACTCTTATATGCATTTTTTCTATCCCCTAGCACACAATTGTTAGGCTAATTAGCCCACTTCCACTTTATTTAAGACACACCAATATTATTATATTTATTAGAGCCTCCTCAGCACACAAATTTAGGCTATTTAGCTTTCTTGCCACATCTTTTATATAATTTTTTGAGCTAGATTAGCATTGTAACATTTTACCTCAATTAGCTACTTTTTGTAGTGCTCTCCCATATTTTCTCTTTATTAAAATATAAAATGTACAAAGAAAGACTCCATGAGCCCTACTTATCAAGCCGTCAACTGTGCTGCATTCGCCAGCACCAATACGCTCGCCTAACATTGCCTAACATCACTGCCGCGGACCTGAATACTCTCTCTATATTTAACAAAAAAGCTGTAAATAAGCCGCGCACCAAGTACAAGGCGATGAGCAGCGGACTGTTGTTAACTAACAGTCATCAATCTCGCTGCTGTTCGGCTTTTTCACAGCTTTATTTGTATACTGTCACTAAACACCGCCACTATACTAAAATGTTTAACCCCTATCCCACCTTTCCCGGACCCCGCCACAACTAAATAAAGTTATTAACCCCTATCCCGCTGCTCCCGGAGCCCACAAAAACTCTAATAAAGTTATTAACCCCTATCCCGCCGCTCCCAGAGCCCGCCGCCACCTACATTATGTTCTTTAACCCCTAATCTGCCGCCGCCTACACCACCGCGACATACATTATGTTCTTAACTCCTAATCTGCCGTCCCCTACACCGCCGCCACCTACATTAAGTTATTAACCCCTATCCAGCCGCTCACGGAGCCCACCGCAACTAAATAAAGTTATTATCCCCTAAACCGCCAGCCCCTCACATCGCCATAAACTAAATTAACCTAGTCACCCCTAAACCTAACAACTGCTAACTGTACATTAAATATTAACTCATCCCTATCTTATAATAAATTTAAGCTTATCTTTAAAATTAAATTAAACTATATTAAACTACTAATTAATTTAATTTAATCTACCCTAACTATTATACTAAATTACATTAAACTATATTAAACTAATAATTAACCTACCCTAACTGTTATACTAAAATTACATTAAACTATATTAAACTAATATTTAATCTACCCAAAATTTTATACTAAAACTACATTAAACTACAAATTAAATTAACTATATTATATATTTAAACACCTAACCCTACTCAAATAATTTAAATCCACACTAAAAAATTACTAAATTACAAAAAACTAACAACCTAGTTACAAAAATTAACAAACACTAACGGCTAGATTTAGAGTTCTGCGGCCAAAGGGGTACGTTAGCTACGCATGCTTTTTTTCCCCCGCACCTTTTAAATACCGCTGGTATTTAGAGTTCACAGAAGGGCTGCGTTAGGCTCCAAAAAAGGGAGCGTAGAGCATATTTACCGCCACTGCAACTCTCGATACCAGCGTTGCTTATGGACGCGGCCAGCTTCAAAAACGTGCTTGTGCACATTTCCCCCATAGAAAACAATGGGGCAGTTTGAGCTGAAAAAAAACCTAACACCTGCAAAAAAGCAGCGTTAAGCTCCTAACGCAGCCCCATTGTTTCCTATGGGGAAACACTTCCTAAGTCTGCACCTAACACCCTAACATGAACCCCGAGTCTAAACACCCCTAGCCTTACACTTATTAACCCTTAATCTGCCGCCCCCGCTATCGCTGACCCCTGCACATTATTATTAACCCCTAATCTGCCGCTCTGTACAACGCCGCAACCTACGTTATCCCTATGTACCCCTAATCTGCTGCCCCTAACACCGCCGACCCCTATATTATATTTATTAACCCCTAATCTGCCGCCCCCAACGTCGCCTCCTCCTACCTACATTAATTAACCCCTAATCTGCCGACCGGATCTCACCGCTACTCTAATAAATGTATTAACCCCTAAAGCTAAGTCTAACCCTAACACTAAAACCCAGCTAAGTTAAATATAATTTAAATCTAACAAAATAAATGAACTCTTATTAAATAAATTAATCCTATTTAAAGCTAAATACTTACCTGTAAAATAAACCCTAATATAGCTACAATATAAATTATAATTATATTGTAGCTATTTTAGGATTAATATTTATTTTACAGGTAACTTTGTATTTATTTTAACCAGGTACAATAGCTATTAAATAGTTAAT
The DNA here is from genome assembly GCF_027579735.1 of Bombina bombina. NCBI lineage: Eukaryota > Metazoa > Chordata > Amphibia > Anura > Bombinatoridae > Bombina > Bombina bombina. Next base: position 649,493,062 of record NC_069499.1, on the reverse strand, counting down.
AACTATTTAATAGCTACCTAGTTAAAATAATTACAAAATTACCTGTAAAATAAATCCTAACCTAAATTACAATTAAACCTAACACTACACTAGCAATAAATTAATTAAATAAAATACCTACAATTATCTACAATTAAACCTAACACTATACTATCAATAAATTAATTAAATAAAATAGCTACAATTAATTACAATTAAATAAACTAACTAAAGTACAAAAAATAAAAAAGAACTAAGTTACAAAAAATAAAAAAATATTTACAAACATTAGAAAAATATTACAACAATTTTAAACTAATTACACCTACTCTAAGCCCCCTAATAAAATAACAAAGCCCCCCAAAATAAAAAAATGCCCTACCCTATTCTAAAATTAAAATAGAAAAGCTCTTTTACCTTACCAGCCCTTAAAAGGGCCATTTGCGGGGCATGCCCATAAGAATTCAGCTCTTTTGCCTGGAAAAAAACATACAATACCCCCCCCCAACATTACAACCCACCAACCACATACCCCTAATCTAACCCAAACCCCCCTTAAATATACCTAACACTAAGCCCCTGAAGATCTTCCTACCTTATCTTCACCACACTGGGCATCAGCGATCCGTCCAGGCTCCAATGTCTTGATCCAAGCCCAAGCGGGGGGCTGAAGACATCCATCCTCTGGCTGAAGTCTTGATCCAAGCGGGCAGAAGAGGACATCCGGACCGGCAAACATCTTCATCCAAGCCGCATCTTCTATGTTCTTCCATCTGATGACGACCGGCTGATCTTCAAGACCTCCAGCGCGGATCCATCCATCTTCACCGATGAATTCCCGACGAATGACGGTTCCTTTAAGGGACGTCATCCAAGATGGCGTCCCTCGAATTCCGATTGGCTGATAGGATTCTATCAGCCAATCGGAATTAAGGTAGGAAAATTCTGATTGGCTGATGGAATCAGCCAATCAGATTCAAGTTCAATCCGATTGGCTGATCCAATCAGCCAATCAGATTGAGATCGCATTCTATTGGCTGTTCCGATCAGCCAATAGAATGCGAGCTCAATCTGATTGGCTGATCGGATCAGCCAATCGGATTGAACTTGAATCTGATTGGCTGATTCCATCAGCCAATCAGAATTTTCCTACCTTAATTCCGATTGGCTGATAGAATCCTATCAGCCAATCGGAATTCGAGGGACGCCATCTTGGATGACGTCCTTTAAAGGAACCGTCATTCGTCGCGAAGTCGTCGGTGAAGATGGATGGATACGCGCTGGAGGTCTTGAGGATCAGCCGGTCGTCATCGGATGGAAGAACAAGGAAGATGCAGCTTGGATGAAGATGTTTGCCGGTCCGGATGTCCTCTTCTGCCCGCTTGGATCAAGACTTCAGCCGGAGGTTGGATGTCTTCAGCCCCGCTTGGGCTTGGATCAAGACATCGGAGCCTGGACGGATCGCTGATACCCGGTTTGGTGAAGATAAGGTAGGAAGATCTTCAGGGGCTTAGTGTTAGGTTTATTTAAGGGGGGTTTGGGTTAGATTAGGGGTATGCGGGTGGTGGGTTGTAATGTTGGGGGGGTATTGTATGTTTTTTTTCCAGGCAAAAGAGCTGAATTCTTTGGGGCATGCCCCGCAAATGGCCCTTTTAAGGGCTGGTAAGGTAAAAGAGCTTTTCTATTTTAATTTTAGAATAGGGTAGGGCATTTTTTTATTTTGGGGGTCTTTGTTATTTTATTAGGGGGCTTAGAGTAGGTGTATTTAGTTTAAAATTGTTGTAATATTTTTCTAATGTTTGTAAATATTTTTTTATTTTTTGTAACTTAGTTCTTTTTTATTTTTTGTACTTTAGTTAGTTTATTTAATTGTATTTATTAGTAGGTATTTTATTTAATTAATTTATTGATAGTGTAGTGTTAGGTTTAATTGTAGATAATTGTAGGTATTTTATTTAATTAATTTATTGCTAGTGTAGTGTTAGGTTTAATTGTAACTTAGGTTAGGATATATTTTACAGGTAATTTTGTAATTATTTTAACTAGGTAGCTATTAAATAGTTATTGACTATTTAATAGCTATTGTACCTGGTTAAAATAAATACAAAGTTACCTGTAAAATAAATATTAATCCTAAAATAACTACAATATAATTATAATTAATATTGTAGCTATATTAGGGTTTATTTTACAGGTAAGTATTTAGCTTTAAATAGGATTAATTTATTTAATAAGAGTTAATTTATTTTGTTCGATTTAAATTATATTTAAGTTAGGGGGGTGTTAGTGTTAGGGTTAGACTTAGCTTTAGGGGTTAATACATTTATTAGAGTAGCGGTGAGATCCGGTCAGCAGATTAGGGGTTAATTATTGTAGGTAGGTGGAGGTGACGTTGGGGGCGGCAGATTAGGGGTTAATAAATATAATATAGGGGTCGGCGGTGTTAGGGGCAGCAGATTAGGGGTACATAGGGATAACATAGGTTGCGGCGGTGTGCGGTCGGCAGATTAGGGGTTAATAATTTAGGTAGGTGGCGGCGATGTTGGGGGCGGCAGATTAGGGGTTAATAAATATTATGTAGGTGTCGGTGGTATTAGGGGCAGCAGATTAGGGGTACATAGGGATAATGTAGGTGGCGGCGGTGTGCGGTCGGCAGATTAGGGGCTAAAAAATTTTAATAGAGTGGCGGCGATGTGGGGGGACCTCGGTTTAGGTGTACATAGGTAGTTTATGGGTGTTAGTATACTTTAGAGCACAGTAGTTAAAGGGACACTGGACCCAAATTTTTTCTTTCATAATTCAGATAGAGCATGTAATTGTAAGCAACTTTCTAATTTATTTCTATTATCAATTTTTCTTCATTCTCTTGCAATCTTTATTTGAAAAGAAAGTATCTCAGCTAAGGAGCCAGCAAATTGTGGGTTCAGAACCATGGACAGCACTTTTTTAAAGGTGCTGTCCAATCAGCAAGGACAACCCAGGTTGTTCACCTAAAATGGGCCGGCATATAAACTTACATTCTTGCTTTTCAAATAAACATACCAAGAAAATGAAGACAATTTGATAATAGGAGTAAATTAGAAAGTTGCTTAAAATTGCATGCTCTATCTGAAACACAAAATAATTTTTTTGGCTACAGTGTCCCTTTAAGAGCTTTATAAACCGGCGTTAGCCCAGAAAGCTCTTAACTACTGACTTTTTTCTGCGGCTGGAGTTTTGACGTTAGATTTCTAACGCTCACTTCAGCCAAGACTCCAAATACCAGCGTTAGAAAGATCCCATTGAAAAGATAGGATACGCAAATGGCGTAGGGGGATCTGCGGTATGGAAAAGTTGCGGCTGCAAAGTGAGCGTTAGACCCTTTCCTGACTGACTCTAAATACCAGTGGTAGCCCAAAACCAGCGTTAGTAGCCTCTAACGCTGGTTTTGACGGCTAACGCCAAACTCTAAATCTAGCCTTAAGATACACAAAAAAATAAACACTAAGTTACTAAAAATAAAAAAGAAATTATCAAAGATTTAAACTAATTACACCTAATCTAAGGGCCCTATGAAAATAAAAAAGCCCCCCCCCCAAAAAAAAACCCTACCCTACAATAAACTACAAATAGCCCTTAAAATAGCCTTTTGCGGGGCATTGCCCCAAAGAAATCAGCTCTTTTACCTGTAAATAAAAAATACAAACACCCCCCAACAGTAAAACCCACCACCCACACAACCAGCCCCCCAAATAAAAACCTAATCTAAAAAAACCTAAAAACCCCATTGCCCTGAAAAGGATATTTGGATGGCTATTGCCTTTAAAAGGGAATTTAGCTCTATTGCAACCACAATACCTAATCTAAAACTAAAACCCACCCAATAAACCCTTAAAAAATGCTAACACTAACCCCAGAAGATTCACTTACAGTTTTGAAGATCCGACATCCATCCTCTAAGAAGCCGGCAGACGTCTTCATCCAAGCGACTGAAGTCTTCCTTTAAGCCCACAGAAATCTTCATCCAGACGGATTGGATCAGCCAATAGAATGTGAGCTCAATCCTATTGGCTGATCGGATCAGCCAATAGGATGAAAGCTCAATCCTATTGGCTGACTGCAACAGCCAATAGGAATTCTTCAACCTTAATTCCGATTGGCTCATAGAATTCTCTCAGCCTATCGGAATCTAACGGATGCCATCTTGGATGACATCATTTAAAGGAACCTTCATTCGGGAAGAAGACGTCGAACGAAGAGGATGCTCCGCGTCGGATGTCTTGAAGATGGAGCCGCTCCGCTCCGGATGAATGAACATAGAAGATGCCGTCTGGATGAAGACTTCTGCTGGCTTCTTGGAGGATGGATGTCAGATCTTCAAAACTGTAAGTGAATCTTCTGGGGTTAGGATTTTTTAAGGGTTTATTGGGTGGGATTTAGTTTTAGATTAGGTTTTGGGCTGCAATAGAGCTAAATGCCCTTTTAAGGGCAATGCCCATCCAAATGTCCTTTTCAGGGCAATGGGGAGCTTAGGTGTTTTTAGATTAGGTTTTTATTTGGGGGGTTGGTTGTGTGGGTGGTGGGTTTTACTGTTGGGGGGTGTTTGTATTTTTTATTTACAGGTAAAAGAGCTGATTTCTTTGGGGCAATGCCTCGCAAAAGGCCCTTTTAAGGGCTATTTGTAGTTTATTCTAGGTTAGGGTTTTTTTTATTTTGGGGGGGGCTTTTTTATTTTCATAGGGCCCTTAGATTAGGTGTAATTAGTTTAAATCTTTGATGATTTCTTTTTTCTTTTTTGTACCTTAGTGTTTATTTTTTTGTGTAATTTAGTGTTTTTTGTAACTTAGTTGTTAGTTTTTTGTAACTTAGTAATTTTTTAGTGTAGATTTAAATTATTTGAGTAGGGTTAGGTGCAGTGGCGTCACTAGGGTTGGTGTCACCCGATGCGGTAAGTTATGATGTCACCCCCCCAAGAAAGCAGACACACACAAAAACACAGGCACACACACATACAAACACTCAGACACATTTAAAAACATACTTAGATGAACACACAAACACTCGGAAACACACTCAGACACACACAAAAAAACACTGAGACACACACACACAAAAACACTGAGACACACACACACACACACACAAAAACTCAGACACACACATACAAAATATGTAAACTGCACTGCATTAATTATAAAGCTCATGCCTAGAGCTGCTCCCTGGCTTAGCAGAGCATCAAATGAAAGATAAACAGAGCACTCTAAAAATAAATCACTAAAGAAAAGGTTTAGGCGTGCAAGCTATGAAAATTCTGCTCTCTGACTCTGTTCCAAGTCTGTCAGTGCACAGCCCCGGGTCGTGTGCCTACCGCTTCTTATGGCCAATCACCTCTGCACTCTGCCCACCCCCAGACCCCCACCCGCCCTACTACCTGTTCAGTGTGCACTTAGTGTACCGTAACCGTAAAGGTCTGGTGGGCATCATACGTGGCTCCTTCACTTTAGAGAGAGTGTCAAACAGTCATGCGGTCAGGTGCCAGGCATCCCTTTCATGGTTTCCCAGTTCCTGTTTAGAGAGACAGCACAGCAGTGAGTGACTCCACTGCTCCATACGTCACTGAGCAGTGAGCACAGATAGGCAGGCAGGTTTAGGCTAGCAGCGCAACTTTGCAAGCCCCACAGGACACGCCCACAACATTCATAGAGAAATTGGGCAGGGGAGAAGCAAAGTACAAACAAGCAAAAGCAGCCAGGAAAACTATTTGTTGAAATTGCAGCACTGGCTCAAGGGGCAAAAAAATTGTGTGTCTACAACTTCCCCAGTCCCACTAATGTTCACAAATGCCAGCCCCTCTAATAAAAAAAATCTATGCATCTCAACAATGTATTTCTTTGAATTTCAATAAAATTTAATTTTTTTTTTTTTGGTGTCACCCCCTGGAGGGTGTCACCCAGGTGCGGCCCGCACCCCCCGCACCCCCCTAGTGATGCCACTGGTTAGGTGTAAATATATAATATAGTTAATTTATTTTGTAGTTTAATGTAATTTTAGTATAAAAGTTAGGGTAGATTAATTATTAATTTAATATAGTTTAATTTAATTTAGTCTAATAGTTAAGGTAGATTAATTATTAGTTTAATATAGTTTAATGTAATTTTAGTATAATAGTTATGGTAGGCTAATTAATAGTTTAATATAGTTTATTTTAATTCTAAAGGTAAGTTTTAATTTATTATAAGATAGGGATGAGTTAATATTTCATATAAAGTTAGCGGGTTGTTAGGTTTAGGGGTTAATAGTTTAATTTAGTTTATGGCGATGTGGGAGGGCTGGCGGTTTAGGGGTTAATGGGTTTAGTAAGTGCTAGTGATGTGGGAGGCCAGGGGTTTAGGGGTTAATACATTTATTTAGTTGCGGTGGGGTCCGGGAATGGCGGGATAGGGTTTAATAAGTATAATGTAGGTGGCGGCGGTGGCGGGGGCAGCAGAATAGGGTTTAATCAGTATAATGTAGGTGGCGGCAGTGTCGGGGCGGCAGATTAGGGGTTAATAAGTATAATGTAGGTGGCGGCAGTGTCATTGCGGGAGATTAGGGGTTAATAAGTATAATGTAAGTGGCGGCGGTGTAGGGACAGCAGATTAGGGGTAAATAAATAAAATGTAGGTGGTGGCGATGTCGGGGCGGCAGATTAGGGTTGTTTAGACTTGGGGGTTATGTTAGGGTGTTAGGTGTAAACGTAACTTTTATTCTCCCATAGGAATCAATGGGATATCGGGCAGCATCGAACGTAATCTTTCACTGCTTTCAGACTCCCATCGATTCCTATAGCATCCCTGGAGGAGGCGGCGGATTGAAAACCAGGTACGCTGGGCCAAAATAGTGGTGAGCGTACCTGTTAGCAGTTTGATAACTAGCAAAAGTAGTCAGATAGTGCCGAATTTGCATTCGGAACATCTGTAATGACGTAAGCATCGATCTGTGTCGGACTGAGACCGGCGGATCGTATGTTACGTCATAAATTTCTACTTTTGCCAGTCTGTAGGCTTTGATAACTAAGGCAAATCAAGCTCTCCACAATTATGCTGCGGAATTCCAGCATTTTTGCGGTTGACGGCTTGATAAATAGGCCTCCATGACCTAAATGTGTATAGTTTAGAGCATAGAAGGGAAAGAGGTGACATGATAGAAACTTTCAAATATATGAAAGGGCTTAATACAGTGAAAGGTGAAAACATTTTCTTCAAAAAACAAATGCCAAAACAAGTTAGGGGGTAGCAGATTCAGGAGAAATGTGAGGCAGCATTTTCTTACAGAAAGGGGGGGAGGATTCATGGCTCGCCAGAAACAGCAGTTATGAAGCAGTGGTCTAAAGACCGCTGCTCCATAACTTGTCCGCCTGCTCTGAGGCTGCGGACAAGGCTGACACCCCCTGCTAAGGGTCGATTTGCCGCAAATCTGCAGGGGGCAGCATTGCACAAGCAGTTCTCAAGAACTGCTTGTGCAATGATAAATGCTGACAGCGTATGCTGTCGGCATTTATTGATGTGCGGTGGACATGATACGCTACATTGTATCATGTCTGCTCGCACTTTCATAAATCGGCCCCTAAGACTGTAAAGGAATTAAAAAATGTGTGGGACATGCATAAGGCTATCCTAAGATAAAAGTAACTTGGTAATATGGGTAGACTTGATGGGTCTTTTTGGTTATTATCTATTGTCACATTCTATTGATTTCTATGGGGGAATACACATTAATGTAGCCGCAATATTCTAATTTTGGCTTTTTGTGCACATGGGGTTAAGCAAAACCTTTTTATTTTCAACTTGTAATATGAGCGCTGCCTGACTTGCACAAAAAGTTTACTTCTAGAAGAGTTAGTGAATGAGGGGGAACGTTAAATACTGTTCCACTTGTAATCTGGCTCTTAGTGTTTTAAAATGAGCCGGATATTGAATGAAATCATAACACAGACATTGCAAAAACATTGCTAATTCCATAATACTGTCTTTATGCTTTGTATAAAATATATACAAATGTAGTAAAAGCAAAAAAGGGACTTCTGAAACCAGAACATAACTCCATAAATCACAGACTATTAGACTGTAATGTTTTATTGAATACAGCGAGGAAAAGGAGTCATACAGTTGAATACAAACTATGACAAAATTGATCAAACATTTTCAGGAAACCTTTTAACATAATTTATTAATGTGACAAAGTGCCCCCGCAACAATGTATGACAATTTATCAAGCAACATTAAAAACATGATTTTTCTGAATCTGAATCACAAAATGCTTAAGAGAATCAACCTTCTCTTACAAAAGCCAGAGTGCGTATATCAAATGAATACCCAAATGTGTGGTTGCTGGAGTTAATATTCCATTCTCTTTTAGGTAATATGCCATATATTTCATAACACTTCACTCTCTTGTCTTAGGAAATACATTTTTATTAATGTTTTGGCAGAATTGGTAGCATTCTAAATTCTAAAAAGTGTAAGTGGCTATCTATTTGCTAGTTAGGTCAATTTGTGGATTTCATGTGTTCTTGAGACACTGATTTTAATGAATAGGGGAAAAGTGTATTTAAATAAAAATAAGCAGAATAAAATATGATCACCCCTTCCAGTACAGCCTTCCAGATTTTTCACAACCTATACTAATACCTCCAAACGTGAGATCTTCAACTATTCCTGACCACAACAGGTTATCAAAATTAATGTTTTTATCCTCAAATCCTCAGTGTGCATTTAACAACTATTAAAGAATCCTTCAGTTTGTAGCATGTCTGTTAGATATAGGATAATTTTATATCAATATACGTTTAACGGACATGAAAGTCAATATTAAACGTTCCTTAATCAGAGATAGAGCATGCAATTTTATTTGTTTAATCTTTTATCAAATACACTTTGTTCTCTTTGTATTCATTGTTCAAAAGCATACCCATGTTGGCTTGGGAGCAGCAATGCACTATTAGGAGCTAACTGGGGATGAGTTGCCACAAATATGACTATAAACATTGGCCCGCTAGATGTGTTTAGCATAAATTAATGTATTGCTGCTATGCAGCTGACTTTAACTATACATCTAAAGGTGGACAGAAAATGCTCCCTGCTAAGGAATCTGTCCGCTCACAATCACAGTGAGAGAGCAGTGGATGCTACTTATCTACTGTCCACATTTAATATTGCACAAGCAAGTGCATTGTTTGGACTAGTACGGCTCCTTACTTTGGCCTCATATCCATTGAGCCTTAATTAGATTTTATGGCAAGACAGGAGGCGAATATTTTATGGATAATCTTTACTGACTTCCAAAACAGCAGCAAAGAATAATAACATAGAAACAAAACAACCAATCAGCAACAAGCAGATAATATAAGCCCACAGCCACAGTAAATATCTTCCTCTTTTCTTTGCTGCCTTCCAGTCAGCAGGTGATGTTTTCTCTTCCCATGTTTTAATGTATATATTTATATTTTATATTAGTCCCATATATGTTTATTTTAGTTTAATTACTCATATGTATTCCTTAGTTAGGGAATTCTTTATTTTCCATTAAATTTATATCTTTTATATATTTATTTCCTGACAGGCTTAGTTTTGTGTCTCCCTGCAGACGCGCATCAGGCTGTGGAATTGTGGCAGCATGATGAGCGTGCTGCGTTAGTTATTTTTTCCTCAGCAAAGTAATGTATTTAAGCAAAGTTGTATTAAGAGTTTACTAAAGTACTTTTGAAAAGGAAATACTAAATTACAGTGACAGTAACAAATTTTACTAGTAACAAATTTTTATTTGAGGTAAATGTATGTTATATTCTTATGGTAAACTAATAGGCTGTATTGGCACAGTATTATTTATTAATCCTGATGCATTTTATAATTTTATTATCATCCTTAGTAGGCATATCTATATAGCCTTATTTGATTAATATATTTTATAAATTATTTTATAAATTATTTTTCTTTAATATTTTGCATGATATTTTATCATGCTTTCTAATCTATTTTTTCCTTATTAATTACAGTTCTTTTCTGCAAATGCAGGTTTTCAATAATGAAGTCCTCAGATAAGTCCTCTTTTACCAAAGAGGAAGTTTTGGATCGAATTAATCTTACAGTACAACAGGCCTTAGCGCAGAGGGAACAACCCTCCACTTCTGCCCCTCCCCCTGAAATTTCCATTAGACACAATTCTCCAAATGTGAATTCCTTCCTTTCCTCTGATTCAGTGGAAGAGTGCCCTCAAGACCTTAAAAGACGGTGGCGTTCCCAATCTATTCCTCTCTCTAAAAAAGGGAAAGACCTGGCACGCAAAATGAAAAGCCCTTCCCCGGGCAAAACCAATAGGGGCATTAGAACCTCTTCCCCAGAGGTAAATCAGGGTAAATGAATCCTTAACCCTGAGGATTTTAATCAGGGAAGTCTGGGCACAGACTCTGACATTTTTGATTGGAGGCATCTGGATCAGAGGGATTTTTGTCCAGAACTCAGGTAATCCCTCTGATGGAGATTCCCCTTTAGCCCATCAAGCCCATCCTCAAGGCCCCTCTTGGAGGACTCTTACAGATTAAGATGCAGGTGGGGATCTTTTGGATCCTGCTGGGAATCCCATTTTTAATCCCAAACATATCAGACATTCCCGCTCTTCCGAGTGGTCTCTCCCTCTTCATCTGTCTAGGTTCTATCAGAGATGTCTTTGCCAACCTCTAGATCGAGAGGACAGGGCTCTCCTCAGAGCAGAATGTCGTAGACCTTCGCTCCCAGGCAGAGAATCTACCACCCCGAGTTTGACCCTAAGCTGGTTACCTTTCATACTAGGAAATATAAGGATCCAAGGAAAGGACTTGAAAGATCCCTTTGTGGGGCTCAGGATAAACCCTTTGACTCAGATTCTTCTTCTTGCCAATGTTGCCCATCTTTCTGGTTCTTCTTTGGTTCCTTCCATGGTCAGGGATTGGACTTTTAGAGCCTTTTATTTACTGAGTAACGCCAATGCGGCTATCTCCAGTGAAAGACGCAGAGCTGCGTTACTTCGCATTGACCCCAAATTTGCTGTTCTAGCTATGGAAGAGGCAGGCTCTCAAGCCAAAAGCTTATTATTCAGAGACCCCTTTCTCACTATTATGAGACACTATGTTTTGACTTTCACATCAATTGATAAAATTCAAGCCTCCCTCAGAAAGGTTTTCCAACCCAGACAGGTTTTTGCCAGGGCTGGCAGATACAGAGGTCGTCTGCCCGGCCACCCAAATTTTGGCCAACACCAGTTCATGGACCTCAATCAACCTCAGTACCCACCAGGATACTACCAACCTCAATATCCACCAGGATAGCACAGAGCCATGTTCCCATTCAGAACCAGACCTGCAGGACCCAGACAATCAACCTCATGAATTCCTTAGGCCCTTCCTAATTTTAACCAAGGTGATTCCCCATCCTTCTTCCCACTTGTTGTTTGCGGGCAGACTCGCCCATTTTTTCCAAAATTGGTTGTCTCTGTCTGCAGATCCCTGGGTTCTCCAAACCGTTCAGGGTTTTGTCATAGAATTCATTTGCCCTCCCTTCCAATCCCAACTTCCGAGTCCCCAATCCCTTACGTCTGTCTGTGGAAGGACAGAATCTTATCAAAGAAGAAGTCTTATCCCTCCTCTCAAAAGGAGCTATAGAACTTTTCACAGAATTCTCCTCCAGGCTTTCTGAGCAATCTCTTACTGGTCTCAAAAAAGTCAGGAGGTTTTCGTCCTGTCATCAACTTGAGGGACCTCAACTTTTTTGTAGTATACCGCAACATCAAAATGGAGGGCATCCATATGCTGAGAGACCTCCTCCATCTGAACGATTGGATGGTTCGTTTGGACTTGAAGGATGCTTATTTAACTGTGCCGGTGGACCCTGTCTTTTAGAAGTATCTTCAGTTCAGATGGGCAGACCACCTTTGGCAGTTTACTTGTCTCCCTTTCAGACTCAGCTCAGCCTCTTGGTGCTTTACGAAGCTTCTCAAACCGGTATTAGCCTGCCTCAGGGCTCAAGGATTTCATCTAGTGGTATACTTAGACAATAGTCTTCTGATGGCACAAGTGGATCCATGTCAGGTCCTCTTCTGATTTCTTTTGTTCCTCCTCATCGTCCTGTCTCTTCCCCGACCTTAGTGAGATGGGTTAGATGGCTTATGACAGAGTCGGGAGTTTCCCCCTCTTTTGAAGCTCATTCTGTCAGAGGAGCTGCGACTTCCAGTGCCTTTCTTGATTTATTGTCAGCGGCAGATTGTTCTTCTGCCTCTACTTTTTCTCAATTCTATTTCAAACCAGTTTCTCACCATTCCAGTCTGTCCTTTCTGGGCGTTAAAAATGCATAAAATATGAAGCCTCCTGTCTTGCCATAAAATTCGGATTATTATAGCCTTGGTGACTAAATAATCTAGATTTTATTAAAGACAGGAGGCGAATATTTTCCCTCCTCTACCAATCCCACAAAAAAAAAAAAAAAAAAGATTTATTGTGAATTTATTTGTTCATGTTAACCTTTGTTTTTCCTCAGTTTTTTTTCCTTTTAGTGGCAGTGTTACCATTCTCTTAGTTTATTTTTTTCAGTGTAAAAGGCCTCCTACTTTCCATTTTGTCTCTGACGTCAGACGGATCTGCGATGGATTTTTGATGTCCGTCTCCTGTTTATATTGAGAACTTTCTTCTGTTTCGGTAGCGAAAAGAGGAAGATATTTACTGTTGCTGTGGGATTATATTATCTGCTTGTTGCTGATTCGTTGTTTTTGCTTCTATGTTATTGTTCTTTGCTGCTGTTTTGGAAGTCAATAAATATTATGCATAACATTTTCACCTCCTGTCTTTAATAAAATCTAGATTATTTAGTCACCAAGGCTATAATAATCCGAATTTGTGTGAGGTCGCAAACCAATAAATATGCTGTCGGAAGCAATTATGTTTATGTTATTGTGACCTCTTGTCAGAAACAATTTTCTTGGAATAAACAGAGCTTCTGCCATCTCTGAATATGGGCCTTGAATAATGTGACTGTCGACACATTAAAAAAAATTACACCCAGCTCAACTAGGTGTAAAAGAGGAAAATTTTCCGTTTTGAGACCTATTTCTTATTGAAATTTTAAAACTTGCAAATAATGCAAGTGTTTCAATGTAGAAAAAAAAAATGGAATATTTAATATTTATTGTTGTCCCATGTATAGGAATAGTTGCACTTATGGTCTTATGGAAATATTAGTATGCACTTACATATAAAAATATATGCAAGCACACACCTATAAAATTCAAATTAGACTTATGCCTAGGGCAGCAATACGTATTACATAGATTAATAAAGTGGAAAATATAATTATAATAAAAAATAGTATTTGCTTATAGTTACAAATATGTATTATAAATAAGGATATCATTCTTTTTGTTTCTCTTTAGAGGTAATTACAGGTAAGGAGTGCAGACATTAAACGTAAATTTTATAGTGTAAGGTTGAGTTACCATAGCAACTAATTGATTTTTAAGTCAGATGGAAGCGTTAACACAACGTTAACAATTTACACCTTCATGAAAAGAGAGACTGCACGCAATGCGCAAAATATTTCAATGGAAAAAAACCTGATACTAAAATGGCCGGAAACTACTTTATTTGTTGGCCACTTCAAAATCTTACAGCTCCATTTTGTATGGCTCAATGGAAACGAGCCATAAGCTAGGGAAAAAAGTTTTAATTTAACTCCTTTTGTTTGAGGAATCTTTTTTTTGTCTTGCAGTTGGGGCACATTACTGAATATTTTTTTTACTACTAGTTTTTCTTCTGTAGTTAGCAAATATATACTAATATACATGCATACTACAAAACTTTGCCTTAATGGGCTGAATAGTTTTTGCTTTTTCAGCCCATAATGGCAAAGTATTGGATTGTTAGGGACAGTCAACATAGGGACAATTTGTAAGTTGGTTATTGGCTAAGCAGAATATGGCCATATTGAGTGACTAAGATCCCAATTTTAATATAAAATCATAGGTGATTTTTGCAGGCATTTTTTGCAGCATTTAAAAATGTTTTGTTTGTTTGCAAGTGGATGTGCGCCAATACTCCCTGTTTTGTGTCACTATTTGGTCTTATTGGCACAAAAAAAGTGTATAACTTGCTTCACAGAGTCAAGTATAATTTTCATGCCTATTGTCTGCTGCTCCAGCTCAAACATCTAGTGGAGAAGTGTCAGTTGCAGCAGCAGCAGGATCATCTTCAGCATCTGGTCACGTATGTTTCTGACCCTTCTATAGGCCATAAGTGGGGGTTCCTTGAATAGCTTTATGTGCTGATTACAATCCTTAAGAATATGCCAGTTCTTCCTTATGACTTTAGTAATTAAATTACTATGGGGACTATATTGAGAAACGAAAACCAATCTTTCATTTTTATTCTTTTTATCCTCCTTGGGTATAGGGTTTTTGATCTCATACATTTTTTTATTGATAAGACTTAGGGGGTCTCCTGTGTAGATTCTGCTTATACCAACCTTTTTTTATATACATTGACAAATTGTTACAGGCTGAAGTGGTTAAAATGTCAAGCTACGTAAAGGACACAGGTCACTTTCTAGAAAAAGCTAAGCAATTGGAGTTTCCCTCCAATAGGTACCTGCTATTCACCATGGACGTTATATATTATACTTATATATATATATATATTTATATATATATATATATACGTCAATTAAACATGAGGCAGGTATAGCAATTGCCAACAAAGTTCTCATGGTGAGTGGCAGGTACACTAAAGCACAATGTCAGTTCATTGAAAGGTTATTATGTCTTATCCTGTATTGGAATTTCTTCCTCTTTCAGGAGGAATGGTTTATTCAGGTGTGCAGCCATGGGTTCCAATGTGGCCCCATCATATGCCAATCTCTATATGAATGAATTTGAGGAGAGAATAGTGTATGAGAACAAATTATTCAGAACACATGGTGCGGTGTGGTGGCGCTACATCGATGATGTGTTTGGCGTGTGGTGGGGCAGCATTGGAACCCTACAGTTCACTTTAACATACAGCGAAGATTCCATTACTTTTTTGGACACTAAGGTATCCAAAGGTGTTAATACACTAAAATTTGACCTGTATTCCAAAGAGAGAGATAAGAACACACTCTTAAAATATAAAAATTTTCATCCCAAAATACTTGTTGATTCTCTTCCCAAGAGTCAATTACTCAGAGTTCAAAGAATTGTCAGTGAGGAGACAGATAGAGACCTAAGACTGAAAGAGATGACCTAAGTCTTATCAATAAAAAAAGTGTATGAGATCAAAAACCCTATACCCAAGGAGGATAAAAAGAATAAAAATGAAAGATTGTTTTTTGTTTCTTAATATAGTCCCCATAGTAATTTAATTACTAAAGTCATAAGGAAGAACTGGCATATTCTTAGGGATTGTAATCAGCACATAAAGCTATTCAAGGAACCCCCACTTGTTGCCTATAGAATGGTCAGAAACATACGTGACCATTTGGTCAAAACAGATATAGGCCCTGCCAAAGGGAATAAACAAACCTACATAGACAGTAAAAGAAATGGTCATGGTATAAGCCAATTGAGTTGGCAAATTAAAGAGCAAATTACCACACCCAGAAATGGAATGGGCAGGGAAAAGTTGCTAAAGCAAAAAGAGATGTGGTGGATACAAGTTAGAGATTCCTTCCTAAGGGTCTGAATAGAGATTTTGATCTATCTTGCTTCTTTTAACTTTAACTTTTAACCTATATTATGATACATTTTTGATCATTAAGTGTCCACCAACATAATATGGGTACCTCTGGGGCTCCTTTTTTTGTTTATCTATGTGTTTGCCCTAAGATAAATTTTCCACACAGATTCCATTACGTGGGGGTTTATAAATTGGTAACTTGCAATTTGAGATTGTTACATTTCTCTAATATAGTGAATAGGTAAATAAAATAAATATGTAAAACAAATTTTGCTATGCTGTATTTTAGTTGTTTCATATGCCTCTTAAGATAATATACATTACAATTACCACCAGATGGGGCCCAATGTACTCTTTTTGATTCTTTTGGCGCCAAAGATTGTGTTTAAAAGACAGGAATAATGCATATGTACTACACAGCATGACTAAGGGGTTAATCACTGAAACGTCGCTTGTTTTTTGTGTCTTTAATAAAAGTTTTATAACTCACATCCAGTGCTTGTGACTATCTGTATATTACGTTGACTCTAGGGGCTTTTTGAAGTATAACCCTGTCACTCGTGCACTGCATTACACAGTGGTGCTGTTTTCCCATACTTGGACTTTACCATGTTTTAAAGCAGCATCTGGGTGGGCTTATCACAATATTAAAGGCTATATCTAAGAAACCGCAGCAGCAGCAGCAGCAGGGAAGATGCTGCAGGAGTAGTAGATGATCTTATCGAGCAGTAAGCAGTAAGGGAGAAGAGGGAACTATTGAGCAAGTTTCACCAGTCTCTGTTTTTAGCAATAAGGATATTATTATGACTACCAGCATGTCTGCTATACTTGATTATGAGTTGAGGGGATGTGGAGGAAAAGATTCTGTGTGCAACAGGTAGTAGCACAACTTCTGCCCAGCTTTTAGGCCAGCAGTCTCCACCTGTATTCTTTCCATATCCTCCATCATCCCATGTTTTAGGGGAATCAGCTAATATTACAGCCTCACCCATTAACCATGATGTCAGTTCCACTAGAAGTGCAGTCTCTGTCAGTACTAGAATCACTGGCAGTTCCACCACCACCACTACTAGCACCAAAACCACCACCACCACCCCTAGCAGTTCCAACCATAGTAGAGGAAAAAGTGTTCCATTGAGGGCAAAGGGAATTAAAGATAACACATCTAAAACCACTGGCAAGGAGAATTCAACAGTGGTAGAAGAGCAGGCAGAGGCAGCAACTGCTTCATGTTGATCTAAGGTGAGGGACTACTTTGCTAGCATCGGAGATGGCTGCTTTGCTAAGTGCAAATTGTGTGGCAAATAAGTTAGCTGTGGGGAAGTTTTGGGTCAACCCAACAGCCCCAAGATGACCTAACAACTCTGCATTCACTGCAATGCTGTGTTATTGAGGAAAGAAGACAGGGCCAGCAGCAGCAACAGTGCAAAAATCTCCTTATAACAGGCAATGTCACCAATTAGGAGCAGCACTATCAGCAGTAGTAAAGACAGGGTACACTATATTGATGGCACTTAGTGGCCATCATGCCTTTGGTAGATCAGCAGGGGTACTGATCATTTCTCCTCCATGCAGAGGTGTTGGGTGAGCAGCATACCACTGACAATATATTGCAGACTCTTAGGGGGGTGGTGGCACAGTGGGTAGGAGAGTGAGCAGGCACAAAGGTGGAAAAGGGCTTTGTAGTCATTGACAGACCAACCAATATCACAAAGGTTCTCTGTCAGGGTGACTTTATGGATGTGCATTGTTCAGCTCACATTCTCCACCTAGTGGTAAAGGCTGATATCCCTGAAAGCAACTCTAGGTTATTGACTTTACTTGAACAGTACAGAAGGATTGCAGGCAACTTCCATCACAGTGTTAAAGCCTGTCAGCTCTCTTAGGAGGGAACAGGAGAAGGCAGGGCTTCCCAAGCACCATCTTAAGCAAGACATAACTACTAGATGGAAAGTGACTTTGGATATGGTGGAACATATCTTGGAGCATCAGAGGTTTCCAAACAATACATTGGCATAGGGAGTCTATTAGGCAGAGATGAGGGGACCGGGATTGGTCAGTTAGTGACAGACTAAAAGCCTTTTAGGGATTTCACAAAAAACTTGAGCCAAAACATTGCCACTCTGGGTCATGTCATACCCTTGTTCAATCACCTATTGAGCAAGATGGATGCCTTCTTGAAAATCATGAAGTGGTTTCTGGTAACATACTAAGCAGTGAGGTAGCAGGCTGAAGGAGTAGCTAAAAAGGTTGCATGTGGAAGTGTATGGAAAAACGCCCTGAACTGATACTGGGAGCTTTGTGTTATCCCATAATTAAGGGGGCATTGACTCTTAGAACTGATAACCTGCAATCTTGAAGAGACAAACTGATTTGCTAGGTGCAATGCTTTTTGAGGAAGAAGTGCAGCAGCAGAAGACAGATATACATTTTTTGTCTCCTACCAGCAGCTGCAAAAGCAGAATCACAACACAGCTGAATGGAACAACTTTATTTTGGTTAGAGGCAATAGAATGTTTGGTGGGACTCACTAACGCCCCCTCAAGAAAGGGCAGTGCAAGTGCCTCAGACATGGTAATGGCTTATCTTTGCTCCTTTTCCCCTACACCAGACCCTCTGAGCTATTGGGATGGCAAGAGGATTGTGTGGCCTGCCCTGTGTACAGAAGTTTAGGAGCTCCTATCTTGTCTCCAAACCACTGTCGAAACTGGGCTAGTGTTTTCATTAACTAGCAATATATTGAACCCTTAGAGAAAATGTCAATTCTGCTCATGAGCATATGACATTTCTCAAATTGAACATTCCAAAGCTAAGTTATCATGCCCTTAGCTTTGAAACCAATTTATTTTTAAATGTTTTCTCCTCCTGATCCTTCCTTTAATGCGTTTTGGTGGTCATCATCCATCAATCCCTAATCCTTAGCCAAGGGACTCGAGGCACGTGTTTTTCCCCCTCTTTAGAAGTGTATTTTTAGGGTTAGGCCGATATACTTCAGTATGTCTGTTGCCTGATCTTTAGGGAACTGTTGGCCACTGTGTTCAAAGGACTCTAGACATGTGTTTGTCCTCCACCTTCCTTGGAGGTGCATTTTTGAGGTTTATGTACTGTGCGGCCTACATATTTCAGTAAGTCTGCTGCCTTCTGCGGCCTCTACTGCTCTGCTCTTCCTGTTCTGTAGTGGTAATCATCACTTAAATTCAAAATTTGAAGGGAACATTTGGCCGCTGTCTCCAATGGACTCTACACTTTTAGCACAATTTGCATTTTTGGGGTTTGTGTACCAGGGTCTACCTAGTTCAATGTCTGCTACCTGCTGCGACTGCCTCTTCTTATCATGCACTTCTCTGAATTAAGTCTCCAAGGATAAATATTAACTACCAACTTGTATGGAGCAGGTGTGTAAGAAAGTGAGAAATATGGGGTTAAAAAAAATAATTATGATGGTCTGGAAATGTTGTAGTGGTGGAAAATGAAAGGTTAGAATAGAGTGGTCGGAAGAGGCAATACTAGTGAATCATTTATATTACTTTAATTATCAGATGCTTTTAATTTAAATTTATTGTTTGAATTCTCTTTGTAAAAATTATTCATGTTTGTGTAAGTTCTTGTGTCACAGTTAGCACTGAATCTTTCAATTGTTGGTATTTCATAGCAGTGTAATTTTGTCGTTAACAAAAATTAATGTTTTTAATAAAATTCTTATACAGATATTCAGATGAACCAAACATGACCATGAAGAGATTCTGATGATGTGAATAAGTAAAAAATTCCAAATCGAATCTTTCGAGCTAACTGAATTTTTTGCCTGTGGTTGTGTCTAATCTGAATGCATCTTTTATGTTATCAGGATAGCAGATTGTGCACCATTTTCTATTGTTATATTGTTAATTTTAAAGTTTGACAAGTCTTGTTTTTGAAAATATTTTATGTTTTTGTTTTTTAAACACTGACCATCAAGATAATATGGTGACTACAGGTTTATATTGAAAGGACTTGTAATATCTTCTTATACTGGACTTTTACGTTACTGAAACTGTAAAGTGTGAACCTACTGCCTTGCAACATTGTTTATGCCAAGGAGACTCTTAAACAAGATTGTACCTTAGTGACCAGGATTTTATAGGGGACACACCTCCATGCATGTTGAGTCCAATTGTGGTCACGAGAATTTATTTCAAAGTGCTTTCGCTTACATTTTTGAACTTTTAAATGGAATGCGGCTTAATGACTGTGAGTTCAAAGATGTAGGTGCAAGCATTTTGAAATACACTCTTGTGACCGTGTTTGGACTTTGTACAATAAAAAACCCATAGTCACCATCTTGTTTTCAGTTCACACCAACATGGAATAGGTGCGTTTCAGAACAATAGAATAAAATACTGTTAAAATCAGTACTTAAAAATTAATTGCAATAGGTTACTATGAAAATCAAGATTGTGGGATTTAAAAGAACCCAGTACTGTTAGTGACAATCACAACAGTGCAAGTGTGACACACTCAAAAAGGAAAATTAAAAATAAAAACACTCCATTTGTAGACGTTGAGCTCCAAAAACATTTCCAAAATACATTTTTAAGTACTTATTAGGTGTCTAGAGCTTTTGAATTTAAAAAGTCCTTTGTCCTCAACCTGAACCCCCTGGCAATATTTCAGCCATTGTCACAGAAGAGCAGTGCAATCTTGCAAGACACTGCATTTTTTCTATTACAAATTATTTGGTGTCTGGGACCGTCTACAAAAGCAATTTATCTAAGCAGACAGTGGAGTCTTATCACAAATGGCAACCGTTTTTTATACCCTTTTCATAGAAATAGAACGTTGGCTTAACGCTCACGTCCAAAACATCTGCATAGTTAGAAGAGGAACGAGGAAGCATTCACATGCCATACAGTACCTCAGAGAAGGAGTTAAAACCTACGTTATTTACGCAGGATTTGGACCAGTGACCACGCCACAAGCAGGAACCCCATCAGCATTGTAAATCACTTGAAGCGGATCCCTCTGGAGACAATAACCTGTCTCCTTTGCTGGATGCCACACCGTCTTGCATTTTTGATGAACAGTTGTTTCAAATGAAGCATCATGTTGGTCCAGACGTAATAGCTGCAGACAGCTAAACACATGCCATTGATAGTGGACTCATGTGGTGACAGAGATTTTTGGTCCATGTTGGTCCATGTTGGTCCAGACGTAATAGCTGCAGACAGCTAAACACATGCCATTGATAGTGGACTCATGTGGTGACAGAGATTTTTGGTTACTTGCCTCCCTTGCTAAAAAAGCCATGCAGCATTGCAATTCTGTCCTCCTGGATATGGGGACATTTGTGGGTTAAGTCATATACACCAAGATTAACGGCTAGATTTGGAGTTTTGTCGGTAACGACCCGAAAAACTAACGCCGGCTTTTTTCTGGCCGCACCATAAAAATAACTCTGGTATTGAGAGTCCACATAAAGGCTGCGTTAGGCTCCAAAAAAGGAGCGTAGAGCATTTTTAACGCAGCTTCAACTCTCGATACCAGAGTTGCTTACGCAAGCGGCCAGCCTCAAAAACGTGCTCGTGCACGATTCCCCCATAGGAAACAATTGAGCTGTTTGAGCTGAAAAAAACAAACACCTGCAAAAAAGCCGCGTTCAGCTCCTAACGCAGCCCCATTGTTTGCTATGCGGAAACACTTCCTACGTCTGCACCTAACACTCTAACATGTACCCCGAGTCTAAACACCCCTAACCTTACACTTATTAACCCCTAATCTGCCGCCTCCGCTATCGCTGACCCCTGCATATTATTATTAACCCCTAATCTTCCGCTCCGTAAACCGCCGCTACTTACATTATCCCTATGTACCCCTAATCTGCTGCCCTAACATCGCCGACCCCTATATTATATTTATTAACCCCTAATCTGCCCCCCACAACGTCGCCTCCACCTGCCTACACTTATTAACCCCTAATCTGCCGACCGGACCTGAGCGCTACTATAATAAAGTTATTAACCCCTAATCCGCCTCACTAACCCTATAATAAATAGTATTAACCCCTAATCTGCCCTCCCTAACATTGCCGACACCTAACTTCAAACATTAACCCCTAATCTGCCGACTGGAGCTCACCGCTATTCTAATAAATGTATTGAGCTAGCATTCTATTCTAATAAATCAGATTGAGCTCGCATTCTATTGGCTGTTCCAATCAGCCAATAGAATGCAAGCTCAATCTGATTGGCTGATTGGATCCGCCAATCGGATTGAACTTGATTCTGATTGGCTGATTCCATCAGCCAATCAGAATATTCCTACCTTAATTCCGATTGGCTGATAGAATCCTATCAGCCAATCGGAATTCGAGGGACACCATCTTGGATGACATCCCTTAAAGGAACCGTCATTCGGCTAGTAGGCGTCGGGAGAAGAGGATGTTCCGCGTCGGAGGTCTGCAAGATGGATCCGGAAGAAAGAAGATTGAAGATGCCGTTGATAGAAGACTTCATCCGGATCATGGATCTCTTCAGCTCCCGCTTGGATGAAGACTTCATCCGGATCATGGACCTCTTCAGCTCCCGCTTGGATGAAGACTTCAGCCGGATCATGGACCTCTTCAGCCCCCCGCTTGGGCTTGGATCAGGACATCGGAGGAGCTCTTCAGGACGGATCGGTGAACCTGGCAGGGTGAAGATAAGGTAGGAAGATCTTCAGGGGCTTAGTGTTAGGTTTATTTAAGGGGGGTTTGGGTTAGATTAGGGGTATGTGGGTGGTGGGTTGTAATGTTGGGGGGGGGGGGTATTGTATGTTTTTTTTTACAGGCAAAAGAGCTGAATTCTATGGGGCATGCCCCGCAAAGGGCCCTGTTCAGGGCTGGTAAGGTTAAAGAGCTTTGAACTTTAGTAATTTATAATAGGGTAGGGCATTTTTTTATTTTGGGGGGCTTTGTTATTTTATTAGGGGGCTTAGAGTAGGTGTAATTAGTTTAAAATTGTTGTAATATTTTTCTTATGTTTGTAAATATTTTTTTATTTTTTGTAACTTAGTTCTTTTTTATTTTTTGTACTTTAGCTAGTTTATTTAATTGTATTTATTTGTAGGAATTGTATTTAATTAATTTATTGATAGTGTAGTGTTAGGTTAATTGTAGGTAATTGTAGGTAGTTTATTTAATTAATTTATTGATAGTGTAGTGTTAGGTTTAATTGTAACTTAGGTTAGGATTTATTTTACAGGTAATTTTGTAATTATTTTAACTATTTTAGCTATTAAATAGTTCTTAACTATTTAATAGCTATTGTATCTGGTTAAAATAAATACAAAGTTACCTGTAAAATAAATATAAATCCTAAAATAGCTATAATATAAATATAATTTATATTGTAGCTATATTAGGATTTATTTTACAGGTAAGTATTTATCTTTAAATAGGAATAATTTATTTAATAAGAGTTAATTAATTTCGTTAGATGTAAATTATATTTAATTTAGGGGGGTGTTAGTGTTAGGGTTAGACTTAGCTTTAGGGGTTAATACATTTATTAGAATAGCGGTGAGCTCCAGTCGGCAGATTAGGGGTTAATAAGTGTAGGCAGGTGGAGGCGACGTTGAGGGGGGCAGATTAGGGGTTAATAAATATAATATAGGGGTCGGCGGTGTTAGGGGCAGCAGATTAGGGGTACATAAGGATAACGTAGGTGGCGGCGCTTTGCGGTCGGCAGATTGGGGGTTAATTATTGTAGGTAGCTGGCTGCGACGTTGTGGGGGGCAGATTAGGGGTTAATAAATATAATATAGGGGTCGGCGGTGTTAGGGGCAGCAGATTAGGGGAACATAAGGATAACGTAGGTGGCGGCGCTTTGCGGTCGGCAGATTAGGGGTTAATAAGTGTAGGTAGGTGGAGGCGACGTTGTGGGGGCAGGTTAGGGGTTAATAAATATAATACAGGGGTCGGCGGTGTTAGGGGCAGCAGATTAGGGGTACATAAGGATAACGTAGGTGGTGGTCGGCAGATTAGGGGTTAAAAAAATTTATTCGAGTGTCGGCGATGTGGGGGGACCTCGGTTTAGGGGTACATAGGTAGTTTATGGGTGTTAGTGTACTTTAGAGTACAGTAGTTAAGAGCTTTATAAACCGACGTTAGCCCAGAAAGCTCTTAACTACTGACTTTTTTCCTGCGGCTGGAGTTTTGTCGTTAGATGTCTAACGCTCACTTCAGAAACGACTCTAAATACCAGAGTTAGAAAGATCCCATTGAAAAGATAGGATACGCAATTGACGTAAGGGGATCTGTGGTATGGAAAAGTCGCGGCTGAAAAGTGAGCGTTAGACCCAATTTTGAGTGACTCCAAATACCGGCGGTAGCCTAAAACCAGCGTTAGGAGCCTCTAACGCTGGTTTTCACGGCTAACGCCAAACTCCAAATCTAGGCCTAAGAGTTTTGCGTTACGGATGTTAATGCAGAAAAAATGGAAATTTCAGTGTAAAAGCAGGAATGCACTATTGGTAGTCGTGTCAGTATAGTTATACCGCAAGCATTTTAGCCGGTAACGCAACGTCAATCCCGCACTCAAAAAAATGACGTTTTTGTGAGGTATTTCCATAGCGCCGGTATTACAGGTTGTGCGGTGAGGCTAAAATGCTTTCGTTACAGCCTATACCGTCACAATCCATACCGCCACCTGAGAGCAGTAGTTATGGATTTTGTGAAACAAAAATGTTTCACAAAAATCATAATTAAAATGTTACAAAGTACACTAACATTCATAAACTACCTATTAACCCTTAAACCGCCACCCTCCTGCATCACAAACACTATATTAAACTTATTAACACCTAATCTGCTGCCCACCCACATCGCAGATATTCAATAAATGTATTAACCCCTAATCTGCTCCAGACATCGCTGACACTAATAAAAAATTATTAACCCCTATTCCGCCGCTCCCCGACATCACCGCCACTATAATAACTTTATTAACTCCTATTCCATTGCTCCCCGACATCGTCGCCACTAAATAAAGTTATTAACCCCTAAACCTCCGGCCTCCCACATCTCCGCCACTAAATAAACCTATCAATCCCTAAACCGCCGGCCCCCTATATTGCTAAACACTAAATTAAACTATTAACCCCTAAACCTAACACCTCCCCTTTACTTTAAATTAAAATTATAATATAACTCTATTTAAATAAATAAAAACTTACCTGTGAAATAAAAATAAACCTAACATTAAACTATAAATTAACCTAACATAACTAATCTAATAAAATAAAAAATACTACCAATTAAAACATCCAAATTAAAAAAAAACTAACACTACGGAAAAAAAAAAATCTAAATTACAACAACAAAAAAATACTACGAAAAATTTAAAAAATCTAACACTATGAAAAAAATGCCTCTTTTAACCCCTAAAAACTACCTACTGCAGTCGTAGCATTTCTTTCCGTAAAAAACTAAAACACCCTCTATTTTGGGGGCATTTGAGGTACTTTTTGAAAATTAAGTATCTCTGGTTAATTTTCTGAGCGCTAATTACCACGAGCTCGCAGGAGCAATAACCAGACACTTGTCATAGCTGATTATTTATTGCGCTAGTGATAGATAAGCGCTCCACTTGTAATCTAGCCCCACGTATTATGGC
This sequence comes from Bombina bombina, assembly GCF_027579735.1. Lineage (NCBI taxonomy): Eukaryota > Metazoa > Chordata > Amphibia > Anura > Bombinatoridae > Bombina > Bombina bombina. The sequence goes on along the minus strand of NC_069499.1, from coordinate 649,467,766 downwards.
TCATCCCCTTAATGATTATTCATGGATCTGATGTGAACACTGACTTGAGGCTTTAGCCGTAATTTATAAACTTTCCCTACAATTTGGCATCCCCTCTTTCATGGATGTTGCTAGAGATTTGTTCTGGAACAGTATTTTTGTTGAAACTTTGTTCAAGTATTTTGCTATTATAACCTATATTATGTTTGCACTTTGTTACGTGGAGCACATCTTTATCGTTCTAGCACTGCCTCAAATTATTTTTCTGTATCAAACAGTATATATAATGGCAGCTCTGATATGTAGGTTTATGCTATAGTTTTGTTTCATTACATTAAAATGCTATTTTATTTGCTTTTAAAGGGAAACTAAACCCATTTTTTTTTTCTTTCATGATTCAGATAGAGCATGCAATTTTAAGCAACTTTCTAATTTACTCCTATTATCAAAATTTCTTTGTACTCTTGGTATCTTAATTTGAAAAGGAGGAATGTAAGTTTACATGCCGGCCCATTTTTGATGAACAACCTAGCATGTTATTGCTGATCGGTGGATAAATTGACCCACCAATAAACAAGTGCTGTCCAGGTGTCTGAAACAAAAAATGTTTGGCTCCTTAGATGCCTTTGTTTTCAAATAAAGATAGCAAGAGAACGAAGAAAAATGATAATATGAGGCCCATCTATTAAGCTCCAAATGGAGTTTAAGGGCTCGTGTTTCTAGTGAGCCTGCAGGCTCGCAGAAACAGCAGTTATTAAGCAGCGGTCTAAAGACCACTGCTCCATAACCCTGTCTGTGTCTGATTGGAACAGCCAATAGAATGCAAGCTCAATCGTATTGGCTGATTGGATCAGCCAATAGGATTGAAGATCAATCCTATTGGCTGATTTCATCAGCCAATAGGATTTTTTCAACCTTAATTCCGATTGGCTGCTAGAATTCTATTAGCCAATCGGAATCTATGGGACGCCATCTTGGATGACGTCATTTAAAGGAACCTTCATTCGTCGTTAGTCTTTGGAAAGAAGAGGATGTCTTGAAGATGGACCCGCTCCGCGCCTGATGGATGAAGATAGAAAATGCTGTCTGGATAAAAACTTCTGCCCGTCTGGAGGACCACTTCTCCCAGCTTCGTTGAGGACTTATTGCCGCTTCGTTGAGGACTTCTCCTGGCTTTGTTGAGGATAGATGTCTGGTCTTCAAAACTGTAAGTGGATCTTCAGGGGTTAGTGTTTTTAAGGGTTTATTGGGTGGGTTTTATTTTTAGGTTAGGGTTTGGGCTGCAATAGAGTTAAATGCCCTTTTAAGGGCAATGCCCATACAAAGGCCCTTTTCAGGGCAACGGGGAGTTTAGGATTTTTTAGTTAGGGTTTTATTTAGGGGGTTGGTTGTGTGGGTGGTGGGTTTTACTGTTGGGGGGATTGTTTGTATTTTTTTTTCAGGTAAAAGAGCTGATTTCTTTGGAGTAATGCCCCGCAAAAGGCCCTTTTAAGGGCTATTGATAGTTTAGTTTAGGCTAGGGTTTTCTTTATATTTTGGGGGGGGGGCTTTTTTATTTTGATAGGGCTATTAGATTAGGTGTAATTAGTTTAAATATCTTGTAATTTGTTGTTTTTTTGTCATTTAGGTAATTGTATTTAATGTAGTTAATTGTATTTAATTTAGTTAATTGTATTTAATTGTAGTGTAGTGTTAGGTGCTAGTGTAACTTAGGTTAGGTTTTATTTTACAGGTAAATTGGTATTTATTTTAGCTAGGTAGTTATTAAATAGTTAATACCTAGTTAAAATAAATACAAACTTGCCTGTAAAATAAAAATAAACCCTAAGCTAGCTACAATGTAACTATTAGTTATATTGTAGCTAGCTTAGGGTTTATTTTACAGGTAAGTATTTAGTATTAAATAGGAATTATTTAGGTAATGATAGTAGGTTTTCTTTAGATTTATTTTAATTAGATTTAAGTTAGGAGGTGTTAGTGTTAGGTTTAGACTTAGGTTTAGGGGTTAATAAATATAGTATAGTGGCAGCGACGTTGGGGGCGGCAGATTAGGGGTTAATAAATGTAGGTAGGTGGCGGCGATGTTAGGGAGATTAGGGGTTAATAATATTTAACTAATGTTTGCGAGGCGGGAGTGTGGCAGTTTAGGGGTTAATATGTTTATTATAGTGGCGGCGATGTCGGGAGTGGTAGATTAGGGGTTAATAATTTTATTTCAGTGTTTGCGATGTGGGAGGGCCTTGGTTTAGGGGTTAATAGGTAGTTTATGGGTGTTAGTGTACTTAGCACTTTAGTTATGAGTTTTATGCTATGGGTTTGTAGTGTAAAACTCATAACTACTGACTTTAGAATGCGTTACGAATCTTGCGGGATAGCCTGTACCGCTCACTTTTTGGCCTAAAAAAATAAGCTTGTAATACCGGCGCTATGGAAGTCCCATTGAAAATAGACTATACGCAAATTGCGTAAGTTGATTTGCGGTAAGGCCAAAAAAATGTGCGGGACAGCTGTACCTACAAGACTCGTAATAGCAGCGGTAGTAAACAAGCAGCGTTATGAGCCTTAACGCTGCTTTTTTACTCATAACGCAAGACTTGTAATCTAGCCGAAAGTGTTTTTACTTATTAAATAAGCATGTCTTAAAGAAAATCAGAAATAGTATTAGCGTGAGTGATCTGTTTATTATACTGTAAACAACTGTTAAAGGGACATTCGGTCAAATTTTAAATGCACATAAATGAATTACACCGTTGAATAGAAACACATTTGCAATATACATATACTAGTCCTAAAGCCCGTGTTGTGTGATATATATTCTTATTCTCTCTCTCTCTCTCTTTCTCTCTCTCTCCTCGCGTTGGTGCGCGTGCGATCAGCGGCAAGAGTTTGTCTGAACTGCGCATGACGGCGCATATATTCTTATTCTCTCTCTCTCTCTCTCTCTCCTCGCGTGGGTGCGCGTGCGATCAGCGGCAAGAGTTTGTCTGAACTGCGCATGACGGCGCATATATTCTTATTCTCTCTCTCTCTCTCTCTCTCTCTCTCTCTCCTCGCGTGGGTGCGCGTGCGATCAGCGGCAAGAGTTTGTCTGAACTGCGCATGACGGCTTCAGACAAACTCTTGTCTTTTATAATATAGGATTGGCAGCATGCTTCTAGTAAAATCTATCACTGTTTTAGTGTTTACATTTTTCTCTGCGCGTGCATGTGAAGCATTGCTAGATATTGTCATTGCACCAGCATTTTAAATACTGTGGCTGCTCAGAGCACCAGTGGGGCTTGTAACATGTCAGCAATTAACAAATTAAGTAATTATCATATGTTCAAGCACCTTAGGGCTTTCTGAGCAAGTGCTGTGTTTAAAATGCTGGTGCACGGTGCATACACTTTTGAAATAGCTATAGATTGTATTAGAAGCATTTTTGCTAATACATATATATTACAAAAATGTGTCTATTCAAAACTGAAAGACATCCATGTAGATTCCAATTTTGGTTGGAATGTCCCTTTAATATTTTAAACTTACTTTTTAATATTGGTAAAAATGCTGAATTTCCCTGTGCTGACTCCATAATCTACATTTACAAAAAAACTACCCATACAAAAAATGATTGTTATTTATGAGGCCAATGAAGTTCATTCTTATTTGACTCAGAATCCTAAAGCCTGAATGCACCAGGCTTATTTTCCTAGGAAATAAGCAATGTGTGCTATAGTAACACAATAGAAAATCAACTGAAGTACTTGGGATACATTCCAATGCAGGTTTCTTCTTCACTGCTCAGCTGAGAATCCTTAGCTACTGCTTGAGCTGCTGACATATTCTGCCCTTGTTCCCCAGCTGCACATCATGAAAAAGAGGGATATTGATAAGAAGGTAGCTTTTTCTCATTTAACTGACTTTATTGTATTTTTTAGGCATTTTCTTTTTATTTCTTTTTTGAAGCATTGTATAATAGGCAGTTTTATTGATGCTGGCCTGGCATTGAGACAGGCAACATTAAGATCTGCATAACTTGCCGGAAATGAGTTTGCTAAAATGTTTAAAGCATGCATTTCTGGCACATCTATCTTTTTCCTTTTTATGCTGCTCTCTTTCATTTTGGAGAAATGTACAAAATCGTCATTCAGAAAAAGTATTTCCATATGCCAAGGGTGCTCAATGGGAACACATCGCTTTAAGGGACAGAAAACTCGAAACAATTATATTCTGAATATCAAAGAGCCCTATTCAAACAAGACAAAATTATTTTTGAATGGATAAAAAAGATTAATACAAGCTGTTAGTTTTGATTTTATTTTGAACAGGAAGTTCAGCTGAGAGTTAAGTTGCCTGCTGGCTGATTTGCAGAATGCCATTTATTTATTGATAAACAGTGACACACCTCTCAAGCAAATGTACTGTTAGTAAAGGAATATATTTTTTGTTTGTTTAAAAGAAGAAAAAAACTTTAACCCCTTAACAACCGCAATATACTATTAGACCCTCCCTTTCTCCTGCAGGCTTCCTAAAATAGTGTGGTCTCCCCTTTATCATTTTCTCATTTTAAAATAGCTGATTTTGCCTATTTTATTACAACCTATGCTGAACATTTCTGAACTCAAAGGGACAATGAACCCAAAAATTGTTTTTCCTGATTGAGACAGAACATGTGATTTGAAACAATTTTCCAATTACTTCAATGATCTAATTTGATTCATTCTCTTGGTATCCCTCCTTTCTTGAAAAGCATACCTAGGTAAGCTCAGGAGCAACAATGCATTACTGAGAGCTAGCTGCTAATTGGTGTCTGCACATAAATTCCCCTTGTTATTGGTTCACCAGATGTGTTCAGCTAGTTCCTAGTAGTGTGTAGCTGCTTCTTCAACAAAGTATAAAAAGAATATAAAGAGAATGAAGCTAATTTGATAATATAAGTAATTTGGAAAGCTGTTTAAAATCAAATGTTCTATCTGAATCATGAAAGAAAAATTATGGGTTGCATGTCCTTTTAAGTTGTTTAAAAACAAAATAAGGTTTTGAAAAAATACTACTTCCAGTGAGGGGCTGGGAGAGAGGGGTACTAAAATGTTCATTTTCCATTGTTCTCTTTAAGGGCCCAATTCTCTAACATTCACCGGGCATGGAGAGAAATCATCACCTTATTTTGCTGGGCATTTATATTATAAAGTAAGTATCTTTCCTTCACATAAAGAATATTAGTGAACTCCACTTAATTAGACACACAGTTCCCAAGGAAAAAATGCATTTAAAACCATCTTGAGGAGCCTCATAATACTGACAAGGCATGTATAGAATTAACGTCAGGTTGGGTTCATATTTTGAGTTAAAAGTAAACTGTTTTTGCTCGTGTGCTAACCCAACGAGCACAAAAAGCCAAACTTAAAATATCAGATGCGAGTTCATGTATTCTCGACATGAAAATATGAATATTTCACATTACAACATTCTTCAAATAGCAGAATATGTTCTAATTATTCATATATACTGTATATATATACTAGTCCTAAAGCCCGTTCACACGGGCCATTTTTTGAAGTACAGAGGTCACACCCCTTGCTCTCTCTCTCTCCCCCTCTCTTTTGTTCTCTCACCCCTCTCTTTTGTGCTCTCTCTTCCCCTCTCTATTGCGCTCTCTCCCCCTCTCTTTTGCGTTCTCTCTCGCTCCACCTCTCTTTTGCTCTCTCTCTCCCTCCTCTCTTTTGCTCCCTCTCTCTCCCCCTCTCTTTTGCTTTCTCTCCTCCCTCTCTTTTGCTCTCTCTACCCCTCTCTTTTGCTCTCTCTCCCCCTCTCTTTTGTGCTCTCTCTCCCCCCTCTCGTTTACGCTCTCTCTCTCCCCCCTCTCTTTTGCATTCTCTCTTTTGCGCTCTCTCTTCCCCTCTTTTGCATGCTCTCTCTCCCCCTCTCTTTTGTGCTCTCTCTCCCCTCTCTTTTGTGCTCTCTCTCCCCCCCTCTCTTTTGTGCTCTCTCTCCCCCCTCTCTTTTGCTCCCTCTCTCCTGCTCTCTTTTGCGCTCTCTCTCCCCCCTCTCTTTTACGCTCTCTCAACCCCCTCTCTTTTGCGTTCTCTCTCTCTTTTGCGCTCTCTCTCTCCCCCCTCTTTTGTGTGCTCTCTCTCCCCCTCTCTTTTGCATTCTCTCTCTCCCCCTCTCTTTTGCGCTCTCTCTCTCCCCCTCTCTTTTGCTCTCTCTCTCCCTCTTTTGCTGTCGCTCTCCCTCTCTTTAGCTCTCTCTCTCTCCCCCTCTTTTGCTGTCTCTCTCCCTCTCTTTTGCCCTCTCTCTTCCCCCCTCTCCTTTGCTCTCTCTCTTCTCATGTGCTCTCTCTCTCCTCTTGTTTGCTCTCTCTCTCCTCTCTTTTGCTGTCTCACTCCCTCTCTTTTTCTCTCTCTCCCCCTCTCTTTTGCGCTCTCTCCCCCCTCTCTTTTGTGCTCTCTCCCCCTCTCTTTTGCGCTCTCTCTCCCCCTCTCTTTTGCGCTCTCCCCCCCTCTCTTTTTTGCTCTCTCCCCCCCTCTCTTTTGTGCTCTCTCCCCCTCTCTTTTGCACTCTCTCCCCCCTCTCTTTTGCGCTCTCTCCCCCTCTCTTTTGCGCTCTCTCCCCCCTCTTTTGCGCTATCTCCCCCCTCTCTTTTGCGCTCTCTCCCCCTCTCTTTTGCGCTCTCTCCCCCTCTCTTTTGCGCACACTCCCCCCTCTCTTTTGCGCACTCTCCCCCCTCTCTTTTGCTTGAACTTCAATCTGATTGGCTGATTGAATCAGCCAATCAGATTTTTCCTACCTTAATTCCGATTGGCTCCCCCCTCTCTTTTGCACTCTCCCCCCTCTCTTTTGTGCTCTCTCCCCCCTCTCTTTTGCTTTCTCTCTCCCCCCCTCATTTGCTGTCTCTCTCCCCCCCTCATTTGCTGTCTCTCTCCCCTCTCTTTTGCTCTCTCTCCCCCCTCTCTTTTGCTGTCTCTCTCCCCCTCTCTCTTTTGCGCACACTCCCCCCTCTCTTTTGCGCACTCTCCCCCCTCTCTTTTGTGCACTCTCCCCCTCTCTTTTGCGCTCTCTCCCCCCTCTCTTTTGCTGTCTCTCTCCCCCCTCTCTTTTGCACTCTCCCCCCTCTCTTTTGTGCTCTCCCCCTTATCTCTCTTTTGCTGTCTCTCTCCCCCCCTCATTTGCTGTCTCTCTCCCCCCTCTCTTTTGCTGTCTCTCTCCCCCCTCTCTTTTGCTGTCTCTCTCCCTCCTCTCTTTTGCTGTCTCTCTCCCCCCTCTCTTTTGCTGTCTCTCTCTCTCCCCCTCTCTTTTGCTGTCTCTCTCCCTCCTCCCTTTTTCTGTCTCTCTCCCTCTTCTCTTTTGCTGTCTCTCTCCCCCCTCTCTTTTACTGTCTCTCTACCCCCTTTCTTTTGCTGTCTCCCTCCCCCTCTCTTTTGCTGTCTCTCTACCCCCTCTCTTTTGCTATCTCTCTCCCCCCTCTCTTTTGCTCTCTCTCTCCCTCCTCTCTTTTTCTGTCTCTCTCCCCCCCTCTCTTTTGCTGTCTCTCTCCCCCCTCTCTTTTGCTGTCTCTCTCCCTCCTCTCTTTTTCTGTCTCTCTCCCTCCTCTCTTTTGCTGTTTCTCTCCCCCCTCTCATCTACTGTCTCTCTACCCCCTCTCTTTTGCTGTCTCTCTCCCCCTCTCTTTTTCTGTCTCTCTCCCCCCTCTTTTTTGCTGTCTCTCTCCCCCTCTCTCTTTTGCTTTCTCTCTCCCCCTCTCTCTTTTGCTGTCTCTCCCTCTCTCTCACTATCCCCCCTCTTCTGCTCCCTCTATCCACCCTCTTCTGCTCTCTCCAATCAGCCAATTGGATTGAACTTCAATCTGATTGGCTGATTGAATCAGCCAATCAGATTTTTCCTACCTTAATTCCGATTGGCTCCCCCCTCTCTTTTGCACTCTCCCCCCTCTCTTTTGTGCTCTCTCCCCCCTCTCTTTTGCTTTCTCTCTCCCCCCCTCATTTGCTGTCTCTCTCCCCCCTCATTTGCTGTCTCTCTCCCCTCTCTTTTGCTCTCTCTCCCCCCTCTCTTTTGCTGTCTCTCTCCCTCCTCTCTTTTGCTGTCTCTCTCCCCCCTCTCTTTTGCTGTCTCTCTCTCTCCCCCTCTCTTTTGCTGTCTCTCTCCCTCCTCCCTTTTTCTGTCTCTCTCCCTCTTCTCTTTTGCTGTCTCTCTCCCCCCTCTCTTTTACTGTCTCTCTACCCCCTTTCTTTTGCTGTCTCCCTCCCCCTCTCTTTTGCTGTCTCTCTACCCCCTCTCTTTTGCTATCTCTCTCCCCCTTTCTTTTGCTCTCTCTCTCCCTCCTCTCTTTTTCTGTCTCTCTCCCCCCTCTCTTTTGCTGTCTCTCTCCCCCCTCTCTTTTGCTGTCTCTCTCCCTCCTCTCTTTTTCTGTCTCTCTCCCTCCTCTCTTTTGCTGTTTCTCTCCCCCTCTCTTCTACTGTCTCTCTACCCCCTCTCTTTTGCTGTCTCTCTCCCCCTCTCTTTTTCTGTCTCTCTCCCCCCTCTTTTTTGCTGTCTCTCTCCCCCTCTCTCTTTTGCTGTCTCTCTCCCCCTCTCTCACTATCCACCCTCTTCTGCTCTCTCCAATCAGCCAATTGGATTGAACTTCAATCTGATTGGCTGATTGAATCAGCCAATCAGATTTTTCCTACCTTAATTCCGATTGACTCCCCCCTCTCTTTTGCACTCTCCCCCCTCTCTTTTGTTCTCTCTCCCCCCTCTCTTTTGCTGTCTCTCTCCCCCCCTCATTTGCTGTCTCTCTCCCCTCTCTTTTGCTCTCTCTCCCCCCCTCTCTTTTGCTGTCTCTCTCCCTCCTCTCTTTTGCTGTCTCTCTCCCCCCTCTCTTTTGCTGTCTCTCTCTCTCCCCCTCTCTTTTGCTGTCTCTCTCCCTCCTCCCTTTTTCTGTCTCTCTCCCCCCTCTCTTTTACTGTCTCTCTACCCCCTTTCTTTTGCTGTCTCCCTCCCCCTCTCTTTTGCTGTCTCTCTACCCCCTCTCTTTTGCTATCTCTCTCCCCCTCTCTTTTGCTCTCTCTCTCCCTCCTCTCTTTTTCTGTCTCTCTCCCCCCTCTCTTTTGCTGTCTCTCTCCCCCCTCTCTTTTGCTGTCTCTCTCCCTCCTCTCTTTTTCTGTCTCTCTCCCTCCTCTCTTTTGCTGTTTCTCTCCCCCTCTCTTCTACTGTCTCTCTACCCCCTCTCTTTTGCTGTCTCTCTCCCCCTCTCTTTTTCTGTCTCTCTCCCCCCCTCTTTTTTGCTGTCTCTCTCCCCCTCTCTCTTTTGCTGTCTCTCTCCCCCTCTCTCTTTTGCTGTCTCTCCCTCTCTCTCACTATCCACCCTCTTCTGCTCTCTCCAATCAGCCAATTGGATTGAACTTCAATCTGATTGGCTGATTGAATCAGCCAATCAGATTTTTCCTACCTTAATTCCGATTGGCTGATAGAATTCTATCAGCCAATCGGAATTTGAGGGACGCCATCTTGGATGACGTCATTTAAAGGACCAGGCATTCGTCGTTAGTCCGTCGGCCAGGAAGGATGCTCCGCGCTGGAGGTCTTGAAAATGGAGCTGCTCCTCGTCGGATGGATGAAGATAGAAGATGCCGCTTGGATGAAGATGTCTGCCGGTCCGGATGTCCTCTTCTGCCCGGATAGGATGAAGACTTCTGCCGGTCCGGATGTACTCTTCTGTCCCATGGGTGAAGACGACTCAAGGTAGGGCTATCTTCAGGGGGGTTAGTGTTAGTTTATTTTTAAGGGGGGTTTGGGTGGGTTAGAGTAGGGGTATGTGGGTGGTGGGTTGTATTTTTTTTTACAGGTAAAAGAGCTGATTACTTTGGGGCAATGCCCCACAAAAAGCCCTTTTAAGGGCTGGTAAAAGAACTGGTTACTTGGTAATTTAGAATAGGGTAGGGTATTTTTTTATTTTGGGGGGCTTTATTATTTTATTAGGGGGCTTAGATTAGGTGTAATTAGTTTAAAGTTCTTGTAATTCTTTTTTATTTTCTGTAATTTAGTTTGTTTGTTTTTTGTACTATAGTTTAGTTTATTTAATTTAATTGTAGGTAATTGTAGGTAATTTATTTAATTAATTTAATGATATTGTAGTGTTAGGTTTAATTGTAACTTAGGTTATGATTTATTTTACAGGTAATTTTGTAAGTATTTTAACTAGGTAGCTATTAAATAGTTAATAACTATTTAATAGATATTGTACCTAGTTAAAATAAATACAAAGTTGCCTGTAAAATAAAAATAAATCCTAAAATAGCTACAATATAATTATTAGTTATATTGTAGCTATATTAGGTTTTATTTTATAGGTAAGTATTTAGTTTTAAATAGGAATAATTTAGATAATAATAGTAATTTGTATTTAGATTTATTAAATTAATATTTAAGTTAGGGGGGGTTAGGGTTAGTGTTAGACTTAGGTTTAGGGATTAATAATTTTAATATAGGTGGCGGCAGTATAGGGGGAGCAGGATAGGGGTTAATAAGTTTAATATAGGTGGAGGCGGGGTCCGGGAGCAGTGGTTTAGGGGTTAAACAATTTATTTAGTTGCGGCAAGGTCCGGGATCCACAGGATAGGGGTTAATTAGTTTATGTAGGTGGCAGCGGTATAGGGGGTGCCAGATTAGGGGTAATATGTATAATGTAGGTGGCGGCAGGGTCCGGGAGCGGCAGTTTAGGGGTTAACATGTTTAATATAGTTGCAGCGGGGTACGGGAGCGGCGGTTTAGGGGGTAATACATTTATTTAGTTGCAGCGGTGTAGGGGGGACAGATTAGGGGTGTTTAGACTTGGGGTTCATGTTAGGGTGTTAGGTGCAGACATTTCCCATAGGAATCAATGGGATATCGGGCAGCAGTGAACATGAGCTTTCGCTATGGTCAGACTCCCATTGATTCCTATAGGATACGCCGCCCTGGAGGCGGCGTATCCCATAGGAATCAATGGTATGCTGGCCCGGAATCCAGGTATGCTGGCCCGGAATAGTGGTGAGCGTACCTGCTGGTAGTTTAATAACTACCAAAAGTAGTCAGATTGTGCCGAACTTGCGTTCGGAACATCTGTAGTGACGTAAGCATCGATCTGTGTTGGACTTAGTCCGGCGGATCGAAGCTTACGTCACTATATTCTCCTTTTGCCGGGCAGTAGGGGTTGATAACTAAGGCGAAGCAGCCTCGCCACAAATACGCTGCGGAATTTCAGCGTATTTGCGGTTGACGGCTTGATAACTAGAGGCCATAGTATCTAATTTAAAAATCCACATTGTTTCCATTTTCTTAAGTAATAGCTCTCTTTTGCCCCTCTCCTTTGGATAGGAATATGGTCTATTACCTGAAAATTTAACTGGGAGATAGAGTGGTCAAAAGATAAAAAAATGATTTGATACTGGGGCAAGAGTGTCTTTATCGTTACCATATTATTACAATTAATGCATCCCAGACATGGGTAGCAACCATTACTTTTTTTAGATATAAATCTTTGAGTTTGTTTCTTTTGACTACCAATATCTGCCCTTACTAATACATCATTAATGCTTGTGCCTCTCTTATATGTGGACATGGAGGTGTTCCTAACAGCTATAATAGTAGTGTTGAGCTGGTAACAAAATATATAGATAAATTGAAATATGCTGTAAAGTGTAAAAATAAATGTAATTCTAATTAATCAGGGATTGAAAGGAATGCATTAACATCTTTGAAAGAGAACAGAGAGGTTGTGTACTAGCAAGCAGATAAGGCTGGTGCATTGGTTTTACTAGATAAAACTTACTATATTGAGGAGATAAAATCACAACTAGCTGATATAGACACCTATACACAATTGAAATGCAATCCCACAAGTATAATACAAAAATAGATTGAACTATGTCTTAATAAAGCTGTAAGCAATATTTTAATTGATGATGAGACAAAAAGGTTTTTATTTATTAAGAATAAAATTGTACTGGTGACGCTATATAGACAACATATTTGGGGTATGGTGGGGTGACATTGGATCCCTTCTTGAATATGTCCAGGATCTTAATCTGGCTACCAGGCATATAAAGTTCACTTTAACTTGGAATGAATACTCTCTGAATTTCCTTGATACTTTAGTGTATAAGGAGGGAGGTATATTAAAAACAGATATCTATAGTAAAAAGACAGACAAAAATAGTCTTCTACACTATACAAGTGCACCCCCCCCCCTCTTTAATTAAATCATTGCCCAAAGGCCAAATGATGCAAGTAAATAGAATTGTTTTAGAGAAGAAATATATATTTTTTAGATTTGGCTCGTTATATCTAACTTGGTGTTGGGTTAGTGCAAATAAAGAATTAGTACTCTGAAAGCACATCCTTGAAATATTAAATATGAAAAATATTGATAATTATTAAAAAATATTATATATACTGTAAATATATATATATATATATATATATATTATGTACCCAAGCATATTACACTTATTTTGCATTACTATATTTTACATTCCTATGTTCGTCACATAGAATTTTTTTATTTATATTATTATATATATTTTAATAAAGATCTGATAATGTTATTGCAAAATAGATATCTATACCTATATGTCTATAGGAATGTATATATAGGTATTTGTATATACAGATATATATATATATATATATATATATATATATATAAATATTTACAATAAAAATAACATTTTCCTGTATGTAAAAACATTGGTATGTGAAATATGTACAGTAAATATACTGTAAAGCCCATAAATACATATGTACACGTGTGTGTGTGGGGAGAGAAAGAGGATTTTGCAATCAAATACCTTGTCATATACCATATACCTTTTAACCCTTATAACTTTTTTATTAATATTTATGAGACCAATTTGTATTAGAAAGTGATTATGAGTGTAACTGTCATTTTCAATGTATTTATGTTGTGTTAAGTGCAACTTTTTTAATGCACTACCTTTTACACAAGGTTTTCAGTTACGCCAACCCATTGAGCGTAAAATATGATTGCGTTTACTTTTAACTTGTAATATGGGCACTGTTTCTAATATGCACAAAAAGCCAAAATCGCTCATGCGCAATAGTTAGCACGCCACATCTAACCCTACATGAAGCTTGAAAACAAGAATATTGCACACTGGTTTAGTGATGGTTTATGCCTATAAATATTTTTCCCCTCATTGTTGAGTTATCTGTGTTTTTCAAATTTGTCAGATCTTTGTGTATGTCCCTCATTATCATGTTTTTGTTTTTTTTTTTGCATTCTCAAATGATGTTACTTCTGTAATATAACAAAGTACATTGTAACCCATCTGCATTTCCATTATTCAGCTTTGAGTACCTTAATGGTGCAGCATTAACAAATATAATAAAATAAGAAAATAAATAAAAAATAATATTTGGATTCTACCATCCTGATGAGAAGGGACTCTCAGTTTGTGTTACTTCATTAGCTGGAACTGTTATATTAGGACATATACATGCATGCATACATTTACTTATAATGAATTATTAATTAGTAGTAGTAGTAGCAGTATTACCACTTTCACATTATTCTGCAGCACTGTATACATAATCATTGGGGTATACAGTCCAATTCCATTAGACTTAACAAAGTAATTAAGGAGGAGACCCCTGGTCAAAACAGCTTACTATCTAGATACAAACCTATACATACATACATACATAAATAAATGCATACATACAATACATAGGGTTAGATTATAAGTGGAGCGCTATTTTAACGTGCGCTGTAAAGGGGCAAATTTGGCCATTCACAGGCGCATATTAAATAACCAGCCATTACAAGTGGCTTGTTACTGCTCCCGCAACCTCTGGTTATTTAAAAAAAAATGTGCCTCAATTGCCCCCAAAATAAAGTGGACAGTTCCTTTTATTAAAAAAATAAATAAATATGAGCATCTTTATTTTTTGGAAAAAAAAAATCTCCACAAAGTAAGAGGTTAAAGTGAGGGGATGTAGGATGTAAAAATTAAAAAAAACGGCACTGAAAAGTGCCTTTAAATTAAAGTCTATGGGGACTGTGTGTTTACTTTAAATATATATGTATATTCTTATATAGCGAAACAAAAGTCCTTGACAGTGACGAAGAAGTCAATAAAACAAAAACTTTATTCCAATCCATATAGGTAAAAACAAGGGGTTCAAAGTACTTCAAACACAGTTACAGTGTATGATCCGCTTACATGTTTTGGCAGTATTCCTTAATGATAGCTATATGCTATTATGCATATTTATTTAGGTGTTAATATGTGTTTCTACATATATAAATATATATATATCTATTTATATACATATATATTTTTAATTTGCTGCCCAACGCTGCGGGACTTAGCCCCTGCACTGCACTATGTGCTTTGCCGTGTCTCACAGCATGAGAATGAGACTCCAATTTGGAGTCTTTATAAGTTCTCTCTCATGAGCGCAAGGCTTCCAGGCAATGCGAACATGAGGTTGTGTTCACTTTGCGCTACATTTTTAATACCAGCTCACACTTGCGTGTGCTGGTATTACTGAGTGGAGCGCAAATATCGAGCTTGCAAAAGCGCTATTTTGCACTGCACTCATAATCTAGGCCATAATAAATAAATAATTGTATGCTATCAGAATATAACTAAAATACATAAATCCTTGCTGGTCTGGAATGCAAACAAAAAATCTGAATCTACTCTTTTTCATCCAAAGCATCTTCACAGAACTCACTGAAACACTTTCTATAAAATGCATTTAGAAAAGGAATGTGTCCATCATAGTTTAAAATCTCAAATTTTTAAGCAAAAAAAAAAAAAGCTTTTAGCATATTATAAATTGCATCCGTCTCTAGTTTCCCATACATTGCTATGTTTTCCCACATCTTTAGGCAAACTCCTTTTATTTTCAGACAACTTTACAATACTAGCATTAACAAGACAGATCTGCAAGACCTGTAAAATTAAAGGGTTTATAAAAAAGAATGTCAGACATGCTTGTTTAGCCCATCTAGCGACACTGCAAGAAACATTTTACAAAGCAAATAATATAAAATATATAAATATTCCCAAATGCACTGTTGCTATAGCTAAATACAAAATAAAGCATCGAAAATGGTAACTACTATATTTTGTAAATTAACTCTCCTCATCTAGAAATGTACAGAACATCCTTAACTGAGTATCAGGAACTGTTTTCTTTAACAGACTGTTTAAAGTGACCTTGCTGACCTGATGATTGTAGCAGCTAATTGTCAGCATAAGCCCTACTGAATCTGAATACATGAAACACAGTGACTTGACGATGGTGAGGCAGACAGAAAGAGATAGACCGGCAGACAGTTATTGACAGGCTAAGAATGATGACAACCATGATCTGAAAATGACTGAGAGGCTGACAGACAGGCCCTGAGACATTTAGACAGACAGCAAAGATATGCAAAGGAACAACATGTATAGAGGAAAACACAATATAAGGATAGCAAGACAGGACTGGGATAGCAAGACAGGATTCTAAAAACTTAAAACAAACAATGGAAAAAATGCTACTTATAATAGAGATTAACCTGAAACCTCTACCATGTCTTTGTATGATGATTTTATCAAAACCCTGGAAATAAAAAATAAAATAAAAATTTGTTTGCAAAGTTTGTCACCAAATTAGATTTTCAAAGTTATTGTAGAATGATTAACTGAGGGCTGTGCACCTAATATCATCTTTAACCATGTTCTTTAGTCCAGAGTACTATTTGAATCAGTTTCTAAATCAACAAATTGGGGGATGTAGAGGATAAAGTGATTTGAAAAGGTAACTGTTTTTTTTCAGTTTTAGGGAAAACCCATGAATTTCATTTTAACTCCTATAACTTTTTTGTTTTGGTAATATAATAACAAGTATTATGATAAATATATTATTCTTTTTAATAAATAATAAAAACATTGATATTTATATATAAATACTATCACCAATAGTATGTAGGTGGTACAGGTTACAGGACATGGATGTTTTGGCTGTACATAAATTCTGTGAGTAATCAGAATGTGTTGATGAAAAAAAAGCAATATTATATTAAAAGTTTGTTTACTCCTCATTAAAATTGTATTCTTCATATAGATTTAAAGGATGTAAAAAAAATAAAAGGTTATAAATAAAAGAAATGTAAAGGGACTTTATTTTAAAGAGGGGTCTTAAGGATTTTTTCACCTTTTGGATGACTGGTTATAAGTGCCTAAAGCCCCCCAGCCTGCAAACAGTGTGGGGAATTGTAGGGATTTTTTTTTTGCATATTAGGTTTTTACCTTTATACCCCTAAGGCACCCAGCATTTGAAAGAGCATGATCTCAGAGTTTTCTAGGATTTATAGGAAAAGAGGAAGAGGGGTTTAATTCCTTACTCCCCATCCAAATCCATTAAGATCAAAGTGGCTGCCTCCTCACTCACTGTTTTCCGGGGCTTGGTGCCATACACGGTGACTTCACTGGCATCCCCAGATTCCTCCAGTGATGTCAGTCCAATGGATCACCAAGGATTTAGGGGTGAGTGCAGGAGGGGCTTCAATGAGGTCTGAAAGTGCCCCCCCCAGATGATTACACATGGTTGTTATAAGCACTTTTTGTGTAGATGACAACGGGTTTAATTTACAAAATTAAAAATTGTAAATATATGGTAAGTATTAAACTGTGTAAGACACTTCCCTTAAAAGAGATTGCTTGATGCCTGCCACAGTCCTCCTTCACTGTATGTTCAAAGATAGTCTGGGTATTGGTCTGGCAGCGCAGTGTCTCTTAGGGAATCAAGCTGAATTCTTGTCCATCTTGCTCTTCGGTTACACCGATCACTTTAACCTCCGAAAGATAATGAACCCAAAATAGTGTAATAACGTCACACTCTGAGTAAAGCCAATGCAAAATACTCATAGGGTTCAAAACTGGTAAACGGCTTTTATTCCGTAACACCAGCAAAACAGCGATAAAGTACAGCTTCATAAATTTATTTTAAAACAGAGCTTTAGACATGTATATATATGTATATCTATGTTAAAGCCCTTTGTCTGCCTTTTTTTCTAACACTTGAGACCTAATTTCTTTAAACTATTATAACAGGGGTGTCAAACTGGCTGCCCGCAGGCTTCATGCGGCCCATGACCTAATTTTCTGCTGACCTTGACACCTCTATGAAAAATAATATGAAAAATAATAATTATAATATGCTTATTACTTAAAGAATGAGTGCACTGATTTCACACATCATTTTTGCCTATTCCTTTCCATAATTTTCTCTTTAACTAAAATCACATACTTTATATTTGATAACTATATATTTTATATGTATTTATTTTATATTATATACAACAGGTATATGTCTATCACCATATAAACAGTGGGTCGCTATGCTGACAGCACTGTGATCCACTGTTTATAGTGCTGAGGAAATGTTATACTATGCGCATGCGTATACTAAAATGTGAGCGAGCTCAGAACATGGCTGCTAGAGACTGAAAAAAAGCACATACTCTGTAAGAGAGAGCAACCAGATGGAGACTGTGTGTCACCTTCTTAAAAGCATTAGAGCACGTTTCATGAAGTCAGAGTAAGTTTCATAGGAGTTACAGAACACAATCTTTTAAGATGTACAGGGAGTGCAGAATTATTAGGCAAGTTGTATTTTTGAGGATTAATTTTATTATTGAACAACAACCATGTTCTCAATGAACCCAAAAAAACTCATTAATATCAAAGCTGAATAGTTTTGGAAGTAGGTTTTAGTTTGTTTTTAGTTATAGCTATTTTAGGGGGATATCTGTGTGTGCAGGTGACTATTACTGTACATAATTATTAGGCAACTTAACAAAAAACAAATATATACCCATTTCAATTATTTATTTTTACCAGTGAAACCAATATAACATCTCAACATTCACAAATATACATTTCTGACATTCAAAAACAAAACAAAAACAAATCAGTGACCAATATAGCCACCTTTCTTTGCAAGGACACTCAAAAGCCTGCCATCCATGGATTCTGTCAGTGTTTTGATCTGTTCACCATCAACATTGCGTGCAGCAGCAACCACAGGCCTCCAGACACTGTTCAGAGAGGGTGTACTGTTTTCCCTCCTTGTAAATCTCACGTTTGATGATGGACCACAGGTTCTCAATGGGGTTCAGATCAGGTGAACAAGGAGGCCATGTCATTAGATTTTCTTCTTTTATACCCTTTCTTGCCAGCCACGCTGTGGAGTACTTGGACGCATCTGATGGAGCATTGTCCTGCATGAAAATCATGTTTTTCTTGAAGGATGCAGACTTCTTCCTGTACCACTGCTTGAAGAATGTGTCTTCCAGAACTGGCAGTAGGACTGGGAGTTGAGCTTGACTCCATCCTCAACCCGAAAAGGCCCCACAAGCTCATCTTTTGATGATACCAGCCCAAACCAGTACTCCACCTCCACCTTGCTGGCGTCTGAGTCGGACTGGAGCTCTCTGCCCTTTACCAATCCAGCCACGGGCCCATCCATCTGGCCCATCAAGACTCACTCTCATTTCATCAGTCCAAAAAACCTTAGAAAAATCAGTCTTGAGATATTTCTTGGCCCAGTCTTGAACGTTTCAGCTTGTGTGTCTTGTTCAGTGGTGGTCGTCTTTCAGCCTTTCTTACCTTGGCCATGTCTCTGAGTATTGCACACCTTGTGCTTTTGGGCACTCCAGTGATGTTGCAGCTCTGAAATATGGGAACTGGTGGGAAGTGGCATCTTGGCAGCTGCACGCTTGACTTTTCTCAGTTCATGGCAGTTATTTTGCGCCTTGGTTTTTCCACACGCTTCTTGCGACCCCTGTTGACTATTTTGAATGAAACGCTTGATTGTTTCGAGTGATCACGCTTCAGAAGCTTGCAATTTTAAGAGTGCTGCATCCCTCTGCAAGATATCTCACTATTTTTGACTTTTCGAGCCTGTCAAGTCCTTCTTTTGACCCATTTTGCAAAGGAAAGGAAGTTGCCTAATAATTATGCACACCTGATATAGGGTGTTGATGTCATTAGACCACACCCCTTCTCATTACAGAGATGCACATCACCTAATATGCTTAATTGGTAGTAGGCTTTCGAGCCTATACAGCTTGGAGTAAGACAACATGCATAAAGAGGATGATGTGGTCAAAATACTTATTTGCCTAATAATTCTGCACTCCCTGTATACAGTTATAGCAAACACCACTCCTTTTGTTTAGCAATGAAGGTAGTGTGCAGCCCACGTGAGTTGCACTTATATGGAAAATGGCACGCAACTCAAATGAGTTTGGTCCCCCCCTGCTTTATAACTTTTTTTTGCAACATCTTTTAACCCCTTAAGGACCACAGCACTTTTCCATTTTCTGTCCGTTTGGGACCAAGGCTATTTTTACATTTCTACAGTGTTTGTGTTTAGCTGTAATTTTCCTCTTACTCATTTACTGTACACACACATATTATATACTGTTTTTCTCGCCATTAAATAGAATTTCTAAAGATACCATTATTTTCATCATATCTTATAATTTACTATAAAAAAAAATTATGAGGAAAAAATGGAAAAAAAACACACTTTTTCTAACTTTGAACCCCAAAATCTGTTACACATCTACAACCACCAAAAAACACCCATGCTAAATAGTTTCTAAATTTTGTCCTGAGTTTAGAAATACCCAATGTTTACATGTTCTTTGTTTTTTTTGCAAGTTATAGGGAAATAAATACAAGTAGCACTTTGCTATTTCCAAACCACTTTTTTTCAAAATTAGCGCTAGTTACATTGGGACACTGATATCTTTCAGGAATACCTGAATATCCCTTGACATGTATATATTTTATTTTAGAAGACATCCCAAAGTATTGATCTAGGCCCATTTAGTATATTTCATGCAACCATTTCACTACCAATGCGATCAAATAAAAAAAATTGTTCACGTTTTTCACAAATTGTTTTCACAAACTTTACAATTATGGCATAAATGGTTGTAAATTCTTCTCTGAGATCACTTTTGTTCAGAAATAGCAGACATATATGGCTTTGGGCATTGCTTTTTGGTATTTAGAAGGCCGCTAAATGCCACTGCGCACCACACGTGTATTATGCCCAGCATTGAAGGGGTTAATTAGGGAGCTTGTAGGGTTAATTTAGCTTTAGTATAATGTAGTAGACAACCCAAAGTATTGATCTAGGGTCCATTTTGGTATATTTCATGCCACCATTTCACCGCCAAATGCGAACAAATAAAAAAAAAAAGCGTTACATTTTTCACAATTTTAGGTTTCTCACTGAAATTATTTACAAACAGCTTGTGCAATTATGACATAAATGGTTGTAAAAAGCTTCTCTGGGATCCCCTTTGTTCAGAAATAGCAGACATATATGGCTTTGGCTTTGCTTTTTGGTAATTAGAAGGCAGCTAAATGCCGTTGCGCGCACCACACGTGTATAATACCTAGCATTGAAGGGGTTAATTAGGGAGCTTGTAGGGGAGCTTGTAGGGTTAATTTTAGCTTTAGTATAATGTAGTAGACAACCAAAAGTATTGATCTAGGCCCATTTTGGTATATTTCATGCCACCATTTCACCGCCAAATGTGATCAAATAAAAAAAAATTCACTTTTTCACAGATTTTTTTAACAAACTTTAGGTTCTCACTGAAATTATTTATAAACAGCTTGTGCAATTATGGCACAAATTGTTGTAAATGCTTCTCTTGGATCCCCTTTGTTCAGAAATAGCAGACATATATGCTTTGGCGTTGCTTTTTAGTATTTAGAAGGCCGCTAAATGCCGCTGCGCACCACACATGTATTATGCCCAGCAGTGAAGGGGTTAATTAGGGAGCTTGTAGGGAGCTTGCAGGGTTAATTTTAGCTTTAGTGTAGGTATCAACCTCCCACATGACACATCACACCCCCTGATCCCTCCCAAACAGCTCTCTTTCTTCCCTCCCCCACCCCACAATTGTCCCCGCCATCTTAAGTACTGGCAGTAAGTCTGCTAGTACTAAAATAAGAGTTTTTTGGGGATTTAAAAAAAAAAACCCCAATAATTATTCTGCTCTGTAGGATCCTCCCTTAGCCCCCCAACCTCCCTGATCCCCCCCAAACAGCTCTCTAACCCCCCTCTCTGCCTTATTTTGCGCCATATTGGGTACTGGCAGCTGTCTGCCAGTACCCAGTTTGAAATCAAATATGTTTTTATAAAATTTTATTATTTTAAAAATACTATTTTCTGTAGTGTAGCTGCTCCCCCTCAACCCCCAACCTCCCACCCTCACAGATCGTTAAAATGTGTAATGTTCCCACCCTCTCTCCCACCAAGTACCACCTTACAGTTGTTCCATAGTGTAGGGTTTCCCACCCCCCCGTGCACGCTCCACCGCGCACGACGCGCACACACGCTCACGTGCACGCGCGCTGCACCACCGCGCACAAGCGCGTGCACCTCGATCCCCGGCCCCTTCCCACCGATGGCCGCCCACCCCGCCCTCCCTGGATCATCTCCCACCTACCAACGAACATGGCCATTGCTGGCCGATGCAGAGAGGGCCACAGGGTGGCTCTCTCTGCATCGGACGGCTAAAAAATGTTATAGCAGGATGCCTCAAGATCGAGGCATCACTGCTATAACATGAAAGCAGTTGGAAGGATCGCTTCCACTGCTTTCAAAGACCAACGACGTACGGGGTACGTCCTTGGTCATTAACTGCATTTTTTTTGCAGGACGTACCCCATACGTCGTTGGTCGTTAAGGGGTTAAATGAATTATTTTTATTAGATGGTGTTTTTATGAGTGTAACTGTATGTTTACATGTAATTTTGATGTGTTTGGTGGCAACATATTATTTGAGCATAACAGATAACCAGATCTCTGAGGTCGCACTAACCCGAGGCGCGTTAATTTCAATTGTGCTCAAGCAATCGCATTTACTTTGAACTTTTAATATGGCACAATAAAGCCTGATATCCATTTTAAATATAAGATCCAGATGATTAATATTATATTGTTTCTTCATTTCTAAAATCTAAATTCATAATAATAACAATAAAAATACTAATAATGCTGTATACATTTTTTTTTGTAGCAGGGTGTCATCTATTCAAGCCTTTCGTTGAATCTTTAGAAGATTCTTTACATAAGGGCATACTGAAGTACCTCAGGAGTATGCATGTGTCTTTAGCACTATATGTAAAACTGTTACAATTTACAAGCACATATAGGGCCAGATAAAAGTGACCACAATATTTAGAGCTTTCGCTCGAGCACAAACACCGCCAGGAGTAACTTGTAAAGTGAACATATTACAAGTTCAAAGTAAATAGTTTGTGCGTGATAACTCATCACGTGCTGACTTCAAACTTTGGATATTGGAGCTGCAATAACTCAATGGAGTGCGCGCTAACCCAACAGCAGTTGGTATGAGGTTTTTGTGCTGATAGCTGTGTTTGTTTTTTGCCAAACATGGCACTGTGCATTATGGCAAACATCTCCACTTTGGTCTTGTCTGTCCAAAAAATATTGTTCCATTAAGTTTTGTGGTTTGTTTTGCTGAATGTTTTCCACTTGTGAATAATCATTCTCACTGTAGAATGATGGACTTTCAAAATGGCCTTATAACCCTTCCCAGATTGATTGGCAGCAACAATTGCTTCTCTTAGATCATTGCTGATGTCTTTCCTCCTTGGGATTGTGTTAAACAACACAACCTGAATGCTCCAAACCAGCAAACTGGCTAAACTTTTGGCTTTATAGGTTTGGTCACACTTGCTGATAATCAATTAATCAAGGGCATTAGATTAGCATCACCTGGCTGCTACTTAGCCTCTTTATTCTTTGGAAGCAGTAAGGGTGTACAAACGGCGAGGATTACGAGTTTGCGTTAGCCTTAAAAAGCAGCAATTGAGAGGTCCCAACGCTGCTTTTTATCTAATGCTGGTATTACAGTCAGGCAGGAAAAGGTCTACTGCTCACTTTTCTTCCGCGACTCGAGCTACCGCAAATCCCCTTACGTCAATTGCGTATTCCTATACTTTTCTATGGGGATTTGTCCTAACGCTGGTATTACGAGTCTTAGAAGAAGTTGTGCGGTAGAACCCTCTCCTGTCAAGAATTCTACCGCATTTAAAAGTCAGTAGTTAAGAGTTTTATGGGCTAACGCCGAACATAAAACTCTTAACTAAAGTGCTAAAAAGTACACTAACACCCATAAACACCTATTAACCCCTAAACCGAGGGCCCCCCCACATACCGCAAACACTATCATAAAATTTTTTAACCCTAATCTGCCGACCGGACATCGCCGCCACCTACATTATACTTTTGAACCCCCCTAACATTTGCCGACACCTACATTATATTTATTAACCCCTAATCTGCCACCCAAAACGTCGCCGCAACCTAATCTACACTTATTAACCCCTAATCTGCTTGCCCTGACCATCGCCGACACCGTACTTACATTTATTAACCCTTAATCTGACACCCCCCAACGTCTCCGCTACTATATTAAAGGTATTAACCCCTAAACGTCTAAACCTAACCCTAACCTCCCCCTAACTTAAATATAATTTAAATTAAACAAAATAAATTTATCAAATTTTTTAAAATTATTCCTATTTAAAAGTAAATACTTACCTGTAAAATAAACCCTAAACTAGCTACAATATAACTAACAGTTACAGTGTAGCTAGCTTAGATTTATATTTATTTTACAGGCAAGTTTGTATTTATTTTAACTAGGTACAATAGTTATTAAATAGTTATTAACTATTTAATAGCTACCTAGCTAAAATAAGTACAAAATTACCTGTAAAATAAATCCTAACCTAAGTTATACAAGTACACCTATTACTACACTATCATTAAACTAATTACCCTAAACTACCTACATTAATTACATTAAATTCAATAAACAAAAATACAAAAAAACCCCCACTAAATTACAGAAAAAAAAATAATTGCACAGAAATTTAAACTAATTACAACTAATCTAAGCCCCCTAATAAAATAAAAAGCCCCCCAAAATAATAATTAATGCCCTATCCTATACTAAATTACAAATAGCCCCTAAAATGCCCTTTTGCAGGCATTTGCCCCCAAAGTAAGCAGCTATTTTACCTGTAAAAAAAAAGAATACAATACCCCCCCAACATTACAACCCACCACCCACACACCCCTACTCTAAAACCCACCCAATACCCCCTTAAAAAAACCTAGCACTACCCCATTGAAGATCACCCTATCTTGAGCCGTTTTCACCCAGCTGGGCACCAGTGGTCATCCCGATCCATCCAGTAGTCTTCATCCGATGGGGCAGAAGAGGACATCCAGACCAGCAGAAGTCTTCATCCTATCCGGGCAGAAGAGGACATCCGGACCGGAAAGAATGCTTCATCCAAGCAGCATCTATCTTCATCCTTCCGGCGAGGAGCGGCTCCATCTTGAAGACATCCGACGTGGAGCATACCTTCCTGCATGACGACTACCCGACGAATGGCTGGTCCTTTAAATGACGTCATCCAAGATGGCATCCCTCAAATTCCGATTGTCTGATAGGATTCTATTAGCCAATCGTAATTAAGGTAGGAAAAATCTGGTTGGTTGATTTAAATCAGCCATCGGATTTGAAGTTCAATCCGATTGGCTGATTGGATCAGCCAATAGAATTGACCTCGCATTCTAATTGGCTGATCCAATCAGCCAATCGTATTGAACTTCAATTAGCCAATCTGATTTTTCCTAACTTAATTCTGATTGGCTGATAGAATCCTATCAGCCAATCGGAATTCTATGGACGCATTCATTTAAAGGAACTGTCATTTGTCGTTAGTCGTCGTGCTGGAAGGATGCTCCGCTCCGGATGTCTTCAAGGATGGGAGTCCCTCCTCGTCGGATTGGATGAAGATACCCGCTTGGATGAAGTCTTCTCCCGGTCCGGATGTCCTCTTCTGCCCGAATAGAATGAAGACTTCTGCCGGTCTGGATGTCCTCTTCTGCCCCATCGGATGAAGACTACTGGACGGATTGGATGACACTTTGCCCGGCTTGGGTGAAAACGGCTCAAGGTAGGGAGATCTTCAATGGGGTAGTGTTAGGTTTTTTTAAGGGGGGTATGGGGTTGGTTTTAGAGTAGGGGGTGTGGTGGGTGGTGGGTTGTAATGTTGGGGGGGTATTGTATTTTTTTTACAGGTAAATGAGCTGATTACTTTGGGGCAATGCCCCCCCTAAAAGCCCTTTTAAAGGGCTTTTGTAATTTAGTATAGGGTAGGGCTTTTTTATTTTGGGGGGCTTTTTTATTTATTAGGGGGCTTAGATTAGGTGTAATTAGCTTAAATTCTTGTAATTTTTTTTCTTTTCTGCAATTTAGTGTTTTTTTTCTCGTAATTTAGTTTATTGTATTTCATTGTAATTAATTGTAGGTAGTTTAGATAATTTATTTATATGATAGTGTAGTGTTAGATGTAATTGTAACTTAGGTTAGGATTTTATTTTTACAGGTAACTTTGTACTTATTTTAGCTAGGTAGTTATTAAATAGTTAATAACTATTGTACCTAGTTAAAATAAATACAAAGTTGCCTGTGAAATAAATATAAATCCTAAGCTAGCTACAATGTAACTATTAGTTATATTGTAGCTATCTTATGGTTTATTTTATAGGTAAGTATTTTAGTTTTAAATAGGAATAATGTATTAATGGTAGTTATTTAATTTAGATGTATTTAAATTATATTTAAGTTAGGGGGTGTTAAGGTAAGGGTTAGACTTAGGTTTAGGGGTTAATAACTTTATTATAGTAGCGGCGACGTTGGCGGCGGCAGAGTAGGGGTTAATTAAGTTTACTATAGTTTGCGGCGACATTGGGGGGGGGCAGATTAGGGGTTATAACTATAATGTAGGTGGCGGGCGGTGTTGGGGGGCAGCAGATAGGGGTTTATAACTATAATGTAGGGTGGTGGAGGTGTCCGGAAAGGCAGATTAGGGGTTAATAGTATAATGCAGGTGGCAACAATGTCGGGGGCAGCAGATTAGGGTTAATAAGTCTAATATTAGGGGTATTTAGACTCGGGGGTTCATGTTAGGGGTGTTAGGTGCAGACATATTTTTTATTTCCCCATAGGAAACAATGGGCTGCCTTAGAAGCTGGACGCTGTTTTTTTGCAGGTGTTTAGGCTTTTTTCCCAGCCAGCTCAGCCCCAATTGTTTCCCTATGGGGAAATCATGCACAAGCACGTTTAGCAAGCTTACCGCTACGTAAGCAACGCTGGTATTGAGGTGAGATGTGGAGCTAAATTTGCTCTACACTTACCTTTTTGGCGGCTAACGCCAGGTTTAAAAAAAACCTGTAATACCAGCGTTGGCTTAAGGTAGCGTTAGAAATAAAAGCCTTGTTAGCACCGCACCCCTGTTAACGGCCAAACTCGTAATCTCGGGTGTTAGTTTTTTACACATGGCTTCTCCATTTTGACATTATTTTTAAGTAATCATGACATAGTGCAACATGTTATGTGTTGTTGCTCACCCCTGAGATTGTATTTACCTAATTTAACAATAAAAAAAAGGGGGGTAGGGATAAAGTTCTAATAGAAGCAAAGATACCCGGAGGATGATACCATAAGTATATAAAAAACAATTTATTAACTCCAAAGTGTTTTTTCTAGAGGAGCATATATGATACAAATATTTGCAATTAACAATTAAAAAGATATATTGCCTAAGAAATAAATCAACTTATCACAAAAAAACATATAGGGACATCTCCCTTAAGATATTTATCAAAGCTTCAACTGTATGAGTATGATTATATGCACACAAAATTCAATTCAACTTTCTATCACCAACTCTCACCTAGATTGGTGATAGAAAGTTGAATTGGACACCCACACAACCAACCCCCTCCAAATAAAATTATATCTAAATAAACCTAAGCTAACCATTGCCCTGAAAAGGGCATTTGGATGGGCATTGCCCTTAAAAGGGCATTTAGCTCTTTTACGGTGCCCAAACCCTAAGCTAAAAACCCACCAAATAAACACTTAAAAAAACCTAACAATAACCCCCAACGATCAACTTACAGTTTTTCGAAGACCGGGACAATTATCCTCATCCAGGCGGAAGTCTTTATCCAAGCGGGAAGAAGTCCTCAACGAAGCCGGCAGAAGTCTTCATCCAAGCGGGCAGAAGTCCTCATTGAAGCTGGCAGAAGTCTTCATCCAAGCAGGCAGAAGTCTTCATCCAGACGGCATCTTCTATCTTCATCCATCTGGCGCGGAGCGGGTCCATCTTCAAGACATCCGGTGCGGAGCATCCTCTTCTTACGGGTCGCCGCTGGAAAATGAAGGTTCCCCTTAAGTGACTTCACCCAAGATGGAATTCTATCAGCCAATAAGGAATTAAAGGGGGAAAAAAATCCTATTGGCTGTTGCAATCAGCCAATAGGATTGAGCTTTCATCCGATTGGCTAATCCAATCAGCCCAATAGGATTGAGCTCACATTCTATTGGCTGATTGGAATAGCTAATAGAATGCGAGCTCAATCCTATTGGCTGATTGGATCAGCCAATAGGATGAAAGTTCAATCCTATTGGCTGATTGCAACAGCCAATACGATTTTTTCCCATTTAATTCCTATTGGCTGATAGCATTCTATCAGCCAATCGGAATGTAAGGGATACCATCTTGGATGACATCACTTAAAGTGAACTCATTTTCAAGCGACGATCGGAAGAAGAGGATGCTCCACGCCATATGTCATGGAAGATGGACCTGCTCCGCGCCGGATGGAAGAATATAAAAGATGCTGTCGTGGATGAAGACTTCTGCCCGCTTGGATGAAGACTTCTGCCGCCTGGAGAGGATGGATGTCCTGTCTTTCGAAAACTGTAAGTGGATCAAGCGGGGGTTATTGTTTGTTTTTTTTAAGGGTTTATTGGGTTTTATTATTAGCTTAGGGTTTGGGCACCGTAAAAGAGCTAAATGCCCATCAAATGTCCCTTTTCAGGGCAATAGTTTGCTTAGGTTTATTTAGATATAATTTATTTAGGGGGATTGGTTGTGTGGGTGGTGGGTTTTACTGTTGGGGGGGGGGATGTTTGTATTTTTAATTGCTATGTAAAACAGCTGATTTCTTTGGGGCAATGCCCCGCAAAAAGGCCCTTTTAAGGTTAGGTTTTATTTTACAGATAACTTTGTATTTATTTTAACTAGGTAGCTAGTAAATATTTAATAACTATTTACTAACTAGTCTACCTAGTTAAAATAAATACAAACTTACCTGTGAAATAGCAATAAAACCTAAGATAGCTTAATATTATAACTATTAGTTATTTTGTAGTTAGCTTAGGTTTTATTTTATAGGTAAGTATTTAGTTTTAAATATGAATTATTTAGGTAATAATTGTAAGTTTTATTTAGATTTATTTTAATTATATTTAAGTTAGGGGGTGTTAGGGTTAGGCTTACACTTAGGCTTAGGGTTACGTTAGGGTTAGGTTTAGGGGTTAATATATTTATGTAGTGATGTGGGAGGCCAGAGGTTTAGGGGTTAATAGTTTAATTTAATATATTTCGTTGTGGGGGCTTGCAGTTTACTGGTTAATAGGTTTATTATAGCGGCGGTGTGGGAGGACGGCAGATTAGGGGTTAATAATATTTAAATAGTGTTTGCGATGCGGGAGGGTCGGTGGTTTAGGGGTTAATAGGTTTATTATAGTGGCATCGATGTTGGGGTAGCGCGGAATAGGGGTTAATACATTTTTTAAGTGGCGGCGATGTCCGGAGCGGCAGATTAGGGGTTAATAATTTTATTTTAGTGTTTGCGATGCTGGAGAGGCCTCAGTTTAGGGGTTAATAGGTAGTTTATGGGTGTTAATGTACTTTGTGACCGTTTAGTTATGAGTTTTATGCTACAGCTTTAGTAGCATAAAACTCATAACTATTGACTTTAGATGGCGGTACGGATCTTGTCGTTTTAGGCTGTACCGCTCACTTTTTGGCCTCACAGCAAAACTCGTAATACGGTGCTATGGAAGTCCCATTGTAAAAGGACTTTTTTTTTTCTTTTTTTTTTTTATTTTTCTTTTCTTTTATTTAGTATAACAATATATATAAAACATATAGATATGTTCAATAAGTTTCTGTACATCGCAACAAAAAAGAAAACAATACAAAAAGGACAGAAGAAAACAGAAAAAAAAGAAGTGTACTAGCATCTGTTTACATGCTATATCTATGTATGCGTGTTAATTTAACCCTTCTGTACTATCCCTTTAAGCAAAAACCAACAAACAACAAATAGAAACACACAAACACACAGGAGAAAAAAAATAAAAAATAAATAAAAGTAAAAATGTTTTCTCTTCTCTAAAACCTTCTCCAAATCCACCCGCGTCCCTCCTTCCCGCTCGGCCACACACCAGGCCTAACTTAGCTTAATATTTACAATTTGTTCTATTCGCTGTATAAACTCAGCTGCCCTGAGAGCAGCACAAAAACCTTCCAGATATTACAGAACCTTTCCCCTGAGTTCCCTCCTATTTTAATGTCGTAGGCCGCTTTCATTACTGCATCAAGAAGTAATTTCCTTACTTCCATTATTGACGGAACTTTAGCTATAATCCAGTATCTAAAGATAAGTGTTCTAATAATTGTTACTGCAACCACCAAAAAATTAGTATCTATCCCATGAAGAATGGGGTCTAAGAAAAAAAATAGATTCCTTAGTTAAATAAATTTTCCTTTTGAACATAGTGAAGAAAAGAAACTCTACTTTCTTCCAAAATTGGTTTAACTTCGGACAATTCCATATTAAGTGGATTAAGTCTGGATCGACCAAGTGGCATTTGGAACAACAGTTAAGCATGTTTTTATTCCATTTTGCCACTCTACGTGGAATAAAATAGTCCCTATGTAATAATCTGAATTGAATTTCTCTATAGTAAGATGAAGGAAATAGTTTTTGGGTGGTGGTTAGACTTTTCAGTAATGTTTTTCCCAGATTAAGAGAGTCAACAATTGGTGTCCAGTGAGATATCAGGTCTGTTAATGTTGATTTTTCATCTAAAGACAACAATAGTTTGTATATAAAAGATAGCAGACCCTTTCTAACTTTAGCAACATCAATTAAAGGGTGTTTTTTTCCATAGATGAGGAGCTAACTTAGTCAATTTAAAGATATAACCTTTGACTTGTAGAAAATAGAACATATGTTTCTTTTGTGCTTCAGGGAATTTTTCCTGGAACCATTCGAATGTACCCACCTTATTTGTGATATAATTATAAAAATCGTTCACTACTAGTGGTCTCTCTGATGACCATTTCTTAAAGATAACAGATTTACCTAAGGGGAAATGAGGGTTACCTCTTATCGGCATCCACTTTGAGATATTTTGACTCACACCAATACTGGTAGATAGATTTCTCCATACTTTTATTATATCTCTGTACAAGGGGTGTGACAAAAAGCTCATACCTAGCTCTCTATTTGTAGCGCATAGAATATAATTTAGGGATAACGGCGAGCAAGCTTGGTTTTCTATAGATTCTTCAGAGTATAAGAAAGACTTGTAAGCCAATCGAGAGGGAAGCGTAAAATAGCCGCCTTGGTTGTATCAATCTACAGTTAGGGAGCGTCAGTCCCCTTTGTATAGGGGTTGATATAACGTTAGATAATTTCAACCTTGGTTTCTCCCGCTCCATAAAAACAACCTTAATGATTGGTTGAAAAGATTTAAATCTTTCCCACTTATCAAAAAAAGGGAGCATCCTTAGCGTATATAAAATCTTAGGGATGATAAACATCTTAAGATGGAAATTTTCCCAGAACGATACGCGAATGAAGCCCACGATTTTAATTTGTTTCTGCTATCCCTAATTATTGTATCAAAATTATCCTTATCCAGGTCTGCTGTATTAGCTGAGATTTTTAAGCCCAGATATTCCAAAGTTTTAGTTTCTATAAATTGAAAAGTTTGTACTTCCCCAGGGTTCTGTTTAGCCACAAGATTTTTGACTTTGAGAGGTTTGTTCTGTAACCCGAGACCTCACCATACTGTTCAAGCAGCCCCATAATCGCACTAATTTGTTTTTTTGGTTCGGCGACAAATAAGAGAAGATCGTCTGCGAACAAGGCGGTTTTAAGTTTTGTTTGACCTATGCTAATTCCGAACAGTAGATCTCTCAGTTTAATAGCCAGAGGTTCCATTATAAGATCGAATAATAGTGGTGACATCGGGCAGCCCTGACGGGTGCCTCTTGTCAAGATAAAAGAATCTGTCATGGAGTCATTGATCAAAATAGAAGCCTTAACATCTCTATAGATCTTGTCAATGAACTCCTTAAAGTGGCCCCTAAAGCCAAATCTCTCCAAAACTTGGATCAGGAAGGGCCACTCCACCCTATCAAAGGCCTTCTCTGCATCCAAGGATAGCAGGAAGGCCTCCGGCAGGGCAGAAAGATCCCCCCCATAATGACATATTACCTGTAGAATTTTCCTTATATTCATCTCCGATGCTCTTCCTATAACAAACCCTGTCTGGTCTTGATGAATAATCGCCGGCATTAGAGGTTTCAATCTCTCCGCCATGATTTTCAACAGGATTTTATAATCTAATCCCAATAACGAGATAGGTCTGTACGAAGTCATATCTGTAGGATCCTTA
Source organism: Bombina bombina (assembly GCF_027579735.1). NCBI lineage: Eukaryota > Metazoa > Chordata > Amphibia > Anura > Bombinatoridae > Bombina > Bombina bombina. Next base: position 649,436,148 of record NC_069499.1, on the reverse strand, counting down.
TTGGCTTTTGGAATCAAAATAATGTTCGCCCTTTTGAAGTTCTCGGAGATCTTAGAGTCTGCTCCAAAGTATTCATTGTATAGCTCGTGGAGAACTGGCCCTATCTCCGCTCGCAGTAATTGATAAAGCTCAATAGGTAGACAATCTGGAACTGGAGCTTTCCCTCTCGCCATTGAGCCAATAGTTTTATAAATCTCATTTTCTGTTATTGGCTGATTCAAAAGATCGCAACTTTCTGAAGAAATTGTAGGCAAGCAAATCCCCTCCAGGAATTTATTAATAGTAACTGCATCCGGGCGTTGGGATGAGTAAAGATCAGAATAGAAGGCGTGGAAAAGATGTGAGATCTGCTCTTGTTCTATAACTAGCTGATCATTTACCTTTATTGCTGCTATTGGTTTCTTCCTGGATTGTCTTTTAAACATTGAAGCCATATATTTACCTACTTTGTTACCGAATTTTGCAAATCTGGCACTGTTTTTATAAAGATGTAACTGTGCTTCACCCAGGAGGAATGTCTCCCTTTCTTTCTTAGCCTGGAAATAGTTCTCAGTATGGATCTTACAAGGCCTCTCTAAAAGTTTGATGTAAGATTCCCTCACCTTATCAGAGTGGGCTTTTTCTCTTCTCGCCTTCTCCTTCTTTGCTTTTGCCACATAGCTAGTTATTTCCCCTCTTAGGTAAGCTTTCGCTGTTTCCCAGAAGAGCTGAATATTATCCCTGCAGTGGCTATTAAATGTTTTAAAATCATCCCAAGTTTTGACTAAGAAAGTTCTAAAGTCAATAGAATCGCGCAGATAAACCGGAAAATAAAAAGAGTTGTAAGAAAATTTCCTTTTCGCTGCCATAACCAAAATGAGATTAAAAAGAGGTCCAATCGTCGAGAGCGTATTGTGGGATTTGGTGCAGCATGTGTATTCTAAGCTACTGGGGTTTAATATCCTCCAAATATCTACCAGGTTGACGTGAATTGTAAATAGATTAAATATTTTTTTTTTCAAACTTCAATTGTGTGGACCTTAATTTTAATTTGATGTTATCGTTCCCTAATTTCCTTCTATCCAGATAAGAATTCGGCGGTGACGTTAAAATCCTGTCATCCACAATCTTAGCCTTTCGGAAATTTACACCATTTCTTTTACCATTAATTCCAAAACCCTTCATCAGAGGTATTTGGCCATAAATATTAACCAACAGATATTCTTCATTGTGGATGGGAATCTAATAATACATATCTCCCTTCCTTATCTATAGATTTATCTAATATTTTGTATTCTAGTCTATGTATGGAAAAGAACCATAACCCATCTGGAAGATTTTGTATATGATGAAAATATAGTTTCTCCCAGCCACTTAGCTTTAATTTTCCTATGCTCTACTCAGATAGATGGGTTTCCTGCGGCAAGCATGTCCGAAATCCCTTTTTCCAAGCAGTTTATGACTGCCTTTCTGTTTTGATTGCGGGAGGTGAATCCCCCCTATGTTCCCAAGTTAACAATTTAACCATTCTGGGGGCGGAGCCAGCCATCGCCGCGAGTATGGCTGCTAAAAGCTAAAGTGCGACCGAACAAGCAGGCTCTTCCTGAGCAACTATCACACAGCACACCAGCCGATGCAAAAAGCTCCCAAATAGAAGATTTGGCCACCGGAACAGTCAGGCGCAGATATGAAGCTCCGGTCCGGGAGCGCAAGCCCACGCGTGAAGCAAACTTAGATTTACAGAAGAGTGTGGGGGCGCGTCTCCGACTAGGCGCTAGCTACGCAGTACAAAAACCCACAGCACGATCAGTGGATCAACAGGCGGCTCATTTGCAGGTAACTACCCCGCAGCAAATATACACCCTACGTTTGCCTTTCAAGCTGCCCAGAGCCCCTACGACATAGCCTCCTACACACTATAATTAAATGAAAGAAACAGAGGGGACTACCTATCAAACTATGAAAAGAGGATACAGAGGGACAATCATTTAACACTAGAGACCACATGATACCTTAGAAAACAAGAACTAGAGGTATGTAACAACAGCGCAATTAAACCTGATAACCCTAGACAGCACAGACGGCTCAAGAAGCAAAAAGGGAAAAGGAGAAGGAAAAAAATAAAAATAATATAACAATTAAAAACAACTCAGTAGCCCTGCAAAGACAAACTCAGCTTTCTCTTAAAGCAATATCACAGTGACATTATAAACAAGAGCAGTGCACAATAGCTATATCACCCTTAAGAAATACCTCACCATATATAGACCTACCTATTCTATCTGCTCTTAACTACACACAACCCTTAAAGCAGGTAGCGCCACTTATACTACCATGGCTTCAAAAAGACCGCCTAAACATGATAAAAATACGAAAAGCCACACGACAACGGCATCAAAATTAAACAACTTTTTTAAGTACTTGAAGACCCAGACCAGAATCCCCTACATCCCTAGATTCTGCAGATGACAATAGAAACAGGACAACACGCTCAGAATCCAGAAACACGGGAGGGAACCCCTCACGAGAGCGGCACATAGCAACCTCCCTACAAAGGCAGACTTCGCCTCCCTCATCTCCCAAGTGGGCAAAATGATAAAAGACGGCCTAAAGGACGTTAAAAAAGATGTATCGGAACTGGGGGAAAGAGTAATGCACATAGAGGAAGATGTAGACCAATTGCAAAATGGAAATGACATATGCAGCAGACCCATAGAAGTCCAAGACACATTAAAACAACAAATGCAGCTCCAGCTAGAGGACCTAGACAACCGAGGACGACGCAATAATCTCAGGGTAAAGAGGAAGTACCTGAAAAAATAAATGCGTCCCAAATACCACAATACCTACAAAGCCCCTGTTTCAGCTACTTTTAAAAAAGCACGGAACCGCCAAACAAACCCATAGAAGAGGGCGCATAGAGCCCTAAGGCCTAATCACACCGGAGGGGAAAACCTCCCAGAGACATTATTCTGAAAATGCGCTCTTCACTGACAAAGAAAAAAATATGGAGGCACTAGAAAACTACGCCATAATAACATTTGACGGAGAATAATATCCAGATATATGCTGATTTAAGTTTCTATCACTTGAAATAGAAGAAGAGAAGCCAAGATATCTAACATTACATCTGCAAGAACTGAGAATTCCGTATAGATGGGGTTTTCCATTCAGCATAAAAGTCTTACAAGGCTCCCAGCTAGTAATCTACAGAACGCCAGACGATCTAGAGAGCTTTTGCAAACAGCCCAACATTCCCCAACCCACTATGCACCCATTGGATAAATCACCGCCACTGAACGGTAGGCAAGCCCCACCGACAACACCCAAGCCACAAAGAAATGCCTGGAATAGAATAGGAAGGAAGAAACCTCAACAATTCACAAACTCTAACAGATTCGGACTTAAACAACACCTGAGACTCTTTATGTATAAGTTTATTTCACAAGGCTTATTCCTTTCCTCTGGCCTGTAAGCCACAAAGTAAATTCACTAGAGCTGGGTAAGGCACCTCCAACCAGGTTGGTCGTATAGCGCCAGACGCGTGAGTATGCTTTATACTATTATAAACAATTGTCATGTTTTTTATACTTGAAACTAGAAAGGTCAAAGATGTGCACAGCACTAAGCTATCAGCTATGTGTTAAAAGGAAGTAGCCGATACTCCCATGTTCATGTTTAACTGTGAACGGGGTAGTATCCCCTTGGTTTTTATATATTGTGTATGTATTTATGCAATGGTTTTGTTTTTATTTAACGTTTGCAAGTTAATTGTTCTTTTAATTTTTCACACTGGACACATGATTGGTAACTATATATATTGAAAACTGCATCTCAGAGGCGGAGAGAGTTCAGACAAGTTATTCCACATAATCTCCTACCCAAATAGTACTTATCCAGGGATTGACCAGACGGCATACAGACTAACTACAGTCTAGATGGCGGTAAGAAACCTTAACATACTGACACAAAACGCTAAAGGCCTTAACTCCCAAACAAAGAGATCAATAGCACTCAATTGGTTCGCTAAGCCCAAGAATGAATTATCTTTATCCAGTGAAACCCATTTTAGACACAAGGAGAACCTAAATATTCACATCAAAACACTACCCAACAAGCCATTTCGGTTCACTCACACTCTAAAAAAAAAAATGGAGTAGGGATACTACTACACAAGTTCGATACAGATCCGCAATAATCACCACACACACAGACCCGGAGGGCAGATTTTTGATACTAGTGGGCGGAACTCTTTAATAGGCCAATAACCCTAGCAAACATATATGCCCCAAACAAGGGACAAGCGACATTCTTCAAAAAGATTACAGGAAAGTTGTTGGAAATAGCTAGAGGTACTACTATCTTTGGCAGGTGATTTTAATATAGCTCTTAATCCTAATAGACTGCTCACTGGCCAGAGTTACCAATCTCACCACACAAACAAAATAGTATCACAATGTCTTAGAACCACCTCAATGCTCGGATGTATGAAGAACCCAACACCCGACACACAAGATCATATACCTATTTCTCTAACCCAAACAAGACGTACTCGAGACTAGACTATATCTGCATAGATCAATTGGGGCACTAGCTAGAGATACTGATATCACACCAACACCATGGTCGGATCATGCATCTGTATCTATGTCTTTTGACTGGCCTGACAGACCAACAACAGACTATTGCTGGAGACTTGATGATTCCCTCCTGCTCCAACCCCATATTTTAGAGAAAATAAATACAACGCTATCTGAATATTTCCATTTTAATAAAACACCCCAATCATCCCCAGGAATGGTGTGGGAGGCTCACAAAGCGGTGGTGAGAGGGGAGTTCATCAAGCAAAAGGCCATCTTAACCAAAGCATACAACAGGGAATGTAAACATTTAACCAACCAACTCAGGGAAGCGGAAAACGCCCATATGCAAACACCAGAATCAATAGAAGCGCTCACATTCCCTCACTAAGGCTAGAGCTACCTTAAATAGACATCTGTCAGATGAAGCACATAGGAAGCATACTACCTAAAGAAGGCTATACTTTATAGAAGGAAACAGGGCAGGGCCCTCTGCTAGCCAAAGCATTAAAAAAGAAACAATTAGCTAGGTTACATACATAAGGATGTCTAGATAGCGATAACAACGAACATTACGATTGTAAGGGATAGCAATATATTCAGTAATTTCTATCGATCCTTGTACAACATCCCCCCCGGTTGACCCCACACAGCTCTCAACACCCATAGAAGAATATAGGGAAGCCCAGTTACCAAACATAACAGACACAGAGGCTAAAGCCTTAGAAGTACCTATCACAGAAAGAGAAGTGGGCAATGGCCATCAAGAAGCCTTCCAACACGAAAAAGTCCAGGCCCAGATGGGCTTAACGAACGCCTACTATAAACAAAACCAACAAATATTAGTACCCCCACTTAACTAAATTATTCAACTCCCTAGACCGAGGAGGGACACCTAACACATCAACAATTAGAGGCCCATATTACAGTAATACACAAAGAGGGTAAACCCATATCAGACCCTAGTAGTTACCTGCCCTATTTCCCTTTTAAACGGAGGAGTATCAAAAGTATACGCTAAAATACTAGCGCGAAGGATAAACTCGGTTTTGCCAAATATAGTACACCTAGACCAAGCAGGTTTTGTTCCGCTCAGGGAGGCCAGGGACAACACGATTAGAACCGTTCGTTTAATAGACTATGCCAATTCGCATGAATATCCCTATGTTCCTGGTATCCACTGACCGCGGAAAAGGCTTTTGAAAGGGTTGGCCTGGCCCTTCCTTAGAAGCACACTCCAACACTTTGGCTTCGTAGCCACATGATAACAGAATCTTCCAACTCTATTCCGCTCCCTCAGCAAAAGTAAGGGTTAATGGAGTACTTTCAAATAGCTTTAAAATTGCAAACTCACGAGACAGGGGTGCCCGCTCTCACCAATCCTCTTGTTGTACTCACCATGGGAAGCTTTAGCATCTCATATCAGAGCTAACCCAAAATATCATAGGAGTGCCCATAGGGTCCCAACCACTATAAATTATCCATGTTTGCGGATGATGTCCTACTTACATTAACATCCCCATCACGCACCCATCCCCAGCCCTCTTGAAAGAATTTGAAACTTTCAGCCAGCTGTCCAATTTTTTGATCAATGGGCAGAAGTCAGAGATCCAAACATCTCCCTCCCACGAAGAGAAGTTTCAGATCATTAAAGATCTATGCCCCTATAAAATAAATAACTCACAATTAAAGTACCTAGGGAGTGCAGCTAACACCTAAAATATCACAACTGTTCAAGGCAAACTACGAACCCTTACAAACTCAAATACAACATACCCCTAACCTATGGAGAGACAAATCCCTATCATGGTGGGGTTAGAATTCAAGCCACAAAAATGTCGATCTTCGGCCGAAAATATTATACATATTGGAAACAATACCTATATCTCTCCCCAGAGCCTATCCTCCAACAGCTCCAAAGGCACATCAACTAATTTATATGGGGAAGAGTTAAAACCGCGCATAAATGCAGCCACGTTATTCCGACCCTTAAGGGGGGGGGGGGATTGGGTGGTTCCCCAATTAGAATCATACTACCACTCAATCACACTTCAGCACATTCTAGAACTGGCACAATAAGAGCACAGTTAAAGCCTGGATATCCATAGATTCCCAGATACTAAGAGCACCACAACCAGGTTGCCATCTGTTGGATCCCCAAAAATCTAAGGCCTCCTCATGCACCTCATCACTGTATTACAGACAATCTTTGAATCATGGGACCAGTTGAGTCAGAGAGTACCCGACATTGTCCTCACAACAGTCACCCCCTCACCCTATTTCACCAAATATGGAACTTACAGGCGGTTATGAACCCCTGCGAAACACCAAAGTTACATGGGAGCTTCCTGACTCAGTACCGATACTCTCATTACTAGACAACCGTAAACTAAAACCAAGGGATAGTTTATCAAGCACCTTGAAAGGAGCGTTCACCTCATGGCTGAAATATTCTCAGCTAAATCACTTTATCCACAACAATCGCTCTAGAGAGGACATGTGAGACCACCCACCCCCTTTGAGCAATTATGCCTGTTGGAGATACCCTTTAAGGGAACCCTGTCTCGAGCCAAAAAAGACTCTTGAAAATGCTAAAACAACCTTCCCCCCCACTATACACGACACAATGGCATCAAGATCTAAACATACAGCTAGAAGAGAAAGATTGGCAGATAATCTACAACAATACACGCAAGTCATCCACCTCCACTAGACTTATTGAAATGAACTTTAAGGTCCTCATGTCCGCTGGTACCTGACGCCCTATAGATTACATAAGATCTACCCTTCCTCAACAGCGCTTTGCTGGAGAGGATGTGGAGAAACGGAACCATGGCCCACATTTGGTGGCGATGTCCCAAAATCAGTAGAGGAAGGCGCTACAAACCATAACGGGAGAAAACTTTGCACTCACCCCAGAAATAGTGTTACTAAATCAAAACCCAACACTACACTGCAAACTCCGCATCACACTGACTAGGATATGCTTAAACAGTGCGAAATCACTGATCGCACAGAATTGGAAGTCTGCAACGGTCCCCACAGCTCAACAATGGCTGTCTAGGGTGTCGGACACCATCCCTATGGAACAATATGGGTATTACAAGCGTAACCAGCTAGACGTGTTCTTGGATATCAAATTCTACTGGGAGACTTTTTTAAACTCATTAGAAGATCCGTCCCGTGACAGCAAATAAAATAAAAGTAGGAGACGAGGACTTACGATAAAAAACGCCATACACCTAGACACCATAAACTGAACTCGACTCCGCCTATATATATATATATATATAATATATAGTAATACAGTAATATAGTAAAATAGAACTCAAGCTTGAACATGCCACACTACCATGTATGTAACTCCAGTGATTGTTAATGTTACAGTTATTATGTTGGTTATTGTTAAAGTTATTATGTTTGTTAGATGATTCCACTCAGTTTTGATTATGATAAGCAACTAAATGCCTCTGCCCCTCAAGAACTTTCAGCATCTCGCAGGAGGTGGTCTACAGATGGACATTCTAAACACAGGCAGTTAGCCTTTGGAACTTTTTCTTATATTCTTATTGCTTTTGGACATGGTCACTATCATAAAACCAACAATAGTGAGACCGCTACTATAGATATAACCAATGCCACTCCGCATATAAGCATATACTATGTCATAATTGAAATGTATCACTTGTATTTGTAAACCTATGTTTGGAAAACTAATAAAAATCATCTATAAAAAAAAAAAAAAAAAAAAAATTTAACCATTCTTCCCAAAAAAAATGAGTGAGCAGTAAATCAAGCCAGGCACGCAGAAGGGGGGGGGCCCGCGGGGAGAAGAAGCAAGAGAAAAAAAAAAAAAAGAAAAAAAAAATTAAACAAATAAATAGGCAAATATAATAAATACATACCCTCCTATATTTAAAAATAAAAAATTCAGTGATTGTATTCTAACCACGTGATTATCACACAACCCTCATAATATAAATCTGTAAATATCAGTGAATATATAATCAATCTTTTTCTTTTACACACAACCCTAAACATATGAAGAAAGTAGTAAACTTCTTTCTTCTATTTTCCCCCTCTACTCCTTGATTTATCGTGGTGCTAGATTCAAGTATCATATTCTCAATATTATCTAATGTAGTGTACATAGCAAAAAAAAAAAAAAAAAAAAAGATATAGTGCTTCTAAATTTACTATCTTAATCTCAATCTTAACTATTTTAGTGTACAAAACTAAATAAAATCTTGTGCTTAGACCCCTAAAAAGCAACATCTTAATAAGTCTTAACAAATTTATATACATTAGTATCAACAAATACCTAACATCTTTTAATACACCCTGATGCATTTACTTTTGTGCCTTCTTGCAAAAGATTAGTGTATATTAATAAATAATTGTGTGTAATATACATAATTTTTTGAAAAAAAATATCCCACACCAAAATTTTCTGTGAGGGAGAAGAAAAAAAAAAAAAAAAAAAAAAATATCCCACGACAAAAAATTTTTGTGAGAGAAAAAAAAAAAAAAAAAAAAAAGAATATATCCCACGATAAAATTTTCTGTGAGAGAAAAAAAAAGCACAAAAACCCACACCACAATAAACAAAAAAGACATTTGTACATAAGTACATATCGTCCCTGAATTAAATGGAAAGAGGACTCTCAATCACTTTCTCCCTACTTTGCTTCCTTCTCCAAAAAAGACTGAGCTGATTCAGGGGAGTCAAAGAAAAAAAAAGTCAGTGCCCGATTTTATCTTGAGTCTAGCTGGATACAGCAGTGCAAAAAAATCTGTTTTCCGCCGCTAAGCAGGAGCAAGTAGGTGAAAATTGCTTCCTTTTTGTTGAAGTCTCCATGGAAAAGTCTTGGAAGAGCAAGATCTTTGTTCCCTGGTAATGCAGGGGTTGTTGCTTCCTGTATGCTCTCAACATTTCATTTTTTCCTTGGAAATTTAAAAATTTCACTATAACTGGCCGCGGTCTTCTACCATTTAGTGATGATAGATCCCTTTCTCTTCCCATCCTGTATATTCTTTCAGTAGTAAAGATATTCTCTCCTGGATTTAGACCCAGCATTTCTGGGATAGAATGTTCCACCAACCTTTTTAATTCCTGTGCAGATAAGGATTCAGGAATGCCAATTAGGCGTAGATTGTTGCGCCTTGTCCTATTCTCTAGGTCATCCATTTTTGTAAGTAAATGTAACAGTACCAACAGGATACCAAGGGTTAACACCAGGGAACAATGTCCTGCATAGGGAATCAGCAATTCACAACCCAGCCAGTTTTCAGGTTTAAAACAGAATGACATTTATTAAAAGGCTATGCCTAGTATTTATGCAGGTTTGACCCCCAGATCGGGGGGGTTGAAAGAATGTTGTACATTAGATGGAGGGAACACGCCCTTGACATGATACAATAGATTTACCTTGCTTAAGCTGATAACAATTTAAACACAAGACACATTTGGCTTTTCTTATCACCTAAGCATTTGCTCTCTGAGGGTGATTAAACAATGGACTGTTTATCAATAACATTAATGACAGTGCACAATAGCTGAGGCTAAAGCTGAACACAGTTAACTCCTTCAGTGCTGACAGAAGGGTCTGTCACATCTACATAGCACAATATACAGCCTATAGACAACCTTTCTTACGTTATAGTCCAGAAGTGGCTAGGTTTGCCACAATGCTCCCCCAGAACCAAGCCGGCATACACAGTCTGATCCCAACGGATCGGCTTGGGGATGTCCGGGGCAACAACTTTCTTGGCTCAGTACTGCCCCCACTCCAAACATGGAAGCGTCTCTTCCCGGAGTGACTGGGCTTGGGTAGTCACAGGGTTAACATCAGCGGGATCCATGGGAGCATAGGCAGAAACAAGGGGGGCCAAGTCATTTCCAAGGAGAACATCAGCAGGTAAGTCCTTCTTGACCCCCACATTCACAAGTCTAGCGCCCACTCCCCAATCCAAATGTACCCTGGCAACAGGTAGGCGGAACACAGTGCCCCCTGCTACCCTCACAGCCATAGTGTCTCCAGTGTGCTGTTTCTCAGACACCAAGTTCTCTTGAAGCAAGGTCATGGTAGCACCAGTATCCCGTAGACCACTGACCTCCTTCCCATTCACTTTAACCCGCTGCCGGTTATTCCGGTGGGCAGCTTGCACGGGGTCTGCTTCATATAGGCTGCCCCAGCATTCTGGCGCCTCTACGTAGCGGGCCGCAGGCTGAGGATTATGTGGGATTCCGCCAGCGGGTCTTCTCCAGGACTGTGCTTGATTGTCTGCGTTTAGGGGACACTCTGGTCTTTTGTGCCCTAGTCGCTTACATCCAAAGCACCGAATAGGTTGTGAGTAGCCCCGCGAATTGAACCGGGCTCTCTGAGGGTAGTTCGTGGCCGGAGGCCGTGTGGTATAGCGGTGCGCCGGGGGCTGGTAACTGGCAGCTGCTGGGGTGACTGGGGGTCTGTACTCCACTCTAGCAGTGGGAAATCGGTATACCGCTCCCCCTGCCCCTCGTACTGCCACGGATACGCCCGTGTGTACTGTATCCGGCACCAAATGGGGAGCTATCAGGGTTAAAGTAGCTCCCGAATCCCGAAGTCCCTGGACCTCCTTCCCCTCTACGGTCCCCAGCTGGCGGGGATGTTGCCAGTTATCGGCGGCCCGGACCGACATCACCTCATGCAGAATTCCCAGGGGTTCCTCGGCTTGGGTGCTCAACACCTCATGAGCGGCTGGCTCCGCTTGGTAATGGTGAGCAGCCGCCCTTGGGGCCTGGTTCTGTCTGACCTGGTTCCAAGCTTGTCTGCTCCGATTTTGGGTGCACTCACGTGCCATATGTCCCCACTGCTTGCAGGTGTGGCATTGTATATTCGCCCGTCCGTTGTTAGGCTGTAGTCCATGGTGCCTCCTGGCATCAAAATGCTGGTCTGCTAATCTGGCTGCTTCGGTTAAGGTGAGGGGTTTTCGATCTCTCACCCATTCTTGGGCTTCTGGGGACAAGCCATTAAAGAATTGCTCCAACAGCATCAGTTGTCGCAATTCTTCCATGGTGGTAGCTTGGCTGGCCTGTATCCACCCTTGAGATGCTTGATCCAGCTTGTGGGCCCACTCTGCATGTGAATCTCTTTCTGGCTTGCGCAGGCCTCTAACCTTGCGCCGGTATGCCTCTGAGGTAATGGCATATCTTTCCAAGATCGCTCTCTTCACTTTAGCGTAATCCTTGCTGTCCTCCCTGGGTACAGCGCGATACGCTTCCGCTGCTCTACCGGCTAGCTTGCCTGCTAGCACCGGCACCCATACGGACTGCTCCAAATCATGTAACTCACACAGTCTCTCAAAATCCTGTAAATACCCATCGATCTCATCCTTCTCCTCACAAAACATTTTAAATGCATGGTATGGGATTTTGGGTCTTACTGGGTTGCTGAGTGCGTCCAAAATGGATTCTGCTCGGGAGGATGCATTCCGCGGACTGTGTGCCATCACGTACTCCTGCACAACTGCCATTACCACGGATAGCATATCCCGTGGTACAGGTTGGGGTAAAAATTCCAGCCTGGTCCTCATTTCCCTCTGGTATAGGGTCTCCTCCATGGCTGCTGGAGGCGTAGCGCTGCGAGCTCTGTCTCCCTCCATCAGCTCAGCAATTAATATAGCCTTGGGTTTGCTGCTGTCTATCTTTCCCCTGGCTTCTAGCAGTTCCTTTAACGTTTGTCTCTTTAGCTTAGAATAATCCATCTCCATTCACTTTGGTCCCTGGTACTCCTTCCATCTTAGTCAGTATTGTAGTAATCCCCCTCTTCCTGAGGTTACTGGCTTGTGTAGTTGCTCTTCTGGGCGATAAGGTTCATTCCGTCGCTTGCCACCAATTGTAACGGTACCAACAGGATACCAAGGGTTAACACCAGGGAACAATGTCCTGCATAGGGAATCAGCAATTCACAACCCAGCCAGTTTTCAGGTTTAAAACAGAATGACATTTATTAAAAGGCTATGCCTAGTATTTATGCAGGTTTGACCCCCCAGATCGGGGGGGTTGAAAGAATGTTGTACATTAGATGGAGGGAACACGCCCTTGGACATGATACAATAGATTTACCTTGCTTAAGCTGATAACAATTTAAACACAAGACACATTTGACTTTTCTTATCACCTAAGCATTTGCTCTCTGAGGGTGATTAAACAATGGACTGTTTATCAATAACATTAATGACAGTGCACAATAGCTGAGGCTAAAGCTGAACACAGTTAACTCCTTCAGTGCTGACAGAAGGGTCTGTCACATCTACATAGCACAATATACAGCCTATAGACAACCTTTCTTACGTTATAGTCCAGAAGTGGCTAGGTTTGCCACAGTAAAGATAGGTTTTGCTTTATCAAGCTTTCCATCTGTGATTGAAGTATAATTTGTGCATCTTCACAATTTGAAATTCTCTGTTCAGCTTCCTTAATTCTTTCTGCATGATTTTTCAATTCTTCCAGGATTGTGCCCAGCCTTGTATTAATTTTTTCCAGTTTTGGACAAATTAAAGCAGATACCAAAGTTGCGATTTCTCCTGCATATGAAGTGTCTGGGATCTTTTCTAGGATCCTATCTTCTCTCAGAGATTTATTGGGGGAGCTGGTTGTGCTAGCAGGTTTATTAACTTTTTTCTCTGCTTGCTTGATCTTTGGTGACATCTTTGATTGGGTGAGGAATTTATCCATATATATGTCAACGGATGTTATGCCCCTGATAGATTTTTTTTTTTTTCCTTTTCTTCCCTTTTCCTTTTCTTTCTTTTTTTAAATACTTCTCGTTTGGACCCTTATGTATATTCTGTCCAAGGCTGTCAGCCCCCTTCACAGAAAATATAATTTTTGGAGTAGTATCCAATTAGGGTATAGAATCATGCAGGCTTATAGGCATCTCCAGGCTGATAGCTACCCCAAACAAACAGGGGGAGGGGAATGAATGAAACCAGCCAGAACCAAAGGCAAAAACAAAACAAAGACTTTTCAGCTCAATAAGTCCTCAACAGCGAGGGTCGGTGAAGTAAGATAGGGGAGGGGATAAGCAGCAGCTCTCTCCAAAGCCCAGCAGAAACAAGCAAAGCAAATAATTAATTAAACAGATCCTACCTCCCCTTCTTTTAGCTCCTTGCCTTGGATCCCTTGGGTTGTTAGGTACACTTTAGCCTCTTATACCTTCTTTCCTTTTCTTCTTCTTTCCTTTTCCTGATTTGGATGCTTATAGGGGGTAAAAGATGCTGTGTCGTGTGGGTGTCCTGGCCCCCTTCCTGGACCACTCACATACAGACCCCAGCGTTGGTCGGCAGACAGAAACGCTGGCCACAAGACCCTTCTTGTAATGCTGTTTACTGCAACTAACGTGGTTACCCACGGCACCTCCTCACTCCCGCGGCGCTCCTGGAGGATAGCCCCTGTGCGGTCACCTCTCCACCACACTGCCCCCAGCTTCCTGCCACAAGAGACTCCGCAGCGAGCCTTAGAATCACAGAGTCGGCATCGGGCGCGTTTTTTTCCACCGCTGTAGCTTCCCTGCCGCTCTGGGATTGCGCTGTGCTCTGTTGCGTGCTGACGTAACAGCGTCACACCCCCCCCTCTCACCACAAAGTCCGTAAAAGGACTTTTTTAAAAGTGCGGTACTGACGTTGTGTGACGGCCAAAAAGGTGTGCGGTACACCTATTCTGACAAGACTTTTTTACTCATAACGCAAAACTCGGAATCTAGCTGATTGTTAAATATTAAAATTTAATAAAAAATGTTTTTTTTTTTTAATATTTAAAGGTATTTGAGAGTAAAGGGCTCCAAAGTATATGTATACAGGTACATATCCCCAAATCCGCGAATTCCAAAATTCAAACTTTTTATTAAATATTTTTTTAAATAAAATTATAAAACATTACTATTTTTCATTACATGTAAATAACAATCTTCTCTGTCTGTGTCTTGGGTTTGTTTCTTGTGATCTAAAATGCAAATAATAGTCTATATTTATTTAAAATCACAAATATTCCCTTTCTGATTACAGTACTAAACTATCTTTCTGTGGGTGCAATGTATACACAAGTATTAAATATGATATAAAACTGACTTTAGGTTGCACATATAAGCTGTATCATGACATATAAATATTGCCTACATATCTTAAGATATTGTTGTTTACACTTGGTCACGTCCCCTCTCAAAACTGTCCCAAAATACAGATGCAACTATTCCAAAATCCAAACCTTTTCCGGTCCCAAGCAGTTTGGATAAAGGATTGTAAACCTGTATATGCCAATATGTGTATATGTGTGTTCATATGTGTATATATGTATGTACGTATATACGTAAATACATAGATAAATACACATGTGCAAATATATCTTAATATAAATATATTAATATATATATATATATATATATAATGTATAAATATAAATATATATATATATATATATATATATATATATATATATATATATATATATATATATATATATATATATATACATATTTAGACCCACAACCCGAAGAGCACAAATTTAGAGTGTGCTCATGCATTGTATTTACTGTCTGAACCTACCTGAGTTTTGTCTTATGGAAAGACGATTTAACAAAGGACTCCAAGGCAGAGAGGTAAATTGGATAAAATAATTAAATTAGAAAGGTTGTTTTTAATATGTAATAAGTCCTCTACCTATGACTTTTTGAATTTGTTACATTTCAAACTATCTTTTAGTAGTGCTATTCATTGTTGTTATTTATGAACCTTGTTATACTGTCTGACCTTGGTTCACATCTCCTCACATCACTTAGTCATGACCCAACCTGACCTTCCCAAATTCTGAACATGATGGATGTTTAACTATGTCTTGTTTATAAATACATAGCATGGATATATTTTAAAAATACAATAAGCAGAACATCTGCCTAAGTTTAACCAAAATCAGTCACTGGCTATTGACACTTATGCATATATATATAGAGAGTATATATATATATATATATATATATATATATATAATATAGAGAAAATAACTCATTGTATAAACCATTTACAAATCTAAACAAGTCAGAAGACTTGCATTAAAACCAGAAACTCTCTGACTACACTGTTTCCAATGCAGCAAAGGAATATGGGTAAGATATGCAAATGAGGTTCACAATGACTCACCTATTTACTTTTAGCCTGCTTTTTAAGACAGACTTCCGTTTATGCCATAGGACTGCTGCATTACACAGCTTTAATGCTTAGCTAGGGTTAGTACAGTGATTTAGACCAATCCCAGGACAGCTGTTTCGTGGTTATTGCCACTCATCAGCTGGGAGTAGGTTAAATCACTGCTTGGAAAAGTTCATTTCTGGGGGAAATTCAACAACAATTAAAATTATGGGGAGGCGAAAAGTGAGTTTAAAATCGTCCACTAAATACAAAATATAGAGAAAATAACTCATTGTGTAAACCATTTACAAATCTAAACAAGTCAGAAGACTTGCATTAACCCCTTAATGACCGCAGCACTTTTCCATTTTCTGTCCGTTTGGGACCAAGGCTATTTTTACATTTTTGCGGTGTTTGTGTTTAGCTGTAATTTTCATCTTACTCATTTACTGTACCCACACATATTATATACCGTTTTTCTCGCCATTAAATGGACTTTCAAAAGATACCATTATTTTCATCATATCTTATAATTTACTATAAAAAACATTATAAAATATGAAGAAAAAATGGAAAAAAACACACTTTTTCTAACTTTGACCCCCAAAATCTGTTACACATCTACAACCAACAAAAAACACCCATGCTAAATAGTTTCTAAATTTTGTCCTGAGTTTAGAAATACCCAATGTTTACATCTTCTTTGCTTTTTTTGCAAGTTATAGGGCCATAAATGCAAGTAGCACTTTGCTATTTCCAAACCACTTTTTTTCAAAATTACATTGTGACACTAATATCTTTCAGGAATCCCTGAATATCCATTGACATGTATATATTTTTTTTTCAAAGACATCCCAAAGTATTGATCTAGGCCCATTTTGGTATATTTCATGCCACTATTTCACCGCCAAATGCGATCAAATAAAAAAAATTGTTCACTTTTTCACAAATTTTTTCACAAACTTTAGGTTTCTCACTGAAATTATTTACAAACAACTTATGCAATTATAGAATAAATGGTTGTAAATGCTTCTCTGGGATCCCCTTTGTTCAGAAATAGCAGACATATATGGCTTTGGCTTTGCTTTTTGGTAATTAGAAGGCTGCTAAATGCCACTGCGCACAATACGTGTATTATGCCCAGCATTGAAGGGGTTAATTAGGGACCATGTAGGGAGCTTCTAGGGTTAATTTTAGCTTTAGTGTAGTGTAGTAGACAACCCCAAGTATTGATCTAGGCCCATTTTGGTATATTTCATGCCCCCATTTCACCGCCAAATGCGATCAAAGTAAAAAAAAACGTTAATTTTTTCACAATTTTAGGTTTCTCACTGAAATTATTTACAAACAGCTTGTGCAATTATGGCACAAATGGTTGTAAATGCTTCTCTGGGATGCCCTTTGTTCAGAAATAGCAGACATATATGACTTTGGCGTTGCTTTATGGTAATTAGAAAGTCGCTAAATGCTGCTGCGCATCACACGTGTATTATGGCTAGCAGTGAAGGGGTTAATTAGGCAGTTTGTAGGGAGCTTGCAGGGTTAATTTTAGCTTTAGTGTAGAGATCAGCCTCCCACCTGACACATCCCACCCCCTGATCCCTCCCAAACAGCTCCCTTCTCTCCCCCACCCCACAATTGTCCCCGCCATCTTAAGTACTGGCAGAAAGTCTGCCAGTACTAAAATAAATTTTTTTATTTTTTTTAAGAAAAAAAAAAAGCATATTTACATATGCTGTGTTTAGGATCCCCCCTTAACCCCCAACCTCCCTGATCCCTCCCCAAACAGCTCTCTAAGCCTCCCTCTTAGCCTTATTGGGGGCCATCTTGGGTACTGGCAGCTGTCTGCCAGTACCCAGTTTGAACAATCAAATGTTTATTTTTATTTTTTTTTATTTTTTATTTTTCTGTAGTGTAGCTCAATCCAACAAACCCCCCCCACCCACGGACCAACCCCCACCACCTAAATAACACCTAAGGTTTTTTTTTATACATTTAAATTTTGTCCCAAAATAAAAAAATTTCCGTAGTGTAGCGGTTCCCAACCGCTCCCTCCCCGTGTACGCGCCCGCACCCGCCCCCTCGTGCACGCGCGCGCGCCCGCCCCCGGACTTACCCGTCCCCCATGACCAGGGCCATCGATGGCCGCCACCCACCTCCCACACCGGCTCCCACCCACCAACGATACCGGCCATCGATGTCCGGTGCAGAGAGGGCCACAGAGTGGCTCTCTCTGCATCGGATGGCCGTAAAAGGTTATTGCAGGATGCCTCCATATCGAGGCATCACTGCAATAACCAGAAAGCAGCTGGAAGCGAGCAGGATCGCTTCCAGCTGCTTTCCACACCGAGGACGTGCAGGGTACGTCCTCAGGCGTTAACTGCCTTTTTTCTGAGGACGTACCCTGCACGTCCTTGGTCGTTAAGGGGTTAAACCCAGAAACTCTCTGACTACACTGTTTCCAATGCAGCAAAGGAATCTGGGTAAGATATGCAAATGAGGTTCACAATGACTCACCTTTTTACTTTTAGCCTGCTTTTTAAGACAGACTTCCCTTTATGCCATAGCACTGCTGCATTACACAGCTTTAATGCTTAGCTAGGGTTAGTACAGTGATTTAGACCAATTTTCGCCTCCCCATAATTTTAATTATTGTTGAATTTCCCCCAGAAATGAACTTTTCCAAGCAGTGATTTAACCTACTCCCAGCTGATGAGTGGCAATAACCACGAAACAGCTGTCCTGGGATTGGTCTAAATCACTGTACTAACCCTAGCTAAGCATTAAAGCTGTGTAATGCAGCAGTGCTATGGCATAAAGGGAAGTCTGTCTTAAAAAGCAGGCTAAAAGTAAAAAGGTGAGTCATTGTGAACCTCATTTGCATATCTTATCCAGATTCCTTTGCTGCATTGGAAACAGTGTAGTCAGAGAGTTTCTGGGTTTAATGCAAGTCTTCTGACTTGTTTAGATTTGTAAATGGTTTACACAATGAGTTATTTTCTCTATATTTTGTATTTAGTGGAGGATTTTAAACTCACTTTTCGCCTCCCCATAATTTTAATTGTTGTTGAATTTCCCCCAGAAATGAACTTTTCCAAGCAGTGATTTAACCTACTCCCAGCTGATGAGTGGCAATAACCACGAAACAGCTGTCCTGGGATTGGTCTAAATCATTGTACTAACCCTAGCTAAGCATTAAAGCTGTGTAATGCAGCAGTGCTATGGCATAAAGGGAAGTCTGTCTTAAAAAGCAGGCTAAAAGTAAATAGGTGAGTCATTGTAAACCTCATTTGCATATCTTACCCATATTCCTTTGCTGCATTGGAAACAGTGTAGTCAGAGAGTTTCTGGGTTTAATGCAAGTCTTCTGACTTGTTTAGATTTGTAAATGGTTTACACAATGAGTTATTTTCTCTATATTTTGTATTTAGTGGAGGATTTTAAACTCACTTTTCGCCTCCCCATAATTTTAATTGTTGTTGAATTTCCCCCAGAAATGAACTTTTCCAAGCAGTGATTTAACCTACTCCCAGCTGATGAGTGGCAATAACCACGAAACAGCTGTCCTGGGATTGGTCTAAATCACTGTACTACCCCTAGCTAAGCATTAAAGCTGTGTAATGCAGCAGTGCTATGGCATAAAGGGAAGTCTGTCTTAAAAAGCAGGCTAAAAGTAAAAAGGTGAGTCATTGTGAACCTCATTTGCATATCTTACCCAGATTCCTTTGCTGCATTGGAAACAGTGTAGTCAGAGAGTTTCTGGGTTTAATGCAAGTCTTCTGACTTGTTTAGATTTGTAAATGGTTTATACAATGAGTTATTTTCTCTATATTTTGTATTTAGTGGAGGATTTTAAACTCACTTTTCGCCTCCCCATAATTTTAATTGTTGTTTTATATATATATATATATATATATATATATATATATATATATACATGCATATATATATATATATATATATATATATATATATATATATATATATATATATATATATCTCAAAATAACAAGAGTATTGCATTGAGCAATGATACTTTTTTTATTGGACTAACTATACATTTATAAGATGACAAGCTTTCAGAAGAGTTCCTTCCTTTATCAAGTCTAAAGCAATACTGACCAATTCAATGGAATTTACATATTGTATCTTAAAATACAGAATAGCTAAGAAGACAGTGCAGGGAGAGGAGGAGGTGTCGTAAAAATCATGAGGGGGGCTTAGGTAACAAGCAGACAGTGTCCAGTGTAGGAGAACAGACAGGGGAAATATATACAGGGAGTGCAGAATTATTAGGCAAGTTGTATTTTTGAGAATTAATTTTATTATTGAACAACAACCATGTTCTCAATGAACCCAAAAAACTCATTAATATCAAAGCTGAATATTTTTGGAAGTAGGTTTTAGTTTGTTTTTAGTTTTAGCTATTTTAGGGGGATATCTGTGTGTGCAGGTGACTATTACTGTGCATAATTATTAGGCAACTTAACAAAAAACAAATATATACCCATTTCAATTATTTATTTTTACCAGTGAAACTAATATAACATCTCAACATTCACAAATATACATTTCTGACATTCAAAAACAAAACAAAAACAAATCAGTGACCAATATAGCCACCTTTCTTTGCAAGGATACTCAAAAGCCTGCCATCCATGGATTCTGTCAGTGTTTTGATCTGTTCACCATCAACATTGCGTGCAGCAGCAACCACAGCCTCCCAGACACTGTTCAGAGAGGTGTACTGTTTTCCCTCCTTGTAAATCTCACATTTGATGATGGACCACAGGTTCTCAATGGGGTTCAGATCAGGTGAACAAGGAGGCCATGTCATTAGATTTTCTTCTTTTATACCCTTTCTTGCCAGCCACACTGTGGAGTACTTGGACGCGTGTGATGGAGCATTGTCCTGCATGAAAATCATGTTTTTCTTGAAGGATGCAGACTTCTTCCTGTACCACTGCTTGAAGAAGGTGTTTTCCAGAAACTGGCAGTAGGACTGGGAGTTGAGCTTGACTCTGAGTCTGAGTCGGACTGGAGCTCTCTGCCCTTTATCAATCCAGCCACGGGCCCATCCATCTGGCCCATCAAGACTCACTCTCATTTCATCAGTCCATAAAACCTTAGAAAAATCAGTCTTGAGATATTTCTTGGCCCAGTCTTGACGTTTCAGCTTGTGTGTCTTGTTCAGTGGTGGTCATCTTTCAGCCTTTCTTACCTTGGCCATGTCTCTGAGTATTGCATACCTTGTGCTTTTGGGCACTCCAGTGATGTTGCAGCTCTGAAATATGGCCAAGCTGGTGGCAAGTGGCATCTTGGCAGCTGCACGCTTGACTTTTCTCAGTTCATGGGCAGTTATTTTGCCCCTTGGTTTTTCCACACGCTTCTTGCGACCCTGTTGACTATTTTGAATGAAACGCTTGATTGTTCGATGATCACGCTTCAGAAGCTTTGCAATTTTAAGAGTGCTGCATCCCTCTGCAAGATATCTCACTATTTTTGACTTTCTGAGCCTGACAAGTCCTTCTTTTGACCCATTTTGCCAAAGGAAAGGAAGTTGCCTAATAATTATGCACACCTGATATAGGGTGTTGATGTCATTAGACCACACCCCTTCTCATTACAGAGATGCACATCACCTAATATGCTTAATTGGTATAGGCTTTCGAGCCTATACAGCTTGGAGTAAGACAACATGCATAAAGAGGATGATGTGGTCAAAATACTAATTTGCCTAATAATTCTGCAGTCCCTGTAGCTTTACATAGAGCATATACTGACATAAAGTTATATATCAACATTGAATCAATATCTATAAAGATGTGAAATTGTATATACAGGGCGAATACAAAAGTTAAAAAAAAACAAAAGTGTGGACATAGGCTTACCTGTGTACCTATGTATAAAGAATGTGGAATATACAATGTAATTGACTAAATGAAAGTACATTACAAAAAATTTTGATAATGTGTTAAGAATCCAGAGTCCACATTTAGTCCAGAATTAAACAGATTGAAGTGCATTATCATTTTCATTTCAAAGGTTTTTCTTTCCATTGTGTTTTTGAAGTTGCCTCTGAGAATTTTGATTTTGAGGTTTTGGATGGAGTGGTCAGGTTGGCACGTGTTGACACAGTTTGCAGAGAGCTTTATAGCAGCACTTGTTTCCATTGTGAGTCCTATGTACCAGTTTCTGCTTTAGGTTAGGTGCTTGTCTGTATGCCAGGATTGGGGGTTTTGGAAAGATTTTTTTGAGTGTGGGATCCTCTAAGAGTAGTGTCTGTAAGTCTTTTATGATTTTTCGTATCCCTTCCACAGCAGGGTTGTATTTGACTACTAGTGGGATACGTGATATGTTTTTCTTCTCCCTGTATTGTAGTAAGTGTTCACGTGGAGTATTGAGGGCAGAGTTAATTTGATTATTTATAATCCTTGTTTTGTAACCTTTTTCTCTGAATGATTGGGACAGTGTGACAAGCACCTAACCTAAAGCAGAAACTGGTACATTGGAAGCTACCCCTTAAGAAAAACAACACTCAGAATGGAACCAAGTGCTGCTATAAAGCTCTCTGCAAACTGTGTCAACTCGTTTGTGAAAGCAGCACAGCAAATCACAATAATAAATCTTATAACATTAAAGGGGCATATTCATGTATATCTGCAAATGTGGTATACATGATATATTGCACGGCATGTGAAATGGGATGCTATATTGGAGAAACAAGTCAAAAACTGCACCTTCGAATGAACTTACACAGACACTCAATCAAAAACCACTGTGAAACAAAATACTGCACCCCTGTTGGTCACCATTTCACCCAACCTGACCACTCCATCCAAAACCTCAAATCAAAATTCTCAGAGGCAACTTCAAAAACACAATGGAAAGAAAAACCTTTGAAATGAAAATGATAATGCACTTCAATCTGTTTAATTCTGGACTAAATGTGGACTCTGGATTCTTAACACATTATCAAAAAAATTTGTAATGTACTTTCATTTAGTCAATTACATTGTATATTCCACATTCTTTATGCATAGGTACACAGGTAAGCCTATGTCCACACTTTTGTCTTTTTTTAACTTTTGTATTCCCCCTGTATATACAATTTCACATCTTTATAGATATTGATTCAATGTTGATATATAACTTTATGTCAGTATATGCTCTATGTAAAGCTATATATTTCCCCTGTCTGTTCTCCTACACTGGACACTGTCTGCCTGTTACCTAAGCCCCCCTCATGATTTTTACGACACCTCCTCCTCTCCCTGCACTGTCTTCTGAGATATTCTGTGTTTTAAGATACAATCTGTAAATTCCATTGAATTGGTCAGTATTGCTTTAGACTTGATAAAGGAAGGAACTCTTCCGAAAGCTTGTCATCTTATAAATGTATAGTTAGTCCAATAAAAAAAAGTATCATTGCTCAATGCAATACTCTTGTTATTTTGATATCTAAATCTCTGGACTAACACGGCTACCCCAATCAACGTATATATATATATATATATATATATATATATACACACACAAAATAAAATGAATATGCACTCATTGGACTTGCAATCATTAATAATATGTATTGTGAAAAGTGTAACGTTTCTGCTCAACAGTCCCTCCCTTAGGGCTCCATGTACTAAGAGGCGGGCGGACAGCTTCTTAACTCGCGAAGCTGTCCGCCTCTGCTACACACGGGCAGCGGATCTATTGATCCGCTTGCCCGTATGTACCATTACACACTCAGCGGAGTGTGTAATGCCCGCCCCTTCAGTTGCGCGACCAATCATGCGACTGAAGGGGCTGTCAATCACCGAGAGCGAGCGAACTCTCAGTGATTTTGCTTCGCCACCTAAGAGGTGGCGTAGGGTGTAGGAAGCAGCGGTCTAATGACCGCTGCTTCTTACATTGTGGGAAGCAGGCTCGCATATGCGAACCTGCCCCGCAAAGGCTCCGGAGCAGCTTTCGCTGCTTCGTACATGGAGCCCTTAGTCTGAAACATCACACTTTTCACAATAAAATTATTAATGATTGCAAGTCCAGTGAGTGCAGATTCACTTTTTTTTGGAAATGTATATATTTATATTGGATATTTTTTATCCTGACACCATGGTAGTTTGGGATAGTAAATGTGAGTGCAGATTTTATTATATATATATATATATATATATATATATATATACATACATTCATACGTACATATCCTCCTTGTGTATCTGCACTCACAATTTCAATATGTCTTCAACCAGGGTGCAGAATTAAATTATCAATAGAATTTCCAAGCAGGGACTGCACTCACTGGATTCAGATAAATAAATTATTATTTATTAAGTGGTAACGTTTTGAGGTTCACAGTCCCCTTCCTCAGACCGTCTGGTCTGAGGAAGGGGACTGTGAACCTCAAAACGTTACCACTTAAAGGGACACTGAACCCAAATGTATTCTTTTGTGATTCAGATAGAGCATGACATTTTAAGCAACTTTCTAATTTACTCCTATTATCAAATTTTCTTCATTCTCTTGGTATCTTTATTTGAAATGCAAGAATGTAAGTTTAGATGCCGGCCCATTTTTGGTGAACAACCTGGGTTGTCCTTGCTGATTGGTGGATACATATATCTACCAATAAAAAAGTGCTGTCCAGAGTTCTGAATAAAAAAAAGCTTATATGATTTATTTTTCAAATAAAGATAGCAAGAGAAAGAAGAAAAAATGATAATAGGAGTAAATTAGAAAGCTGCTTAAAATTGCATGCTCTATCTGAATCATGAAAGAAAAAATTTGGGTTCAGTGTCCCTTTAATAAATAATCATTTATCTAAATCCAGTGAGTGCAGTCCCTGCTTGGAAATTCTATATGCATACACACACACACACACACACACACACATACAAACATACACACACAGTCATGATCAAAAATATTGGCACCCCTGCATTTCTCTCAGATAATGCACCACTTTGCCCAGAAAATTGTTGCAATTACAAATGTTTAAGCTTTATCATGTTTATTTCTTTTGTTTGTATTGGTGTGACACAAAAAAGTGAAGAAAAAAAAAGCCAAATCTGACACATTCCACGTAAAACTCCAAGAATGACTGGACAAAATTCTCAAAAGAAGAAATAATTGCATTCCAAGTTTGTGAGGCTCCTGTAATTTGTAATTAAACTTACGTATATCAATTAACAGGTGCTGACAATATAGAGATCACACTGGCAACCATTTAAAATGGTGAAAAATTGACTCAACCTTTCTGTTGTGTGTCTCTGTGTGCCACACTGAGGCCTAGATTTGGAGTTTGGCGGTAAAAGGGCTGTTAACGCTCCACGGGCTTTTTTCTGGCCGCACCATAAAATTAACTCTGGTATCGAGAGTTCAAATAAATGCTGCGTTAGGCTCCAAAAAAGGAGCGTAGAGCATTTTTACCGCAAATGCAACTCTCGATACCAGAGTTGCTTACGGACGCGGCCGGCCTCAAAAACGTGCTCGTGCACGATTCCCCCATAGGAAACAATGGGGCTGTTTGAGCTGAAAAAAAACCTAACACCTGCAAAAAAGCAGCGTTCAGCTCCTAACGCAGCCCCATTGTTTCCTATGGGGAAACACTTCCTACGTCTGCACCTAACACTCTAACATGTACCCCGAGTCTAAACACCCCTAACCTTACACTTATTAACCCCTAATCTGCCGCCCCCGCTATCGCTGACCCCTGCATATTTTTTTAAACCCCTAATCTGCCGCTCCGTAAACCGCCGCCACCTACGTTATCCCTATGTACCCCTAATCTGCTACCCCTAACACCGCCGACCCCTATATTATATTTATTAACCCCTAACCTGCCCCCCACAACGTCGCCGACACCTGGCTACACTTATTAACCCCTAATCTGCCGAGCGGACCTGAGCGCTACTATAATAAAGTTATTAACCCCTAATCCGCCTCACTAACCCTATCATAAATAGTATTAACCCCTAATCTGCCCTCCCTAACATCGCCGACACCTAACTTCAATTATTAACCCCTAATCTGCCGACCGGAGCTCACCGCTATTCTAATAAATGTATTAACCCCTAAAGCTAAGTCTAACCCTAACACTAACACCCCCATAACTTAAATATAATTGTTATCTAACTAAATAAATTAACTCTTATTAAATAACTTATTCCTATTTAAAGCTAAATACTTACCTGTAAAATAAATCCTAATATAGCTACAATATAAATTATAATTATATTATAGCTATTTTAGGATTAATATTTATTTTACAGGCAACTTTGTAATTATTTTAACCAGGTACAATAGCTATTAAATAGTTAAGAACTATTTAATAGTTACCTAGTTAAAATAATAACAAATTTACCTGTAAAATAAATCCTAACCTAAGTTATAATTAAACCTAACACTACCCTATCAATAAAATAATTAAAAAAACTACCTACAATTAACCTAACACTACACTATCAATAAATTAATTAAACACAATTCCTACAAATAAATACAATTAAATAAACTAGCTAAAGTACAAAAAATAAAAAAGAACTAAGTTACAGAAAATAAAAAAATATTTACAAACATAAGAAAAATATTACAACAATTTTAAACTAATTACACCTACTCTAAGCCCCCTAATAAAACAACAAAGCCCCCCAAAATAAAAAATTCCCTACCCTATTCTAAATTAAAAAAGTTACAAGCTCTTTTACCTTACCAGCCCTGAACAGGGCCCTTTGCGGGGCATGCCCCAAGAATTTCAGCTCTTTTGCCTGTAAAAAAAAACATACAATACCCCCCCCCCAACATTACAACCCACCACCCACATACCCCTAATCTAACCCAAACCCCCCTTAAATAAACCTAACACTAATCCCCTGAAGATCTTCCTACCTTGTCTTCACCATCCAGGTATCACCGATCCGTCCTGGCTCCAAGATCTTCATCCAACCCAAGCGGGGGTTGGCGATCCATAATCCGGTGCTGAAGAGGTCCAGAAGAGGCTCCAAAGTCTTCCTCCTATCCGGCAAGAAGAGGACATCTGGACCGGCAAACATCTTCTCCAAGCGGCATCTTCGATCTTCTTCCATCCGGAGCGAAGTGGCAGGATCCTGAAGACCTCCAGCGCGGAACATCCATCCGGACCGACGACTGAACGACGAATGACTGTTCCTTTAAGGGACGTCATCTAAGATGGTGTCCCTCGAATTCCGATTGGCTGATAGGATTCTATCAGCCAATCGGAATTAAGGTAGGAATTTTCTGATTGGCTGATGGAATCAGCCAATCAGAATCAAGTTCAATCCGATTGGCTGATCCAATCAGCCAATCAGATTGAGCTCGCATTCTATTGGCTGTTCCGATCAGCCAATAGAATGCGAGCTCAATCTGATTGGCTGATTGGATCGGCCAATCGGATTGAACTAGATTCTGATTGGCTGATTCCATCAGCCAATCAGAAAATTCCTACCTTAATTCCGATTGGCTGATTGAATCCTATCAGCCAATCGGAATTCGAGGGACGCCATCTTGGATGACGTCCCTTAAAGGAACAGTCATTCGTCGTTCAGTCGTCGGTCCGGATGGATGTTCCGCGCTGGAGGTCTTCAGGATCCTGCCACTTCGCTCCGGATGGAAGAAGATCGAAGATGCCGCTTGGAGAAGATGTTTGCCGGTCCGGATGTCCTCTTCTTGCCGGATAGGAGGAAGACTTTGGAGCCTCTTCTGGACCGGATTATGGATCGCCAACCCCCGCTTGGGTTGGATGAAGATCTTGGAGCCAGGACGGATCGGTGATACCTGGATGGTGAAGACAAGGTAGGAAGATCTTCAGGGGCTTAGTGTTAGGTTTATTTAAGGGGGGTTTGGGTTAGATTAGGGGTATGTGGGTGGTGGGTTGTAATGTTGGGGGGGGGGTATTGTATGTTTTTTTTTACAGGCAAAAGAGCTGAAATTCTTGGGGCATGCCCCGCAAAGGGCCCTGTTCAGGGCTGGTAAGGTAAAAGAGCTTGTAACTTTTTTAATTTAGAATAGGGTAGGGAATTTTTTATTTTGGGGGGCTTTGTTATTTTATTAGGGGGCTTAGAGTAGGTGTAATTAGTTTAAAATTGTTGTAATATTTTTCTTATGTTTGTAAATATTTTTATATTTTCTGTAACTTAGTTCTTTTTTATTTTTTGTACTTTAGCTAGTTTATTTAATTGTAGGAATTGTGTTTAATTAATTTATTGATAGTGTAGTGTTAGGTTAATTGTAGGTAATTGTAGATAGTTTATTTAATTATTTTATTGATAGGGTAGTGTTAGGTTTAATTATAACTTAGGTTAGGATTTATTTTACAGGTAAATTTGTTATTATTTTAACTAGGTAACTATTAAATAGTTCTTAACTATTTAATAGCTATTTTACCTGGTTAAAATAATTACAAAGTTGCCTGTAAAATAAATATTAATCCTAAAATAGCTATAATATAATTATAATT
This sequence comes from Bombina bombina, assembly GCF_027579735.1. Taxonomy (NCBI): domain Eukaryota; kingdom Metazoa; phylum Chordata; class Amphibia; order Anura; family Bombinatoridae; genus Bombina; species Bombina bombina. The sequence continues at coordinate 649,407,954 of NC_069499.1, read as the reverse complement.
TATATTGTAGCTATATTAGGATTTATTTTACAGGTAAGTATTTAGCTTTAAATAGGAATAAGTTATTTAATAAGAGTTAATTTATTTCGTTAGATAAAAATTATATTTAAGTTAGGGGGGTGTTAGTGTTAGGGTTAGACTTAGCTTTAGGGGTTAATACATTTATTAGAATAGCGGTGAGCTCCGGTCGGCAGATTAGGGGTTAATAATTGAAGTTAGGTGTCGGCGATGTTAGGGAGGGCAGATTAGGGGTTAATACTATTTATGATAGGGTTAGTGAGGCGGATTAGGGGTTAATACATTTATTATAGTAGCGCTCAGGTCCGCTCGGCAGATTAGGGGTTAATAAGTGTAGGCAGGTGTCGGCGACGTTGAGGGGGGCAGATTAGGGGTTAATAAATATAATATAGGGGTCGGCGATGTTAGGGGCAGCAGATTAGGGGTACATAGGGATAACGTAGGTGGCGGCGATTTGCGGTCGGAAGATTAGGGGTTAATTATTTTAAGTAGCTGGCGGCGACGTTGTGGGGGGCAAGTTAGGGGTTAATAAATGTAATACAGGGGTCGGCGGGGTTAGGGGCAGCAGATTAGGGGTACATAAGTATAACGTAGGTGGCGGTCGGCAGATTAGGGGTTAAAATTTTTAATCGAGTGGCGGCGATGTGGGGGGAGCTCGGTTTAGGGGTACATAGGTAGTTTATGGGTGTTAGTGTACTTTAGGGTACAGTAGTTAAGAGCTTTATGAACCGGCGTTAGCCAGAAAGCTCTTAACTCCTGCTATTTTCAGGCGGCTGGAATTTTGTCGTTAGAGCTCTAACGCTCACTTCAGAAACGACTCTAAATACCAGCGTTAGAAAGATCCCATTGAAAAGATAGGCTACGCAAATGGCGTAGGGGGATCTGCGGTATGGAAAAGTCGCGGCTGAAAAGTGAGCGTTAGACCCTTTAATCACTGACTCCAAATACCAGCGGGCGGCCAAAACCAGCGTTAGGAGCCTCTAACGCTGGTTTTGACGGCTACCGCCGAACTCCAAATCTAGGCCTGAGGATGGTGAAGAGAAAGAGCAGCAAAGAATTGTCTGAGGATTATTTTTGGCCATGAATGTCTATATGGACATATGTATGTATGTGTATGTATATATATGTATATATATATATATATATATATATATATATATATATATACATACATACACACACACACACACACTTTAACTAAATGTTTTTGCTTCAATTGTTTTTCAAGTGAAAAATTCCTCCTACCACTTGCTTTATTTGGAGGAATCAATCTGGACATGTTGCCAGAGTAGGTGGAGTAGACCAGTCTTGCCACTGTCATTTTGTTAGCATTTTTCCAGCTTATTATCAAACCGCCCTACTGAGGCCAATAATAGATAAATATGTATCAGGGTAAAACATACAACATCTGCAGTGTGCAATTACAAGTGTAAGAATTGGAAAACCTACAATTTTCACATTTAGATTATAGGAAAAGAATAAAAAAATATTTCAATATATGATTGTTGTTATATTTGTTTATAAGTAGTGATGTCACGAATTGTTCGCCAGCGAATAGTTCCCGGCGAACATAGCATGTTCGCCTCGGCGGGCGAACATAGCATGTTCGCCTCGGCAGGCGAACATATGCGATGTTCGATCCGCCCCCTATTCGTCATCATTGAGTAAACTTTGACCCTGTTCCTCACAGTCAGAATACACATTACAGCCAATCAGCAGCAGACCCTCCCTCTCAGACCCTCCCACCTCCTGGACAGCATCCATTTTAGATTCATTTGGAAGCTGCATTCTTAGTGAGAGGAGGGACAGTGTAGCTGCTGCTGATTTAATAGGGAAATCGATAGCTAGGCTAGTGTATTCAGTGTCCACTACAGTCCTGAAGGACTCATCTGATCTCTGCTGTAAGGACAGCACCCCAAAAAGCCCTTTTTAGGGCTAGAACATCAGTCTGCTTTTTTTTTTTCCTGTGTAATCTAATTGCAGTTGCCTGCCTGCCAGCGTGTGTGTCAGGCTCACAGCGTATACTGTGCCCACTTGCCCAGTGCCACCACTCATATCTGGTGTAACAGTAGTGTACATTTAAAAAAAAAAACTTTTTTGATTGTGAAATAATAGAAGACAGCTGCCAGTACCCAAGATGGCCGCCAATTAGGAAGATGGGGAAGGTTAGAGAGCTGTTTTGGGGGGGGGGGTCAGGGAGGTTGGGGGCTAAGGGGGGATGCTATACCGCAGCATGTATAAATATGTTAAAAAAATTTAAAAAAAATTAAAAACCTTTTATTTTAGTACTGGCAGACTTTCTGCTAGTACTTAAGATGGCGGGGACAATTGTGGGGTGGGGGAGGGAAGGGAGCTGTTTGGGAGGGATCAGGGGGTCTGATGTGTCAGGTGGGAGGCTTATCTCTACACTAAAGCTAAAATTAACCCTGCAAGCGCCCTACAAACTACCTAATTAACCCCATCACTGCTAGCCATAATACACGTGTGATGCGCAGCAGCATTTAGCAGCCTTCTAATTACCAGAAAGCAACGCCAAAGTCATATATGTCTGCTATTTCTGAACAAAGGGGATCCCAGAGAAGCATTTACAACCATTTGTGCCATAATTGCACAAGCTGTTTGTAAATAATTTCAGTGAGAAAACTAAAATTGCTAAAAAATTTAAGTTTTTTAAAATTTGATCGCATTTGGCAGTGAAATGGTGGAATGAAATATACCAAAATGGGCCTAGATCAATACTTTATACGTAAATACATAGATAAATACACATGTGCAAATATATCTTAATATATATATATATATATATATATATATATATATATATATATATATATATATATATATATATATATATATATACTGTGTATATATATATATATATATATATATATATATATAATCAAATTAGCACGTGTTCCAGCACTCCAGCTTCCACTAATAATAAAGCACCTGGGTGCAATCCTCAATGGATTGTAGATAAAAGCTAGGAAAGGGAGGGCACTCTCAGGATTTATATACATCAAACTTAGTTTATTGTTTATAACAACAACGTTAGACAGTCATAAGGATAGGTCGACGTTTCGGCTTACATAGAAGCCTTCATCAAGACAGATGAACAACTGTTAAACGAAGAAGAAAAAATAACAGATTTAAAAACACAAAACACAGCATCAATACATAATCCCACCACCAAATTGTTTGCAGGCAGAAAAATAAACCCACAAATAATGAAAATAAACATAGAAAAAATACAAATAAAAATAAAAATAAGGCAAACCCATACACATAGCGCTAGGAGATACAACAATACAGTCCCTCCAATACTCTCATTCTGCTCTGGATATATACTGGTGGGGTATATATTATAATCTTAGCAAGCAAACAAAGCATATGTAACCCAATTGTAGGTAAAACACCCTACGACTGCACAGTTTATGTGTTATGCAAAGTCCGGTATACGCTGGCCTGCCATATACATAAAAGACCCTTCAAAAGAGAATAGCAAGTCCCTATACCTCATTAGAAACCGCCTCAGCCTCGGAGACCATATACAGTTGTTCTAATGTTTCAAAGCACATAGGTGCACCATACATTATACATTATACATTTAGCAACAAAAAGGCACTATATCACTTCCTGATGCTCATTTATCTCGCATCTGACAACCTGACATTGCGTGCAGTAGTCACGCTGGACCCTACCTTCAAAGAAAACCACAACCACGTATACAAGCATGTGCACATCTTAGTATTGCACTTGTAACACTTTCAAAAGACTCAACTAGGTCTACAGTCATGTGCAAACCTTAGTATTGCACTAGTACCCCCTAAGTATATACGCATGTACCTTACCAACATTTGACAGTAGTTATAACCTTGCAAATCCACACTGCCGTTAATACGTGCCCCACATGGTATAAGCTCAATAGGTAGTCTAACTTTCCAGTCCACAAATGTAGATTAAACTCGGGCAATATGTAAGCAGACCGCACTATAGCAAGATTATTGTCCCATGTCAGCTGCATGTCTTATTCGTTACACACCCACCGTTAACTACATGTGGCGCCCACAGCCCTAGCAAAAACATAAACAACCCCCATGTTTTGGGCCACAATATTAAGAAGCAGACAAATTATATTACCTCACAACGGCGACTTGCAGCCGCACACAACACCACCGGCAAAACAGAATGCCATTAACAGAAACCGGAAACTATTTAAGCCCTGATCACCAGGCTCTCATTGGTTGGCAATAGGGGTGTGTCAAAAACACACCTGTAGCAGCTGTATCAACTACAGAGAAGTGCAGACAGTGCTGGATACTCTAATTAACTCAATTATAACCATGTTCAGCTGCTACCAAAACAGCAGACACTATGGATGCTTAGAATTGGCAAGTGCCACAGATGTATATAACATAGTAGATAAAGAATGGAAGTCATAATAAACCAGAGGTAACTGCATTCAGCTACTGTATAAACCAGAGTATACAACAAAATAAGGATGGGATCGCATATTCTCATTATAATGCAGAGCAAATTAACGTTCCTCAAACGACCATAAATACATAGTCAAAGACATGACTAACAGTGTACAGATGTGAAAACCCAGAAATTAGCGTTCCACAAACGACCATAAATACATTGACAAAGACATGACTAACAGTGTACAGATGTGAAAACCCAGAAATTAACGTTCCACAAACGACCATAAATACATAGACAAAGACATGACTAACAGTGTACAGATGTGAAAACCCAGAAATTAACGTTCCACAAACAACCATAAATACATACACTATGGATGCTTAGAATTGGCAAGTGCCACAGATGTATAAAACATAGTAGATAAATAATGGAAGCCATAATAAACCAGAGGTAACTACATTCAGCTACTGTATAAACCAGAGTATACAACAAAATAAGGATGAGACCGCATATTCTCATTATAGTGCAATGCTCATTGACATGGTGATCCCCCCCAGAAGGGGTGGCAACAGGCATATGGAACTATTATGCTGTGAAAGCCGGTGGATCTATCGGCTGAACACACTCAGCCCACATGGACTTAATATGCATTTAGATTATTCCGTATTCTATTAAGTTGATTATGCATTTAATAATATATTGTTCTTGACATTTTCTATGAATAGTAGTCACTACGTTAATTTGCTCTGCATTATAATGAGAATATGCGATCCCATCCTTATTTTGTTGTATACTCTGGTTTATACAGTAGCTGAATGCAGTTACCTCTGGTTTATTATGACTTCCATTCTTTATCTACTATGTTATATACATCTGTGGCACTTGCTGTTGTGGTAGCAGCTGAACATGGTTATAATTGAGTTAATTAGAGTATTCAGCACTGTCTGCACTTCTCTGTAGTTGATACAGCTGCTACAGGTGTGTTTTTGACACACCCCTATTGCCAACCAATGAGAGCCTGGTGATCAGGGCTTAAATAGTTTCCGGTTTCTGTTAATGGCATTCTGTTTTGCTGGTGGTGTTGTGTGCGGCTGCAAGTCGCCGTTGTGAGGTAATATAATTTGTCTGCTTCTTAATATTGTGGCCCAAAACATGGGGGTTGTTTATGTTTTTGCTAGGGCTGTGGGCGCCACATGTAGTTAACGGTGGGTGTGTAATGAATAAGACATGCAGCTGACATGGGACAATAATCTTGCTATAGTGCGGTCTGCTTACATATTGCCCGAGTTTAATCTACATTTGTGGACTGGAAAGTTAGACTACCTATTGAGCTTATACCATGTGGGGCACGTATTAACGGCAGTGTGGATTTGCAAGGTTGTAACTACTGTCAAATGTTGGTAAGGTACATGCGTATATACTTAGGGGGTACTAGTGCAATACTAAGGTTTGCACATGACTGTAGACCTAGTTGAGTCTTTTGAAAGTGTTACGAGTGCAATACTAAGATGTGCACATGCTTGTATACGTGGTTGTGGTTTTCTTTGAAGGTAGGGTCCAGCGTGACTACTGCACGCAATGTCAGGTTGTCAGATGCGAGATAAATGAGCATCAGGAAGTGATATAGTGCCTTTTTGTTGCTAAATGTATAATGTATAATGTATGGTGCACCTATCTGCTTTGAAACATTAGAACAACTGTTCTGTGCAGTCGTAGGGTGTTTTACCTACAATTGGGTTACATATGCTTTGTTTGCTTGCTAAGATTATAATATATACCCCACCAATGTAGATCCAGAGCAGATTGAGAGTATTGGAGGGACTGTATTGTTGTATCTCCTAGCGCTATGTGTATGGGTTTGCCTTATATTTATTTTTATTTGTATTTTTTCTATGTTTATTTTCATTATTTGTGGGTTTATTTTTCTGCCTGCAAACAATTTGGTGGTGGGATTATGTATTGATGCGGTGTTTTGTGTTTTTAAATCTGTTATTTTTTCTTCTTCATTTAACAATTGTTCATCTGTCTTGATGAAGGCTTCTATGTAAGCCGAAACGTCGACCTAGAAGAGTACAAATTTAGAGTGTGCTCATGCATTGTATTTACTGCCTGAACCTAACTGAGTTTTCTCTTATGGAAAGACGATTTTACAAAGGACTACAAGACAGAGAGGTAAATTGGATAAAATAATTAAATTAGAAAGGTTGTTTTTAATATGAAATAAGTCCTCTACCTATGACTTTTTGAATTTGTTACATTTCAAACTATCTTTTAGTAGTGCTATTCATTGTTGTTATTTATGAGCCTTGTTATACTGTCTGATCTTGGTTCACATCTCCTCACATCACTTAGTCATGACCCAACCTGACCTTCCCAAATTCTGAACATGATGGATGTTTAACTATGTCTTGTTTATAAATACATAGCATGGATATATTTTAAAAATACAATAAGCAGAACATCTGCCTAAGTTTAACCAAAATCAGTCACTGGCTATTGACACTTATGCATATATATAGAGTGTATATATATATATATATATATATATATATATATATACTGTATATGTGTGTATATATATATATCTATCTATATATACATACTAGTCCTAAAGCCTGTGTACAAGGGCCAATTTTTTAGGTACCGCGGTTCCAACCCTTGTTCCCTCTCTCTCCCCCCTCTCTTTTGTGCTCTCTCTCTCTCCCCCCCCTCTCTTTTGAGTTCTCTCTCTCCCCCTTATTTTGCACTATCCCCCCTCTTTTGCTCTCTCTCTCTCTCCCCTTTTTTGCTCTCTCTCTCCCCTCTTGTGCTCTCTCTCCCCCCTCTTTTGCTCTCTCTCTCCCTCCTCTTTTGCTCTCTCTCCCCTCTTTTGCTCGCTCTCTCTCTTCCCCCCTCATCTGTTCTCTCCCCCCTCTTGCTCTCTCTCGCCCTCTTTTGCTCTCTCTCCCCCTCTTTTGCTCTCTCTCTCCCCCCTCTTTTGCTCTCTCTCTCCCCCCTCTTTTGCTCTCTCTCTCCCCCTCTTTTGCGCACTCTCTCTCTCCCCCCTCTCTTTAGCTCTCTCTCCCCCTCTCTTTTGCTCTCTCTCCCCCCTCTCTTTTGCTCTCTCTTCCCCTCTCTTTTGCTCTCTCTCTCCCCCTCTCTTTTGCTCTCTCTTCCCCTCTTTTGTACTCTCTCTTCCCCTCTTTTGTACTCTCTCTTCCCCTCTTTTGCACTCTCTCCCCCTTCTCTTTTGCGCTTTCTCCCCCTCTCTTTTGCACTCTCTCTCCCCCTCTTTTGTGCACTCTCTCTCCCCCCTCTCTTTTAAACTCTCTCTCCCCCCCTCTCTTTTGAGCTCTCTCTCCCCCCCTCTCTTTTGAGCTCTCTCTCTACCCCCACTCTTTTGCACTCTCTCCCCCCTCTTTTTTGTGCTATCTCCCCCTCTTTTTTGCGCTCTTTCCCCCTCTCTTTTGTGCTGTCTCCCCCTTGCGCTCTCTCCCCCTCTTTTTTGTGCTCTCTCCCCCTCTCTTTTGTGCTCTCTCTCTCCCTCTTTTGCTCTCTCTCTCCCTCTTTTGCACTCTGTTTCCCCCTTCTCTTTTGTGTTCTCTCCCCCCTCTTTTGCGCTCTCTTTTAAACTCTCCCCCCTCTCTTTTGCGCTCTCCCCCCTCTCTTTTGAGCTCTCTCTCTCCCCCTCTTTTGTGCACTCTCTCTCCCCCTCTCTTGCGCTCTCTCCCCCTCTCTTTTGCGCTCTCTCCCCCTCTCTTTTGCGCTCTCTCCCCCTCTCTTTTGCGCTCTCTCTCCCTCTTTTGCGCTCTCTTTCCCACCTCTCTTTTAAGCTCTCTCTCCCCCCTCTCTTTTGAGCTCCCTCTCTCCCCCCTCTCTTTTGAGCTCTCTCTCCCCCTCTCTCTCCCCCTCTTTCTCTCCCACTCTCTTGCGCTCTCTCTCTCCCTCTTTCGCTCTTCCCCCCTCTTCTGCTCGCTTTCTTTCTAAATTCTTTCCTTCCTTCCTCTGTTTTGGTCTCTCCCGCCGTCCACGCCCCTCCCGCGTGCTCCCGCGAGGTCACGCCCCCTCGTCACGCCCGCCGGTCATGCCCCCTCGTCACTCACGTCACGCCCCCATCATGGCACGCCCGACGCCGGTCACGCCCCCACCAGGCAGCTTCCGCAGTGCGCACTACTCTGCAGCTGAAGGCCAGGTGTGTTTGTCCGCGCGCAGTCTCTACTGCGCATGACGGCTTCAGACAAACACACTTGGCCTTTTATAATATAGGATATATATATATATATATATATATATATATACACACACACAAAATAAAATGCTCAACAGTCCCTCCCTTAGTCTGAAACATCACACTTTTCACAATAAAATTATTAATGATTGCAAGTCCAGTGAGCGCAGATTCACTTTTTTTGGAAATGTCTGGTCTGAGGGGGGGACTGTGAACCTCAAAACGTTACCACTTAAAGGGACACTGAACCCAAATGTGTTCTTTTGTGATTCAGATAGAGCATGACATTTTAAGCAACTTTCTAATTTACTCCTATTATCAAATTTTCTTCATTCTCTTGGTATCTTTATTTGAAATGCAAGAATGTAAGTTTAGATCCCGGCCCATTTTTGGTGAACAACCTGGGTTGTCCTTGCTGATTGGTGGATACATATATCTACCAATAAAAAAGTGCTGTCCAGAGTTCTGAATAAAAAAAAGCTTATTTGATTTATTTTTCAAATAAAGATAGCAAGAGAAAGAAGAAAAAATGATAATAGGAGTAAATTAGAAAGTTGCTTAAAATTGCATGCTCTATCTGAATCATGAAAGAAAAAATTTGGGTTCAGTGTCCCTTTAATAAATAATCATTTATCTAAATCCAGTGAGTGCAGTCCCTGCTTGGAAATTCTATATACACACACACACACACTTTAACTAAATGTTTTTGCTTCAATTGTTTTTCAAGTGAAAAATTCCTCCTACCACTTGCTTTATTTGGAGGAATCAATCTGGACATGTTGCCAGAGTAGGTGGAGTAGACCAGTCTTGCCACTGTCATTTTGTTAGCATTTTTCCAGCTTATTATCAAACCGCCCTACTGAGGCCAATAATAGATAAATATGTATCAGGGTAAAACATACAACATCTGCAGTGTGCAATTACAAGTGTAAGAATTGGAAAACCTACAATTTTCACATTTAGATTATAGGAAAAGAATAAAAAAATATTTCAATATATGATTGTTGTTATATTTGTTTATAAGTAGTGATGTCACAAATTGTTCGCCAGCGAATAGTTCCCGGCGAACATAGCATGTTCGCTTCGGCGGGCGAACATAGCATGTTCGCCTCGGCGGGCGAACATATGCGATGTTCGATCCGCCCCCTATTCGTCATCATTGAGTAAACTTTGACCCTGTTCCTCACAGTCAGAATACACATTACAGCCAATCAGCAGCAGACCCTCCCTCTCAGACCCTCCTACCTCCTGGACAGCATCCATTTTAGATTCATTTGGAAGCTGCATTCTTAGTGAGAGGAGGGACAGTGTAGCTGCTGCTGATTTAATAGGGAAATCGATAGCTAGGCTAGTGTATTCAGTGTCCACTACAGTCCTGAAGGACTCATCTGATCTCTGCTGTAAGGACAGCACCCCAAAAAGCCCTTTTTAGGGCTAGAACATCAGTCTGCTTTTTTTTTTTTTCCTGTGTAATCTAATTGCAGTTGCCTGCCTGCCAGCGTGTGTGTCAGGCTCACAGCGTATACTGTGCCCACTTGCCAAGTGCCACCACTCATATCTGGTGTAACAGTAGTGTACATTTAAAAAAAAAAACTTTTTTGACTGTGAAATAATAGAAGACAGCTGCCAGTACCCAAGATGGCCGCCAATTAGGCAGATGGGGAAGGTTAGAGAGCTGTTTTTGGGGGGGGGGTCAGGGAGGTTGGGGGCTAAGGGGGGATGCTACACCACAGCATATATAAATATGTTAAAAAAATTAAAAACCTTTTATTTTAGTACTGGCAGACTTTCTGCTAGTACTTAAGATGGCGGGGACAATTGTGGGGTGGGGGAGGGAAAGGAGCTGTTTGGGAGGGATCAGGGGGTCTGATGTGTCAGGTGGGAGGCTTATCTCTACACTAAAGCTAAAATTAACCCTGCAAGCTCCCTACAAACTACCTAATTAACCCCATCACTGCTAGCCATAATACACGTGTGATTTAGCGGCCTTCTAATTACCAGAAAGCAACGCCAAAGTCATATATGTCTGCTATTTCTGAACAAAGGGGATCCCAGAGAAGCATTTACAACCATTTGCCATTTGTGCCATAATTGCACAAGCTGTTTGTAAATAATTTCAGTGAGAAACCTAAAATTGCGAAAAAATTTAAGTTTTTTTAAAATTTGATCGCATTTGGCAGTGAAATGGTGGAATGAAATATACCAAAATGGGCCTAGATCAATACTTTATACGTAAATACATAGATAAATACACATGTGCAAATATATCTTAATATAAATATATTAATATATATATGTATATATATATATATATATATACTGTATGTATATATATATATATATATATATATATATATATAATCAAATTAGCACGTGTTCCAGCACTCCAGCTTCAACTAATAATAAAGCACCTGGGTGCAATCCTCAATGGATTGTAGATAAAAGCTAGGAAAGGGAGGGCACTCTCAGGATTTATATACATCAAAGTTAGTTTATTGTTTATAACAACAACGTTAGAAAGTCATAAGGATAGGTCTACGTGTTTCGGCTTACATAGAAGCCTTCATCAAGACAGATGAACAACTGTTAAACGAAGAAGAAAAAATAACAGATTTAAAAACACAAAACACAGCATCAATACATAATCCCACCACCAAATTGTTTGCAGGCAGAAAAATAAACCCACAAATAATGAAAATAAACATAGAAAAAATACAAATAAAAATAAAAATAAGGCAAACCCATACACATAGCGCTAGGAGATACAACAATACAGTCCCTCCAATACTCTCAATCTGCTCTGGATATACACTGGTGGGGTATATATTATAATCTTAGCAAGCAAACAAAGCATATGTAACCCAATTGTAGGTAAAACACCCTACGACTGCACAGTTTATGTGTTATGCAAAGTCCGGTATACGCTTGCCTGCCTTATACATAAAAGACCCTTCAAAAGAGACTAGCAAGTCCCTATACCTCATTAGAAACTGCCTCAGGCTCTGAGACCATATACAGTTGTTCTAATGTTTCAAAGCAGATAGGTGCACCATACATTATACATTATACATTTAGCAACAAAAAGGCACTATATCACTTCCTGATGCTCATTTATCTCGCATCTGACAACCTGACAGTAGTTATAACCTTGCAAATCCACACTGCCGTTAATACGTGCCCCACATGGTATAAGCTCAATAGGTAGTCTAACTTTCCAGTCCACAAATGTAGATTAAACTCGGGCAATATGTAAGCAGACCGCACTATAGCAAGATTATTGTCCCATGTCAGCTGCATGTCTTATTCGTTACACACCCACCGTTAACTACATGTGGCGCCAACACACCTAGCAAAAACATAAACAACCCCCATGTTTTGGGCCACAATATTAAGAAGCAGACAAATTATATTACCTCACAACGGCGACTTGCAGCCGCACACAACACCACCGGCAAAACAGAATGCCATTAACAGAAACCGGAAACTATTTAATCCCTTATCACCATGCTCTCATTGGTTGGCAATAGGGGTGTGTCAAAAACACACCTGTAGCAGCTGTATCAACTACAGAGAAGTGCAGACAGTGCTGGATACTCTAATTAACTCAATTATAACCATGTTCAGCTGCTACCACAACAGCAGACACTATGGATGCTTAGAATTGGCAAGTGCCACAGATGTATATAACATAGTAGATAAAGAATGGAAGTCATAATAAACCAGAGGTAACTGCATTCAGCTACTGTATAAACCAGAGTATACAACAAAATAAGGATGGGATCGCATATTCTCATTTTAATGCAGAGCAAATTAACGTTCCTCAAACGACCATAAATACATAGTCAAAGACATGACTAACAGTGTACAGATGTGAAAACCCAGAAATTAGCATTCGACAAACGACCATAAATACATAGACAAAGACATGACTAACAGTGTACAGATGTGAAAACCCAGAAATTAACGTTCCACAAACAACCATAAATACATACACTATGGATGCTTAGGGCCCGACATGCTAAATGAATCGGGGCCTATGTCCGCACTGACCCCCCGCAAAGAGGGCTCACTCCCGGCCGCATGGCCGACGGGCTCAGACGCACCATCTGGTTGCCCAGCACCACCCCCCATATTGCTCACCAACGCAAGCACCTCTAGTAAAGCCTGATCAGAAATTTCCCCCCTACTGGCCCCAACCTCCCCCGAAGATTGATCAAGGGAAGGGGCAAGGGAGGAAAGTAAAGGGGTTCGACCCACCGTTTCTGGTGATGGAGGAATCCACTCCGCTGCTTCATCGCTGTCATCAACCACTTCTCTCTCTGCAGGTTCCTCCCTAGCCTCCATGATTCGCTTTGGAGGTGCTTTAGATCTCCTTGAACGTCTCATGTGAAAACTTTGAGAAAAACAGCAGAAAGAGGACATGTGCTTCCTGTACTGGGCTTAAAAAGGTAAGCTGGAACCCCTCCTCTCTTTCTGCAACATTGTTTCACACACACAACACAACACTCCCCTCCTCCGTCTTGGCCTTAACCCTTATGTGCATTCCAGGCAATTTGCCTTACATCTCCTTACACTATGGATGCTTAGAATTGGCAAGTGCCACAGATGTATAAAACATAGTAGATAAATAATGGAAGCCATAATAAACCAGAGGTAACTACATTCAGCTACTGTATAAACCAGAGTATACAACAACATAAGGATGAGACCGCATATTCTCATTATAGTGCAATGCTCATTGACATGGTGATCCCCCCCAGAAGGGGTGGCAACAGGCATATGGAACTATTATGCTGTGAAAGCCGGTGGATCTATCGGCTGAACACACTCAGCCCACATGGACTTAATATGCATTTAGATTATTCCGTATTCTATTAAGTTGATTATGCATTTAATAATATATTGTTCTTGACATTTTCTATGAATAGTAGTCACTACGTTAATTTGCTCTGCATTATAATGAGAATATGCGATCCCATCCTTATTTTGTTGTATACTCTGGTTTATACAGTAGCTGAATGCAGTTACCTCTGGTTTATTATGGCTTCCATTCTTTATCTACTATGTTATATACATCTGTGGCACTTGCCAATTCTAAGCATCCATAGTGTCTGCTGTTGTGGTAGCAGCTGAACATGGTTATAATTGAGTTATTTAGAGTATCCAGCACTGTCTGCACTTCTCTGTAGTTGATACAGCTGCTACAGGTGTGTTTTTGACACACCCCTATTGCCAACCAATGAGAGCCTGGTGATCAGGGCTTAAATAGTTTCCGGTTTCTGTTAATGGCATTCTGTTTTGCTGGTGGTGTTGTGTGCGGCTGCAAGTCGCCGTTGTGAGGTAATATAATTTGTCTGCTTCTTAATATTGTGGCCCAAAACATGGGGGTTGTTTATGTTTTTGCTAGGGCTGTGGGCGCCACATGTAGTTAACGGTGGGTGTGTAACGAATAAGACATGCAGCTGACATGGGACAATAATCTTGCTATAGTGCGGTCTGCTTACATATTGCCCGAGTTTAATCTACATTTGTGGACTGGAAAGTTAGACTACCTATTGAGCTTATACCATGTGGGGCACGTATTAACGGCAGTGTGGATTTGCAAGGTTGTAACTACTGTCAAATGTTGGTAAGGTACATGCGTATATACTTAGGGGGTACTAGTGCAATACTAAGGTTTGCACATGACTGTAGACCTAGTTGAGTCTTTTGAAAGTGTTACGAGTGCAATACTAAGATGTGCACATGCTTGTATACGTGGTTGTGGTTTTCTTTGAAGGTAGGGTCCAGCGTGACTACTGAACGCAATGTCAGGTTGTCAGATGCGAGATAAATGAGCATCAGGAAGTAATATAGTGCCTTTTTGTTGCTAAATGTATAATGTATAATGTATGGTGCACCTATCTGCTTTGAAACATTAGAACAACTGTATATGGTCTCAGAGCCTGAGGCGGTTTCTAATGAGGTATGGGGACTTGCTAGTCTCTTTTGAAGGGTCTTTTATGTATATGGCAGGCCAGCATATACCGGACTTTGCATAACACATAAACTGTGCAGTCGTAGGGTGTTTTACCTACAATTGGGTAATTGTATATCCAGAGCAGATTGAGAGTATTGGAGGGACTGTATTGTTGTATCTCCTAGCGCTATGTGTATGGGTTTGCCTTATTTTTATTTGTATTTTTTCTATGTTTATTTTCATTATTTGTGGGTTTATTTGTCTGCCTGCAAACAATTTGGTGGTGGGATTATGTATTGATGCGGTGTTTTGTGTTTTTAAATCTGTTATTTTTTCTTCTTCATTTAACAATTGTTCATCTGTCTTGATGAAGGCTTCTATGTAAGCCGAAACGTCGACCTAGAAGAGTACAAATTTAGAGTGTGCTCATGCATTGTATTTACTGCCTGAACCTAACTGAGTTTTCTCTTATGGAAAGACGATTTAACAAAGGACTCCAAGACAGAGAGGTAAATTGGATAAAATAATTAAATTAGAAAGGTTGTTTTTAATATGTAATAAGTCCTCTACCTATGACTTTTTGAATTTGTTACATTTCAAACTATCTTTTAGTAGTGCTATTCATTGTTGTTATTTATGAGCCTTGTTATACTGTCTGATCTTGGTTCACATCTCCTCACATCACTTAGTCATGACCCAACCTGACCTTCCCAAATTCTGAACATGATGGATGTTTAACTATGTCTTGTTTATAAATACATAGCATGGATATATTTTAAAAATACAATAAGCAGAACATCTGCCTAAGTTTAACCAAAATCAGTCACTGGCTATTGACACTTATGCATATATATATAGAGTGTATATATCTATATATATATATATATATATATATATATATATATATATATACTGTATATGTGTGTGTATATATATATATATATATATCTATCTATATATACATACTAGTCCTAAAGCCTGTGTACAAGGGCCAATTTTTTAGGTACCGCGGTTCCAACCCTTGTTCCCTCTCTCTCCCCCCTCTCTTTTGTGCTCTCTCTCTCTCCCCCCCTCTCTTTTGAGTTCTCTCTCTCCCCCTTATTTTGCACTCTCCCCCCTCTTTTGCTCTCTCTCTCTCTCCCCTTTTTTGCTCTCTCTCTCCCCTCTTGTGCTCTCTCTCCCCCCTCTTTTGCTCTCTCTCTCCCTCCTCTTTTGCTCTCTCTCCCCTCTTTTGCTCGCTCTCTCTCTTCCCCCCCCTCATCTGTTCTCTCCCCCCTCTTGCTCTCTCTCGCCCTCTTTTGCTCTCTCTCTCGCCCTCTTTTGCTCTCTCTCTCCCCCCTTTTTTGCTCTCTCTCTCCCCCTCTTTGCTCTCTCTCTCCCCCCTCTTTTGCGCACTCTCTCTCTCCCCCCTCTCTTTAGCTCTCGCTCCCCCTCTCTTTTGCTCTCTCTCCCCCCTCTCTTTTGCTCTCTCTTTCCCTCTCTTTTGCTCTCTCTCTCCCCCTCTCTTTTGCTCTCTCTTCCCCTCTTTTGTACTCTCTCTTCCCCTCTTTTGCACTCTCTCCCCCTTCTCTTTTGCGCTTTCTCCCCCTCTCTTTTGCACTCTCTCTCCCCCTCTTTTGTGCACTCTCTCTCCCCCCTCTCTTTTAAACTCTCTCTCCCCCCCTCTCTTTTGAGCTCTCTCTCCCCCCCTCTCTTTTGAGCTCTCTCTCTCCCCCCCTCTCTTTTGAGCTCTCTCTCTACCCCCACTCTTTTGCACTCTCTCCCCCCTCTTTTTTGTGCTATCTCCCCCTCTTTTTTGCGCTCTTTCCCCCTCTCTTTTGTGCTGTCTCCCCCTTGCGCTCTCTCCCCCTCTTTTTTGTGCTCTCTCCCCCTCTCTTTTGTGCTCTCTCTCTCCCTCTTTTGCTCTCTCTCTCCCTCTTTTGCACTCTGTCTCCCCCTTCTCTTTTGTGTTCTCTCCCCCCTCTTTTGCGCTCTCTTTTAAACTCTCCCCCCTCTCTTTTGCGCTCTCCCCCCTCTTTTGAGCTCTCTCTCTCCCCCTCTTTTGTGCGCTCTCTCTCCCCCTCTCTTGCGCTCTCTCCCCCTCTCTTTTGCGCTCTCTCCCCCTCTCTTTTGCGCTCTCTCCCCCTCTCTTTTGCGCTCTCTCTCCCTCTTTTGCGCTCTCTCTCCCACCTCTCTTTTAAGCTCTCTCTCCCCCCTCTCTTTTGAGCTCTCTCTCTCCCCCTCTCTTTTGAGCTCTCTCTCCCCCTCTCTCTCCCCCTCTTTCTCTCCCACTCTCTTGCGCTCTCTCTCTCCCTCTTTCGCTCTTCCCCCCTCTTCTGCTCGCTTTCTTTCTAAATTCTTTCCTTCCTTCCTCTGTTTTGGTCTCTCCCACCGTCCACGCCCCTCCCGCGTGCTCCCGCGAGGTCACGCCCCCTCATCACGCCCACCGGTCATGCCCCCTCGTCACTCACGTCACGCCCCCATCATGGCACGCCCGACACCGGTCACGCCCCCACCAGGCAGCTTCCGCAGTGCGCACTACTCTGCAGCTGAAGGCCAGGTGTGTTTGTCCGCGCGCAGTCTCTACTGCGCATGACGGCTTCAGACAAACACACTTGGCCTTTTATAATATAGGATATATATATATATATATATACACACACACACACAAAATAAAATGAATATGCACTCATTGGACTTGCAAACATTAATAATATGTATTGTGAAAAGTGTAACGTTTCTGCTCAACAGTCCCTCCCTTAGTCTGAAACATCACACTTTTCACAATAAAATTATTAATGATTGCAAGTCCAGTGAGCGCAGATTCACTTTTTTTGGAAATGTCTGGTCTAGGGGGGACTGTGAACCTCAAAACGTTACCACTTAAAGGGACACTGAACCCAAATGTGTTCTTTTGTGATTCAGATAGAGCATGACATTTTAAGCAACTTTCTAATTTACTCCTATTATCAAATTTTCTTTATTCTCTTGGTATCTTTATTTGAAATGCAAGAATGTAAGTTTAGATGCCGGCCCATTTTTGGTGAACAACCTGGGTTGTCCTTGCTGATTGGTGGATACATATATCTACCAATAAAAAAGTGCTGTCCAGAGTTCTGAATAAAAAAAAGCTTATATGATTTATTTTTCAAATAAAGATAGCAAGAGAAAGAAGAAAAAATGATAATAGGAGTAAATTAGAAAGTTGCTTAAAATTGCATGCTCTATCTGAATCATGAAAGAAAAAATTTGGGTTCAGTGTCCCTTTAATAAATAATCATTTATCTAAATCCAGTGAGTGCAGTCCCTGCTTGGAAATTCTATATACATACACACACACACACACACACACACACACACACACACACACACACACACACACATACAAACATACACACACAGTCATGATCAAAAATATTGGCACCCCTGCATTTCTCTCAGATAATGCACCACTTTGCCCAGAAAATTGTTGCAATTAAAAATGTTTAAGCTTTATCATGTTTATTTCTTTTGTTTGTATTGGTGTGACACAAAATTGAAGAAAAAAAAAAGCCAAATCTGACACATTCCACGTAAAACTCCAAGAATGGACTGGACAAAATTCTCAAAAGAAGAAATAATTGCATTCCAAGGCCTAGATTTGGAGTTCGGCGGTAAAAGGGCTGCTAACGCTCCGCAGGCTTTTTTCTGGCCGCACCATAAATTTAACTCTGGTATCGAGAGTTCAAACAAATGCTGCGTTAGGCTCCAAAAAAGGAGCGTAGAGCATTTTTACCGCAAATGCAACTCTCGATACCAGAGTTGCTTACGGACGCGGCCGGCCTCAAAAACGTGCTCGTGCACGATTCCCCCATAGGAAACAATGGGGCTGTTTGAGCTGAAAAAAAACCTAACACCTGCAAAAAAGCAGCGTTCAGCTCCTAACGCAGCCCCATTGTTTCCTATGGGGAAACACTTCCTACGTCTGCACCTAACACTCTAACATGTACCCCGAGTCTAAACACCCCTAGCCTTACACTTATTAACCCCTAATCTGCCGCCCCCGCTATCGCTGACCCCTGCATATTTTTTTAAACCCCTAATCTGCCGCTCCGTAAACCGCCGCAACCTACGTTATCCCTATGTACCCCTAATCTGCTGCCCTAACATCGCCGACCCCTATATTATATTTATTAACCCCTAATCTGCCCCCCTCAACGTCGCCGACACCTGCCTACACTAATTAACCCCTAATCTGCCGAGCGGACCTGAGCGCTACTATAATAAAGTTATTAACCCCTAATCCGCCTCACTAACCCTATCATAAATAGTATTAACCCCTAATCTGCCCTCCCTAACATCGCCGACACCTAACTTCAATTATTAACCCCTAATCTGCCGACCGGAGCTCACCGCTATTCTAATAAATGTATTAACCCCTAAAGCTAAGTCTAACCCTAACACTAACACCCCCCTAAGTTAAATATAATTTTTATCTAACGAAATAAATTAACTCTTATTAAATAAATGATTCCTATTTAAAGCTAAATACTTACCTGTAAAATAAATCCTAATATAGCTACAATATAAATTATAATTATATTATAGCTATTTTAGGATTAATATTTATTTTACAGGCAACTTTGTATTTATTTTAAGCAGGTACAATAGCTATTAAATAGTTAAGAACTATTTAATAGTTACCTAGTTAAAATAATTACAAAATTACCTGTAAAATAAGTCCTAATATAGCTACAATATAAATTATAATTATATTATAGCTATTTTAGGATTAATATTTATTTTACAGGCAACTTTGTATTTATTTTAACCAGGTACAATAGCTATTAAATAGTTAAGAACTATTTAATAGTTACCTAGTTAAAATAATTACAAAATTACCTGTAAAATAAGTCCTAACCTAAGTTATAATTAAACCTAACACTACCCTATCAATAAAATAATTAAATAAACTACCTACAATTACCTACAATTAACCTAACACTACACTATCAATAAATTAATTAAACACAATTCCTACAAATAAATACAATTAAATAAACTAGCTAAAGTACAAAAAATAAAAAAGAACTAAGTTACAGAAAATAAAAAAATATTTACAAACATAAGAAAAATATTACAACAATTTTAAACTAATTACACCTACTCTAAGCCCCCTAATAAAATAACAAAGCCCCCCAAAATAAAAAATTCCCTACCCTATTCTAAATTAAAAAAGTTACAAGCTCTTTTACATTACCAGCCCTGAACAGGGCCCTTTGCGGGGCATGCCCCAAGAAAATCAGCTCTTTTGCCTGTAAAAAAAAACATACAATACCCCCCCCAACATTACAACCCACCACCCACATACCCCTAATCTAACCCAAACCCCCCTTAAATAAACCTAACACTAATCCCCTGAAGATCTTCCTACCTTGTCTTCACCATCCAGGTATCACCGATCCGTCCTGGCTCCAAGATCTTCATCCAACCCAAGCGGGGGTTGGCGATCCATAATCCGGTGCTCCAAAGTCTTCCTCCTATCCGGCAAGAAGAGGACATCCGGACCGGCAAACATCTTCTCCAAGCGGCATCTTCGATCTTCTTCCATCCGGTGCGGAGCGGGTCCATCTTGAAGCAGGCGACGCGGATCCATCCTCTTCTTCCGATGTCTCCCGACTAATGACGGTTCCTTTAAGGGACGTCATCCAAGATGGCGTCCCTCGAATTCTGATTGGCTGATAGGATTCTATCAGCCAATCGGAATTAAGGTAGGAATTTTCTGATTGGCTGATGGAATCAGCCAATCAGAATCAAGTTCAATCCGATTGGCTGATCCAATCAGCCAATCAGATTGAGCTCGCATTCTATTGGCTGATCGGAACAGCCAATAGAATGCGAGCTCAATCTGATTGGCTGATTGGATCAGCCAATCGGATTGAACTTGATTCTGATTGGCTGATTCCATCAGCCAATCAGAATATTCCTACCTTAATTCCGATTGGCTGATAGAATCCTATCAGCCAATCGGAATTCGAGGGACGCCATCTTGGATGACGTCCCTTAAAGGAACCGTCATTAGTCGGGAGACATCGGAAGAAGAGGATGGATCCGCGTCGCCTGCTTCAAGATGGACCCGCTCCGCACCGGATGGAAGAAGATCGAAGATGCCGCTTGGAGAAGATGTTTGCTGGTCCGGATGTCCTCTTCTTGCCGGATAGGAGGAAGACTTTGGAGCACCGGATTATGGATCGCCAACCCCCGCTTGGGTTGGATGAAGATCTTGGAGCCAGGACGGATCGGTGATACCTGGATGGTGAAGACAAGGTAGGAAGATCTTCAGGGGATTAGTGTTAGGTTTATTTAAGGGGGGTTTGGGTTAGATTAGGGGTATGTGGGTGGTGGGTTGTAATGTTGGGGGGGGTATTGTATGTTTTTTTTTACAGGCAAAAGAGCTGATTTTCTTGGGGCATGCCCCGCAAAGGGCCCTGTTCAGGGCTGGTAAGGTAAAAGAGCTTGTAACTTTTTTAATTTAGAATAGGGTAGGGAATTTTTTATTTTGGGGGGCTTTGTTATTTTATTAGGGGGCTTAGAGTAGGTGTAATTAGTTTAAAATTGTTGTAATATTTTTCTTATGTTTGTAAATATTTTTTTATTTTCTGTAACTTAGTTCTTTTTTATTTTTTGTACTTTAGCTAGTTTATTTAATTGTATTTATTTGTAGGAATTGTGTTTAATTAATTTATTGATAGTGTAGTGTTAGGTTAATTGTAGGTAATTGTAGGTAGTTTATTTAATTATTTTATTGATAGGGTAGTGTTAGGTTTAATTATAACTTAGGTTAGGACTTATTTTACAGGTAATTTTGTAATTATTTTAACTAGGTAACTATTAAATAGTTCTTAACTATTTAATAGCTATTGTACCTGGTTAAAATAAATACAAAGTTGCCTGTAAAATAAATATTAATCCTAAAATAGCTATAATATAATTATAATTTATATTGTAGCTATATTAGGATTTATTTTACAGGTAAGTATTTAGCTTTAAATAGGAATAAGTTATTTAATAAGAGTTAATTTATTTCGTTAGATAAAAATTATATTTAACTTAGGGGGGTGTTAGTGTTAGGGTTAGACTTAGCTTTAGGGGTTAATACATTTATTAGAATAGCGGTGAGCTCCGGTCGGCAGATTAGGGGTTAATAATTGAAGTTAGGTGTCGGCGATGTTAGGGAGGGCAGATTAGGGGTTAATACTATTTATGATAGGGTTAGTGAGGCGGATTAGGGGTTAATACATTTATTATAGTAGCGCTCAGGTCCGCTCGGCAGATTAGGAGTTAATAAGTGGAGGCGACGTTGAGGGGGGCAGATTAGGGGTTAATAAATATAATATAGGGGTCGGCGGTGTTAGGGGCAGCAGATTAGGGGTACATAGGGATAACGTAGGTGGCGGCGATTTGCGGTCGGAAGATTAGGGGTTAATTATTGTAAGTAGCTGGCGGCGACGTTGTGGGGGGCAGGTTAGGGGTTAATAAATATAATATAGGGGTCGGCGGGGTTAGGGGCAGCAGATTAGGGGTACATAAATATAACGTAGGTGGCGGTCGGCAGATTAGGGGTTAAAATTTTTAATCGAGTGGCGGCGGTGTGGGGGGACCTCGGTTTAGGGGTACATAGGTAGTTTATGGGTGTTAGTGTACTTTAGGGTACAGTAGTTAAGAGCTTTATAAACCGGCGTTAGCCCAGAAAGCTCTTAACTCCTGCTATTTTCAGGCGGCTGGAATCTTGTCGTTAGAGCTCTAACGCTCACTTCAGAAACGACTCTAAATACCGGCGTTAGAAAGATCCCATTGAAAAGATAGGCTACGCAAATGGCGTAGGGGGATCTGCGGTATGGAAAAGTCGCGGCTGTAAAGTGAGCGTTAGACCCTTTAATCACTGACTCCAAATACCAGCGGGCGGCCAAAACCAGCGTTAGGAGCCTCTAACGCTGGTTTTGACGGCTACCGCCGAACTCCAAATCTAGGCCCAAGTTTGTGAGGCTCCTGTAATTTGTAATTAAACTTACGTATATCAATTAACAGGTGCTGACAATATAGAGATCACACTGGCAACTGTGTGATATTGAGATTATCAGTTGGTATGAACCATATCAACCTGTTGTTATGTGCACAATGGTAGAGTCAGGAAGTGCCTCTTGCATAGTGTGTGTGTGTATAGCATTCTTAATAAAGTTTACAGTTATGAAGACCTGTGCTTGATCTCCTTATATAAACTAAGATAAAACATGGTGTCAGAATAAGGAGTTCCCTGCTTCCATCTGAACTGACAAGCAAGGACTCTGAGGAATCCATTTGAAATCTTTGCAGCAAATTGAAAGTGTGAGAGTCAAGGCTCTGGCAGAGTGACTACAGCTTCTTCTCATGAACTGAGTAAGTGCATCATAACTTGTACAACTGACTGATTCTAATAGCACTACAGACTTTTATATTAATACTGCATAATTCAGAACATTAATATGGAAAAGTTAAATCCTCCACCAGAATTGAAAATGACTGGTAATATGGAAGATGCATGGCAGAGGTTTAAGCAAAGATTCCAGCTATATGTTAGAGCTATAGGAGCTCAGGAGCAAGATGATGAACAAAAGATTGCACTTTTTCTGACTGTAGCAGGATCAGCAGCAATAGATGTATACAACACCTTCACATTTACAGATGAAGAAAGGGATGTTTATCAGGTTGTTCTAGACAAATTTGAACAGTACTGTGTACCTAGACGCAATGAAACCTATGAAAGGTATCTTTTCAGATGTAGAATGCAGAATGAAACAGAGACTATTGAGGAGTATGTAACAGACTTAAAACTGAAGAGTAGATCATGTAATTATGGAGCAATGTGTAACTCATTAATCAGAGACCAGCTAGTCATGGGCAGCAGAAATATAAGAGTTAAAGAACGCTTGCTCAGAGAGAAAGATTTAACACTGGAAAAGGCAGTAGAAATTTGTCAAAGTTCAGAGGCAGCACAGGAACAAGTGCGCACACTCTGCCACAGTACAGCAGCAACACCAGTAACGTCAGTTACAGTGGGGAAAAACAAAGTGCATCCACATTATGAAAATAAAATGAAAGGAAAAAGTTTTATCACACAAACAGCAAATTCTCAGCCTGAATCAGACTGGCTATGTACCAGATGTGGAAAGCAGCATGGCATAAGACAATGTCAGGCTTATGGGCAAATCTGCAGAAAATGTGGAAAAAGGAATCACTTTCAAAAGATGTGTAAAGCTAAAAAAACGGTTCACATTGTTGACCAGTCAGAAAGTGAGGAATCAGAAGAATTCTTTATTGGAATACTTGACTTAACCAAAGCTACAGATAAGGAGTGGGTCATTGAAGCTATTACAAATGGCACTAATATTGCTTACAAAGTAGATACAGGTGCACAAGCTAATTTGATTCCTGAGAGCAAGTATCACCAATTGAAGAACAAACCAGAACTTCTGAAAAGCTCAGTTAAACTAAAGACATATAATGGGGATTTTATCCCAGTGCTTGGCAAGTGCAGTGTGTTCCTGGAATATGGAAATCAAACGCATAAAATGAACATTCTGGTAGTTCCAGGAAACAAACCAGCTCTACTGGGTCTTCAAATGTGTGAAACTTTAGGACTGATTAAAAGGGTAAATGCCATTGATGGAACTAATAAAGAAGAGGACATAGAACATTTATTAACAGACTATGCTGCAGTATTTGAAGGAATAGGATGTCTTCCAATGCAACATAAAATACAACTAAAAGAAGGTTCTCGTCCAGTAGTGCATGCCATGCGAAATGTTCCAGTTGCTCTAAGGGATCGTCTTAAACGGGAACTTGCCAGGATGGAGGATAAAGGTATTATAAAGAAAATCAAGACACCTACTGAATGGGTTCATTCTATGGTGTTGGTGGAAAAACCGGATGGGGGTCTCAGAATCTGTATTGATCCCAAGGAACTGAATAAAAGCATCTTAAGAGAACACTTCCATTTACCAACAAAACCAGAATTGCTTGGGGAGCTAAGTGGAGCAACTGTATTCAGTAAACTGGATGCATCCTCAGGATTTTGGCAAATTCCACTGGAGGAGGAAAGCAGGAAACTCTGCACTTTTAATACTACTTATGGGAGGTACTGTTACAAACGATTGCCCTTCGGCTTGTGTTCAGCACCAGAAGTGTTTCATAGTACCATGCAGCAACTTCTTGAACGAATACCAGGCACAACCGTATTCATTGATGATATTCTGATCTGGGGTAAAACCAAGCAAGAACATGATGAAAGGCTAAAGATGGTCTTAGATGTTGCTAAGGAGAATAATTTGAAGTTCAATAAGACAAAGTGTCAATTCAGAAAAACTTCAATTCAATATTTGGGAGAACAACTCGCGGGAGGTGGTGTTTTACCAGACATGAAAAAGATTAAGGCAATTACAGAAATGCCACAGCCAGAAAATAAGCAAGATATACAACGCTTACTAGGAATGGTGAATTACCTTGGCATGTTCATACCTAATTTACCAGACAAAACTGTACTAATGCAACAACTACTCAGAAAAAACTATGCCTGGGAATGGTCAGAGAATCACCAGAAAGAATGGAAGTTTTTGAAGGACATGCTTACTACTGCACCAACTCTGCAATTCTTTGATCCAACAGCAAAAACAAAGTTGTCAACTGATGCTTCACAAAATGGATTGGGAGCAGTTCTATTTCAAAATCAAGGCTCGGGATGGATGCCTGTGGCTTATGCATCTAGGGCATTGACAGATACTGAAAAATCATATGCTCAAATTGAAAAGGAAACACTGGGACTAGTTTACGGATGTGAAAAATGTCATGTTTATTTGTATGGAAGAGTATTTTCAGCAGAAACTGATCACAAACCTTTGATTCACATCTACCAAAAGGGCTTGATAGATGCACCTCCAAGAATTCAACGTTTGTTGCTAAGACTTCAAAGGTATGACTTCACCTTGGATTTTATACCTGGCAAGGAGTTGGTGGTAGCGGATGCTCTGTCACGAGCTTACTTACCATTTAACAATGAGGACTTACAGTTGCAGAAAGAGGTGACTGTTCACGTCAATCTGATCTTGAAGACAGCCCCGTTTAGTCATGCAATGTGGGCAGCAATAGAACAGGCTACAGAAACAGATGCTCTTTTAAGTCAAGTGAAGAAAGCAGTTTCTAGTGGCAAATCTAAGACACTAATGCCATCACTGTATAGACCATACATTTCTGAAATTTCTTTGATAAAAGGGGTACTTTTGAAAGGACAAAAGATAATTGTACCAGCGAGTTTGCAAAGTCAAATACTGAAAAGACTACATGAAGGTCATTCAGGTATAGAAAGACAAAAAGACGAGCTAGAGACATTTTGTACTGGCCAAATATGAATGAAAACATTGAGACAATGATCACTCAATGCCGGACTTGCCAAAAATTCAGACCTCAGTTACCTAAAGAGCCTATACTGGATACGGACTTCCCGTTGGCACCCTGGGAAAAGTTAGGAATGGACTTGTTTGTTTTCAAAAATCAGCATTATATCTTAGTAATGGATTACTTCTCTAATTACCCACAGATAGCATTATTGGAAGATGAGTCAGCATGTACAGTGATCAAAAAAGTAAAAGCAATTTTGGCGAGACATGGCATTCCAAGAGTAATAATATCAGACAATGGTCCTCAATTCAATTGTAGAGAGTTTAGGGTTTTTGCCAGTACCTATGAATTTGAACATCGAACATCCAGCCCGGGATATCCACAAGCAAATGGATTAGCAGAAGCTGGAGTAAAAATAGTGAAAAACATACTTCGTAAAGCAACAGATGCAGACGAGGATCCATGTCTGGCTCTTCTTAGCTATAGAGCTACTCCTTTAAAATGTGGGAAGTCACCGGCAGAATTATTGTTTGGCAGACAGCTGGTCACACGACTACCAGTTCAGAAAACTTGGAAAAAGTTCCCACAAAAACATGTAATAGAAACCAAATTGAAACTCAGAGAAAAAAGGAATGAATACTATGACCGAGCTGCAAAGCCTTTGGAGAATCTTCAGGTACAAACTCCTGTGCGAGTACAAGGTTCAAACAGCTGGAATACTGAAGGGACAGTTATCCAGCAATATTCTCCAAGATCGTATGTAGTTCAAACCAATGATGGGCAATGTTTACGTAGGAATCGTAGACATTTGATGGCTATTCCATCAGTTCACAACAATTCGGCAGTGAAGGAAACCTGTGAGGATACATTGAACACTCCATTGCAGCTGGAGAATGAAGATGCCAGAGAAACTTTGCAAAGCTCGACTGACTTGCCTGCCAGTGATGCAATGCAAACTAGGTCAGGTCGATATATCAAAAAACCTAATCGTCTAATTGAACAATGTTAAAAGGGACTGAAGTTTTTTCACATAGACTACAGTTAAAAAAAATGTACTTTAAGTTTTCTGTTGTTTAAAAAGAAAAGAAAAAGGGAAATGTGTGATATTGAGATTATCAGTTGGTATGAACCATATCAACCTGTTGTTATGTGCACAATGGTAGAGTCAGGAAGTGCCTCTTGCATAGTGTGTGTGTGTATAGCATTCTTAATAAAGTTTACAGTTATGAAGACCTGTGCTTGATCTCCTTATATAAATAAGATAAAACAGCAACCATTTAAAATGGTGAAAAATTGACTCAACCTTTCTGTTGTGTGTCTCTCTGTGCCACACTGAGCATGGTGAAGAGAAAGAGCAGCAAAGAATTGTCTGAGGATTTGAGAACAAAAATTGTGGAAAAGCATGGACAATCTCAAGGTTACAACATCTCCAGAGATCTTAATGTTCTTGTGTCCACTGTGCACATTTTCAAAAAGTTTAGAGACCATGGCACTGTAGCTAATCTACCTGGATGTGGACGAAAGAAAAAATATTGATCAAAGATTGCAACTAAGGATTGTTCAAATGGTGGATAAAGAACCTCAATCAACTTCCAGACAATTTCAAGCTGACCTTCAGGCACAGGGTAAAAAAATGTGTCAGCTCGCACTATACGTCACCATCTGAATGAAAAGGTACACTATGGTAGGAGACCCAGGAGGACCCCACTGCTGACACAGAAACATAAAAAAGCAAAATTGGAGTTTGCAAAAACTTATCTGAAGAAACCAAAATCATTTGATAAAATGTGCTGTGGACAGTCAAAATTGCAGCTTTTTGGTAAAGCCCATCATTCTACTGTTTTCAGAAAAAGAAATGAGACTTTTAAAGAAAAGAATACAGTCCCTACAGTCAAACATGGTGGAGGTTCACTGATGTTTTGGGGTTGCTTTGCTGCTTCAGGCACTGGAAGTCTTGACTGTATGCATGGCATTATGAAATCTGAAGACTACCAAAGATGCAATGTAGGACCCAGTGTCAGAAAGTTGGTTCTCCATCAGAGGTCATGGGTCTTACAACAGGACAATGACCCAAAGCACACGTCAAAAAGAAATCAGAAATGGTTTAAGACAAAAAGCTGGAGAGTACTGAACTGACCAGCAATGAGTCCAGATCTCAATCCCATAGAGCACCTGTGAAGAGACCTCAAAACAGCAGTTGGGGAAAATGAACCCTTCCAATCTGACAGACCTGGAGCAGTTAGCGAAAGAAGAGTGGTCCAAAATTCCAGTGAGGCGTAATAAACTCATTGACGGTTAAAGGAAGCGATCGGGGTGTGCTACCAAGTATTAAATTGAGGGTGTAAAATAATGTTTTCCAGTCCATTTTTGGAGTTTTGCATGGAATGTGTCTGATTTGGCTTTTTTTCTCCACTTTTTGTGTCATACCAATACAAACAAAAGAAAAAAACATCAGCATGCCTAAACATTTGTAATTGCAATCATTTTATGGGCAAAGTGGTGCAGGGTGCCAATATTTTTGGAGATGACGGTCTATATGTATATATGTATGTATGTGTGTGTATATATTTATATATATATATATATATATATATATATATATATATATATATATATATATATATATACACACACACTTTAACTAAATGCTTTTGCTTCAATTGTTTTTCAAGTGCCAAATTCCTCCTACCACTTGCTTTATTTGGAGGAATCAATCTGGACATGTTGCCAGAGTAGGTGGAGTAGACCAGGCTTGCCACTGTCATTTTGTTAGCATTTTTCCAGCATATTATCAAATTGCCCTGCTGAGGCCAATAATAGATAAATGTGTATCAGGGTAAAACATACAACATCTGCAGTGTGCAATTACAAGTCTAAGAATTGGAAAACCTACCATTTTCAAATTTAGATTATAGGAAAAGAATAAAAAAATATTTCTATATCTGATTGTTGTTATATTTGTTTATAAGTTAAATTCCGATAACTACCAATAATTTGATCAGTAAACCTTGTAATTAAAGGAAAAATAAAATTTGAATGAATGCACCAACTAAACTTAAAAAAAAAAACTAAAAATACTGACGAAATTCTTCAGTATTCATTTTGTTTCCTTTTATTTCCTTTAAGGGTTAAATGCTTATCCTAATGCGCTGGAGAGTGCGCTAACCCAATCCTCTTCTTGCCAAAGGCCTGGCTATGCTTACAGAAGGTGTAGCACTCTTGGATCCCAGGACCTGCAGTAAAGTTGGTGGCGGTCCTATGGTTGGGGCTCTGGCAAGAAGAGGACTGGGTTAATGAGCTCTCCCGAGCATGTTAAGGTAAATACTTTTAGCTACAGGGAAACTTTTCACCTGTAGCTTTGAAACATTAACATTCATTCAATAAAAATGTTTAATGAAAATTAGATTTTTGTTTAGTTTTAAACTAAACAAAAAAATGAAAAGTGCAGGCAACGAATATTTAGGGAAACAAACTTTTCTGGCCAACTCAAGTCTAGTAGGAAGTATAAAACCAATGTAGCAGTATTAGTGTAAATATTAATTTAAATCAGGTTTTACATAACATTTACTCAGGGAAAAAAATGTCCTTTTAAATATTACAAAAAGTATTATCTGAACAGACCCTTTTGACATTCATCAGCTTTTTTATATACAGTATATATATTTGTCTAGAACAGTACGTTTTCTATATGAAAGCATAACTGCCTGCAAGTCCATATGTAAGAGTCAACAGTATAACAGCATCATCTATTCTGCTATTTTAAAATATATTAACAAATTTTAATTTGCATTATATTGACAATACGAATTGCTTTTCAATTTGAATCATACATCTATTTATAAACAATGGGAATTGAAGACCACTAAAATATAATGGATTCTTTCTCATACTATTATCACAATTATTATTATCGATCAGCTGTGGATGTCTTTTCTCCTGGACTTGCTTTGTGTATAAATAAAGGATTGGTTTGGCGCTTAGCCAGTACAGTAAGCAGAAGTACTAGGTGCTGTCAAACCCATTAAGAACTGCTGTGCTGGCTGCAAAAACCCTGCCACCCTCCTAGCTTTGTTTTTTTCCTACCTTGTAGATGATTAAACAAACCCTTATAAATGTATGTGTATGTATATTACAGTTTTACCCTTATAAATGTATGTGTATGTATATTACAGTTTTACCCTTATAAATGTATGTGTATGTATATTACAGTTTTACCCTTATAAATGTATGTGTATGTATATTACAGTTTTACCCTTATAACTGTATGTGTATGTATATTACAGTTTTACCCTTATAACTGTATGTGTATGTATATTACAGTTTTACCCT
Source organism: Bombina bombina (assembly GCF_027579735.1). Classification (NCBI taxonomy): domain Eukaryota; kingdom Metazoa; phylum Chordata; class Amphibia; order Anura; family Bombinatoridae; genus Bombina; species Bombina bombina. The sequence goes on along the minus strand of NC_069499.1, from coordinate 649,377,628 downwards.
TATAACTGTATGTGTATGTATATTACAGTTTTACCCTTATAACTGTATGTGTATGTATATTACAGTTTTACCCTTATAACTGTATGTGTATGTATATTACAGTTTTACCCTTATAAATGTATGTGTATGTATATTACAGTTTTACCCTTATAAATGTATGTGTATGTATATTACAGTTTTACCCTTATAACTTGTATGTGTATGTATATTACAGTTTTACCCTTATAACTGTATGTATGTATATAAAAGTTTTACCCTTATAAATGTATGTGTATGTATATTACAGTTTTACCCTTATAACTGTATGTGTATGTATATTACAGTTTTACCCTTATAACTGTATGTGTATGTATATTACAGTTTTACCCTTATAACTGTATGTGTATGTATATTACAGTTTTACCCTTATAAATGTATGTGTATGTATATTACAGTTTTACCCTTATAACTGTATGTGTATGCATATTACAGTTTTACCTTTATAACTGTATGTGTATGTATATTACAGTTTTACCCTTATAACTGTATGCGTATGTATATTACAGTTTTACCCTTATAAATGTATGTGTATGTATATTACAGTTTTACCCTTATAACTGTATGTGTATGTATATTACAGTTTTACCCTTATAACTGTATGTGTATGTATATTACAGTTTTACCCTTATAACTGTATGTGTATGTATATTACAGTTTTACCCTTATAACTGTATGTGTATGTATATTACAATTTTACCCTTATAACTGTATGTGTATGTATATTACAGTTTTACCCTTATAAATGCATGTGTATGTATATTACAGTTTTACCCTTATAAATGTATGTGTATGTATATTACAGTTTTACCCTTATAACTGTATGTGTATGTATATTACAGTTTTACCCTTATAAATGTATGTGTATGTATATTACAGTTTTATGAGAAATGTGAAAGGATGAGAAATGCTCTTCAAACATGCAAACTCCACTGCAAACAAACATATGCAACAGTCTATTTCGTTGTACCCGGGACTTACCCCAAATGAGCTCTGCCGCCCCTGTAGTTACGACTTGGCTGTATAATCCTTATCATATAGCTAGTGTCCACACTACAACATGTACAGGTATAAATACATTTTCAGAAGTCTGTGATCTTATATCTCTACAAAATCTAGCTATAGAGAGTAATAGTGCATCTGGAACACTGAATAGGGCTTTTTCATTCAAAAATAAATCTACCTTCTACCCGATACAAAACAGAGGGCCAATAATAGAGACATTCCACGCACGAGTAGAGTCAGATCTGCAGAAATTGAAGGAGACCATAGACAGAACAGAAAATAATTTGACTAAAAGACAATCACAAGCACTTAGGTCATTACAACAACAACCAAATCTTGTGATTAGACCGTCAGATAAGGGCGGCACTATTGTAGTCCTTGATAGGAAAGATTATGTATCAGAAGCTCTTAGACAGTTAAGTAATCCTTCAGACTATTCACCCTTACCCAGAAATCCAACAAATGAGTATAAGAAACTCTTATGTGGTATCCTAGATGATGGTGTTGAACATGGTTTTTTGGATGAAAATACAGCAGACTACCTCTATGTCAAGTATCCTAGGATCCCAGTGTTCCATATGTTCCCCAAGGTCCATAAATCACTAACTAACGTAAAGGGCCGCCCAATAGTCAGCGGTATAGATTCCTTATTTGAAAGATTGTCCCAGTGGCTTGATGCCATCTTACAACCTTTGGTTAACCAACTACCCTCATACACCAGAGATTCAAAGCATGTACTTAATTTACTAACTGACACAAATTGGCAAACAAACTACCACTGGCTTTCAGTGGATGTGGTCTCTCTATATTCTAGAATTCCACATAATAGAGGTATTGAGGCAGTTAGGTATTTTTTGACTACACATACAGAATACACACCAGATTTTCAAGACTACGTTTTGAGAATCCTAGAGTTTCTTTTGACTCATAATTTTTTCACCTTTGAAGGGCAATACTATGTTCAGAGATGTGGAACGGCCATGGGGGCGAAATACGCCCCCTCCTATGCAAATTTATTTCTTGGCAAATGGGAGCTAGATAACATCTTTGACCATAGTAACCCATACAGATCACATATTTGTTTTTTTAAACGCTACATAGATGACCTCCTTTTTATCTGGTCAGGGTCACCTGTAGATATACAGTCTTTCATTGAAATGATCAATAATAACGATTTAAACTTAAGTTTCACTTACATTACAGACACAAAGTCTATTAATTACTTAGACCTATGCCTTACAGGAGAAAGCAGTGGACAAATCACCTCTAAAGTATATCGTAAGCCTATCTCAGGCAACACCCTCCTGCACGCTTCCAGTTGCCATCCCAAAAATACATCATATGCTGTTGCAAAGGGCCAATTTTCTAGGCTAAAGAGGAACTGTAGCAACACTGTGGATTATGTGCAGGAGGCTGATTGCCTTGAGAAGAGGCTTAAAGAAAGAAAATATACACGCAGAAACACATCAAACAAGCTAGATCAGCTGTCGACAAGCTAGATAGGGACCAACTTTTGAAAGACAAACCCAAACAAACACATAGTGATTTTCAAGGTGTATACTTTGTGACAACATACAGTACACAATACTCACAGATTTGTAATATAGTTAGGAAGCATTTCCCTCTACTGGCAGCTGATGATAAGCTGATTGACACCGTAAAACAAGGGGTCAGGTGTTCATACAGAAAAAGCCCCACACTAGCATCTATGCTGTCGCCCACAGAACTCAAACAGACATTACAACCTACTAGCTCATGGCTACAACATTTAGGTATGTTTAAATGCGGCCATAAAAAGTGTAAACCCTGTGATTTTGTTTGGGTTACTAAAGAATTTACCTCTACAACAACTGGTCAGACATATCCCATCAAAACTTGTCTCAATTGCCAAAGTACGGATGTCATATATATTATTATATGCACCTTATGTAATATCCAGTATGTAGGGTTAACCTCGAGGGACATCAATTCACGTATCAGAGAACACTTCTCCACTATTACTAAAGGCATGTCCAGTACACCTCTGGTTCAACATTTTGCTACTAAACACAGATGTAGCTTAAATTCTTTTAAATGGCTGGCAATAGAACAAGCCAAGGTGCCGAAGAGGGGTGGCAACCTAGAGAATATACTTGCCAAAAGGGAAGTATATTGGATCTACACGTTAAAAACTAGACTACCTTTAGGATTAAACTCCAGATATGATTTAATTAATTTCTGGGAATAGCCTCATTAGCTACCCCTGCTGTAAGGTCTACCACGCCCTATATAATATATAGTATAATATATTATACATTTCATGCACAATTTATTTACCATCTTGTGCTATTACTGGAATCACTGCAACTATTGGTTTACATATCTTCACTTCAATGTTGCCTTACATATGGAGTAATATAAACATCCTTAAGTACAACTGTTCATCATTAGGATATTACCATGCTATATTTTTGATATTTATAAATACATATATACTTCTCTTACATTCTCTTAGTATTAGTCATCTAGGACCGTACTAATTAGGGCATATAACATACAAGAGTACATACACTTTATTTCAGTGTTCTTTACTTTCATTTTTTCATTTTTTCATTCCTTATCTTTTTTTTTTTTTTTGACTCTCATTCACACTCGAATTATATATCATGTTCCCCCCCCCCCAAATCCTCTTATTTTATCCTCTAATACACAATTTACAAGGCTTATATAGTACCACAACTAGCCAAAAGCACAATTATATAAACTTAATGTGCATTGATACCAGAGTACATATTCTATTATTATTTATCTGGTAGGCAGGGGTATAAACTATACATGATTGTGTATTTGGAGTGTTAAGTGTTATGTGGTAAAACATATTATACATTTTGTACCGTATTGTGAAGTATAGTATATTAAGTGCAGTATATTATATGTGTATATCTTCTATTCTTATATTTCCATAGTATTCTGTGCGGTCTATATGGCCAGTGTTTTTAACATTTCTAACATTCATATCATCTACTAATGTTGTTTTGGAGATTATACTACTTTGTACATATATTGATCTGCTAATGTATATACACGTGTTGTTCCATATCCAGGGAATTAAGGGTTAATTCCCTTTCTACCTGTGGAGTGTGGGCGTATTTTGAATCTGTATCTTTGTCCAATCACATTTTACTATTACCTTTTTAAGTATGCACTCACCTGCATGACACCTATGGCTATGATTACGGCTTCTGGCCGAAACATGTAAGCCCTGGTGTCACGCTCACACACCTTCTCTGTTTGTGCTGTATCTATAGCCTGTTTGGCGTTTTAATCAAGCCTAATAAAACTGGATTTTATTATACACAAAAGCTGGATCCTGCCTTCTTTGTGACTGTTCGTATTACAGTTTTACCCTTATAAATGTATGTGTATGTATATTACAGTTTTACCCTTATAACTGTATGTGTATGTATATTACAGTTTTACCCTTATAAATGTATGTGTATGTATATTACAGTTTTACCCTTATAAATGTATGTGTATGTATATTACAGTTTTACCCTTATAACTGTATGTGTATGTATATTACAGTTTTACCCTTATAACTGTATGTGTATGTATATTACAGTTTTACCCTTATAACTGTATGTGTATGTATATTACAGTTTTACCCTTATAAATGTATGTGTATGTATATTACAGTTTTACCCTTATAACTGTATGTGTATGTATATTACAGTTTTACCCTTATGTTACAAACTGCTGTTTGTAACTGGCCCTTTAAATGGAAAATTGCCCTGCTTCCCTGGATTTTGGAGAAGCCTATTTGCCAGCCTCCTTCCACATGACTATGGCCCCTGGAAGACTGTGCCCCTGAGGACATATTGACTTTTGTTGGGTGTGTGTGGCCCTTTAAGAACCGTCTGGGGACATATTGTGACTTTGGTGAACAATGCCCCTTTAAGACTATGTCCCCAGACCTGTGAAATGACTTGTCCCTGGCTTTCTCCCACTTGGTTCAGTTTCATTGTGTGCCATTAAGTGCTATGTGACAGACCCTTCGGTCAGAACTACAGAGATAACTTTGTTCAGCTTCAAGAAGCATTCTAAATACAAGTTTGCTGGGATCAGCTCTAATTAAGTTTAGTGATAAACTTTCCATTGTCTAATCAGACTTCTAGTAGTGATAAGATGGACTGCATTGTTTTATTGTGTGTAAAATGTTATCTGCTGAAGTAATGTTGTGGCCTGTCAAAGGGAGTGTCTCTCTATCTAATATCAAATGTGTGATGGGGGATTTTATGCCTCCCCCTGAGAGTGTCCTGTTTGCATGTAACCTCAATAAAAAGCAGGCTGTGTGCTCCAGCACATCAGACCTATGTTGACCCTCTAACTTGAAGCTTTGACTCATGTTTGTAGGATACAGCTTATAATCACTACAGGTATTACTATGCTCTTCATACTCCCTTAGCTACAGGGATTGCTACAGAAGGAAGAGGTTCACCTACTGGAGCCTGGTCATATAGGTCCAGGGCGCAGAGCAGACGGCGAGATACCAGCCCAGCAGCGGTGGTTCATAGAGTCTGCATTACTTATGGTGGCTACGCAGCAGTTAGAGTGACTACGGTGCTGCTGCTCCTTTGGTGAGCGCTAGGAGCATCCTTTTCTACGGTCCAACTTCCAGCCAGCCTGGAGGCAACCGTAACATTTGGCGGCAGCGGTGGGATCACGTCCTAGCGCAAGGAGCAGCACCACAACAGCACTGGTATCGTAGGAGAGTAATTGAGGGCAATGCTAGCCACTGCGCAGCGTCCCTACCTACAGCAGCATGGAGCTGACAAGACACTGGTCAGAACCCTGTGAAGAGCACCTCAACCTGATCCGTCGCTATGAGGGCGCTGATTTCGTTCCAGAGGTAAAGAGGCGGCTAGTCCGATATGGTCCAGACCCTGCACAGGAGGTAGTCAGTCGCCTCATCCGGGAATTGGCTACTGAGAACGAAGCGGCACGAGCCTTTGAGCACCAACTGTGGAGTTTGAGGGTATGGACACCTGGTCTCTCTCCCCAGCCGCAGCATGTTCCACAGGGAGAGGAGAGCAGCGACCTCCCTCCCCAGCGGCAGTATACTGTGCAGAGGGAAGAGACAACCGGTCTCCTTCCCCAACCCCAACCAGAGATACCAGAGGCAGCAGGCCTCATAGACTGGTCCTGGGAGGACCCCCAGCAGGCAGGTGGAGATGGGACCGCAGTCTCTCTACCGGCCCTACAGGGATGCTGGGCAGGCGGCCCAGATCCCCAGCGACAGACCCAGCTACAGGGAGGGGAGAGCATCGACCTCCCTCCCCAGCCGGAGTGTGCCTTCCAGGGAGAGGAGACAACCGGTCTCTCTCCCCAGCCGCAGCATGTTCCACAGGAAGCGGAGAGCATCGACCTCCCTTCCCAACGGCCGCCGGAGTATTAGGAGGAGGAGGTAAGCCAATCTCCCCCTCCCCAGCTAACTCCTAACTTGGGCCCAGGGTTAACAGTGGAGATGTTAACCACCACTGACCCCCACGTTCCCTTTGCCACCGGGCAGGACTATGCCCCAATTCCCCCAGCAGAAGAGCTGGCATCAGGACAGAGCGCTGCTGGCCTCTGCCCTACAGACCTTGTCCTTGTTACAGAACTGGCCTGCAAACCCCTCACCCCAGCAGAAGCGCTGGCACCAGGGCAGAGTGCCGCTGGCCTCTGCCCCCCAAGTACCATCAGCTATTTGCCCAGCTGCGCCAGGAAGGCCGAGGATGCTACACTTTCATCCTACAACCTGGAACTTACAGGCCAGTACTACGTATTGTGGGGGGGCTACTTTGCTGCTAACGATTATTTGTGGGTGGGTTGCGAGACTAACTTAGGCACTGACCGGCAGAAGGTCAGGTGCCTGGTTAGTCTCCCTCCAAAAGGGGAGATATGTTACAAACTGCTGTTTGTAACTGGCCCTTTAAATGGAAAATTGCCCTGCTTCCCTGGATTTTGGAGAAGCCTATTTGCCAGCCTCCTTCCACATGACTATGGCCCCTGGAAGATTGTGCCGCTGAGGACATATTGACTTTTGTTGGGTGTGTGTGGCCCTTTAAGAACCGTCTGGGGACATATTGTGACTTTGGTGAACAATGCCCCTTTAAGACTATGTCCCCAGACCTGTGAAATGACTTGTCCCTGGCTTTCTCCCACTTGGTTCAGTTTCATTGTGTGCCATTAAGTGCTATGTGACAGACCCTTCGGTAAGAACTACAGAGATAACTTTGTTCAGCTTCAAGAAGCATTCTAAATACAAGTTTGCTGGGATCAGCTCTAATTAAGTTTAGTGATAAACTTTCCCATTGTCTAATCAGACTTCTAGTAGTGATAAGGTGGACTGCATTGTTTTATTGTGTGTAAAATCTTATCTGCTGAAGTAATGTTGTGGCCTGTCAAAGGGAGTGTCTCTCTATCTAATATCAAATGTGTGATGGGGGATTTTATGCCTCCCCCTGAGAGTGTCCTGTTTGCATGTAACCTCAATAAAAAGCAGGCTGTGTGCTCCAGCACATCAGACCTATGTTGACCCTCTAACTTGAAGCTTTGACTCATGTTTGTAGGATACAGCTTATAATCACTAAAGGGATTGCTATGCTCTTCATACTCCCTTAGCTACAGGGATTGCTACAGAAGGAAGAGGTTCACCTACTGGAGCCTGGTCATAGGTCCAGGGCGCAGAGCAGACGGCGAGATACCAGCCCAGCAGCGGTGGTTCATAGAGTCTGCATTACTTATGGTGGCTATGCAGCAGTTATAGAGTCTACGGTGCTGCTGCTCCTTTGGTGAGCGCTAGGAGCATCCTTTTCTACGGTCCAACTTCCAGCCAGCCTGGAGGCAACCGTAACACCTTATAAATGTATGTGTATGTATATTACAGTTTTACCCTTATAAATGTATGTGTATGTATATCACAGTTTTACCCTTATAAATGTATGTGTATGTATATTACAGTTTTACCCTTATAACTGTATGTGTATGTATATTGCAGTTTTACCCTTATTAATGTATGTGTATGTATATTACAGTTTTACCCATATAACTGTATGTGTATGTATATTACAGTTTTACCCTTATAACTGTATGTGTATGTATATTACAGTTTTACCCTTCTAACTGTATGTGTATGTATATTACAGTTTTACCCTTATAACTGTATGTGTATGTATATTACAGTTTTACCCTTATAACTGTATGTGTATGTATATTGCAGTTTTACCCTTATAACTGTATGTGTATGTATATTACAGTTTTACCCTTATAAATGTATGTGTATGTATATTACAGTTTTACCCTTATAACTGTATGTGTATGTTTATTACAGTTTTACCCTTATAACTGTATGTGTATGTATATTACAGTTTTACCCTTATAACTGTATGTGTATGTATATTACAGTTTTACCCTTATAACTGTATGTGTATGTATATTGCAGTTTTACCCTTATTACTGTATGTGTATGTATATTACATTTTTACCCTTATAACTTGTATGTGTATGTATATTACAGTTTTACCCTTATAAATTTATGTGTATGTATATTACAGTTTTACCCTTATAACTGTATGTGTATGTATATTACAGTTTTACCCTTATAAATGTATGTGTATGTATATTACAGTTTTACCCTTATAAATGTATGTGTATGTATATCACAGTTTTACCCTTATAAATGTATGTGTATGTATATTACAGTTTTACCCTTATAACTGTATGTGTATGTATATTGCAGTTTTACCCTTATAAATGTATGTGTATGTATATTACAGTTTTACCCTTATAACTGTATGTGTATGTATATTACAGTTTTACCCTTATAACTGTATGTGTATGTATATTACAGTTTTACCCTTATAACTGTATGTGTATGTATATTACACTTTTACCCTTATAACTGTATGTGTATGTATATTGCAGTTTTACCCTTATAACTGTATGTGTATGTATATTACAGTTTTACCCTTATAACTGTATGTGTATGTATATTACAGTTTTACCCTTATAACTGTATGTGTATGTATATTACAGTTTTACCCTTATAACTGTATGTGTATGTATATTACAGTTTTACCCTTATAAATGTATGTGTATGTATATTAAAGTTTTACCCTTATAACTGTATGTGTATGTATATTACAGTTTTACCCTTATAAATGTATGTGTATGTATTTTACAGTTTTACCCGTATTACTGTATGTGTATGTATATTACAGTTTTACCCTTATAAATGTATGTGTATGTATATTACAGCTTTACCCTTATAACTGTATGTGTATGTGTATGTATATTGCAGTTTTACCCTTATAAATGTATGTGTATGTATATTACAGTTTTACCCTTATAACTGTATGTATATTACAGTTTTACCCTTATAACTGTATGTGTATGTATATTACAGTTTTACCCTTATAACTGTATGTGTATGTATATTACAGTTTTACCCTTATAACTGTATGTGTATGTATATTACAGTTTTACCCTTATAACTGTATGTGTATGTATATTGCAGTTTTACCCTTATAACTGTATGTGTATGTATATTACAGTTTTACCCTTATAAATGTATGTGCATGTATATTACAGTTTTACCCTTATAACTGTATGTGTATGTATATTGCAGTTTTACCCTTATAACTGTATGTGTATGTATATTACAGTTTTACCCTTATAACTGTATGTGTATGTATATTACAGTTTTACCCTTATAACTGTATGTGTATGTATATTGCAGTTTTACCCTTATAACTGTATGTGTATGTATATTACAGTTTTACCCTTATAAATGTATGTGTATGTATATTACAGTTTTACCCTTATAAATGCATGTGTATGTATATTACAGTTTTACCCTTATAACTGTATGTGTATGTATATTACAATTTTACCCTTATAAATGTATGTGTATGTATATAGTGTTACCCTTATAAATGAATGTGTATGTATATTACAGTTTTACCCTTATAACTGTATGTGTATGTATATTACAGTTTTACCCTTATAACTTGTATGTGTATGTATATTACAGTTTTACCCTTATAAATTTATGTGTATGTATATTACAGTTTTACCCTTATAACTGTATGTGTATGTATATTACAGTTTTACCCTTATAAAGGTATGTGTATGTATATTACAGTTTTACCCTTATAACTGTATCTGTATGTATATTGCAGTTTTACCCTTATAACTGTATGTGTATGTATATTGCAGTTTTACCCTTATAAATGCATGTGTATGTATATTACAGTTTTACCCTTATAAATGTATGTGTATGTATATTACAGTTTTTCCCTTATAACTGTATGTGTATGTATATTACAGTTTTACCCTTATAAATGTATGTGTATGTATATTACAGTTTTACCCTTATAACTGTATGTGTATGTATATTACAGTTTTACCCTTATAACTGTATGTGTATGTATATTACAGTTTTACCCTTATAACTGTATGTGTATGTATATTACAGTTTTACCCTTATAAATGTATGTGTATGTATATTACAGTTTTACCCTTATAACTGTATGTGTATGTATATTGCAATTTTACCCTTATAACTGTATGTGTATGTATATTACAGTTTTACCCTTATAAATGTATGTGTATGTATATTACAGTTTTACCCTTATAACTGTATGTGTATGTATATTACAGTTGTACCCTTATAAATGTATGTGTATGTATATTACAGTTTTACCCTTATAACTGTATGTGTATGTATATTACAGTTTTACCCTTATAACTGTATGTGTATGTATATTACAGTTTTACCCTCATAAATGTATGTGTATGTATATTACAGTTTTACCCTTATAACTGTATGTGTATGTATATTACAGTTTTACCCTTATAACTGTATGTGTATGTATATTACAGTTTTACCCTTATAACTGTAGGTGTATGTATATTACAGTTTTACCCTTATAACTGTATGTGTATGTATATTACAGTTTTACCCTTATAAATGTATGTGTATGTATATTACAGTTTTACCCTTATAACTGTATGTGTATGTATATTACAGTTTTACCCTTATAACTGTATGTATATGTATATTACAGTTTTACCCTTATAAATGTATGTGTATGTATATTACAGTTTTACCCTTATTAATGTATGTGTATGTATATTACAGTTTTACCCTTATAAATGTATGTGTATGTATATTACAGTTTTACCCTTATAAATGTATGTGTATGTATATTACAGTTTTACCCTTATAACTGTATGTATATTGCAGTTTTACCCTTATAAACTGTGTAATTAATGTTTTCATTGGTAATGCTCATGGATGGATTGGAGTTTGATTAAAGAAACAGGACACTAATTAGCTCTTCTTGGTTATACTTCATTAAAGGGACATAAACCCAAACATTTTCTTTCATGATTCAGATAGAACATACCATTTTAAACAACTTTCCAATGTACTTCTAACATCAAATTTTCTTTATTCTCTTGGTATCTTTTGTTGAAAAGCACAGACGTAATCTCAAGAGTGTGCACATGTCTTTAGCATAAATGGCATCAGTTTTTTCAACAATGTTATACTGTAGCAAGCGCACTAGATGGCAGCACTATATCCTGTAATGTAGTGCTCCAGGTATATGCATGCTACCTATCTAGATATCTCTTCAACAAAGAATAATATGAGAAACAAAGCACATTTGATAATAGAAGTATATTGGAATCTTGGGAATGTTTGTATGCTCTATCTGTATCATGAAAGAAAAAAAATTGGGTTTCATGCCCCTTTAAACACAAAGTTGTATTTCCCATAAAGGCCTAGATTTCTTGTGCAGCACTAAATTATTAGGACTGTTGTGCGCTGACAAGTTAAATCATTAGCACACTTATTTGTTGCACTCATATCAGAAGTTCAAAGTAAAATGTTTGCACTTAAAGGGCCATAATACCCAAATGTTTAAACACTTGAAAATGATGCAGCATAGCTGTAAAAAGCTGATTAGAAAATATCACCTGAACATCTCTATGTAAAAAAGAAAGATATTTTACCTCAAAAGTTCCTCAGTAGCCACCTCCCATTGTAAAGGATTTCTAAGCAGCATATTAGTATGTCTGTCCCGGGACAACTGAAAGGATGAGCACTCTCATATTATTTCACCAATCAGGTAAAGGAAACTTACTATGAAATCTCATGAGAGTTAAGTCAAATCTCATGAGATCACAGTAAGAGTTCATGACCTCAGCACTGCTGATGCTGATTGGCTGCTGTTCATTTCTTCATTTTTTTAATTTTTTTTACCTGCAGCTGGGAGCAGCTGAGTATAACTTTTTACACAGAACTTACTCTGGTAAGCTGAGGAAATTGTGAGGTAAAATATCTTCCTTTTTTACATAGAGATGCTCAGGTGATATGTTCCTGTCAGCTTTTTACAGTTATACTGCATCAGTTTCAAGTGATTTAGCATATGAGTATTATGTCCCTTTAAATGAAAGCCTAGAGCATGATAACATCTGGATTTCTGATACCCCGAGTGTGCTAAATACATCACATAATAGACTTCTATGAGGGTACATGGAAAAACTTATTAAAAAAAACCCTCAAATGCCAAACAGAAGGTGCACTAACGCTAATTTAAAATAATATGGTATATGACAAATTGTTGGACTGGGAAGGGCTCAAAGGTGTATGCGTGTGTTTGTGTTTGCATGTGGGTAGATGAGTGTGTATATATATATATGCAGGGCTCAAAATTTGAGGTTGTAGGCTACTAGCCAGGCCAAAATGTTACTCGCCTCTTCTGATCCTACCTACTACCTGTCCACACCACAGCCACTACTCCAATCCCTCTTTGCATATGTTTAGCCATTGTGAAACACATTATTGTGCAGTCATTTTTAATATTTTTTATTTTATACCTTATCAAATTAAATAATGCTTCATATAAAAATAGATTAACAAAAATAATTGCAATTTCAACTTCATTGGTGGTTCTCTAGGTAAGACAACAGCTGGATAGAAAAAGGAAGTTGTTGAACTGAGAGAATACAGAGAATGCTGACAGTCATGAAAGGTCACATCAGACCTGGAGATTTCCTTTTAATAATTGTCTCTGCCCTCTCTCTCTTAACTTTCTTTCTTCACTCCCTCCTCTCTTCAATCTCTCTTTTTCCCCTCTCCCTTATCTCTCAGACCACATATTCTCTTTACACTCTTTCTTTCCCTTTATCATATCTTTTTAACTTTTGTCGTCTCCACTCTCTCATTAAAGGGACATGAAACCCACATTTTTTTCTTTCATGATTTAGAAAGAGAATGCATTTTTAAACATCTTTATAATTTACTTCTATTATCTCATTTGTTTTATTCTCTTGATATTCTTTGCTGAAAAGCATATCTAGATATACTCAGTAGCTGCTGATTGGTTGCTGCACATAGAAGCCTCATGTGATTGGCTCACCCATGTGCATTGGTTTTTCTTTCTAAGGATATCTAAAAAATGAAGCAAAATACATAATAGAAGTAAATTGTAATGTTGTTTAAATTTGTATGTTGTATCTGAATCATGAAAGAAAGATTTTGGGTTTAGTGGCCCTTTAAGCTATATTATTCTCCACGTTTACTTTTCCTCTCCAATCTCTCTCTCTCTGCCCCTGTTTACTCTCTCAGAAGTAACAGTCTAAGCACTAATGGTGTTCCTACTGCCCTAGAGGAATAGCATATCCTTGCCCTTTCTAGTATATATAATATTCCTTCAGATTATATTTTTTGCACATAGCCCAAAATGTCTTTTTGTCAATGCTGCAATAGGAGCGCCCGTTTTTCAAATGTGCTTACTTTGCTACTTACAACACGTCACCCGACTTCGGACTGTGAGTGAATGTTGATTCATCATTCACTCACTAACTTTTACTCGTCACCATTAAATTTCCACTCACCAATAGCTAGTAAAGAGTGGAAATTTTGAACCATGCATATATGTGTGTGTGTGTGTGTAGATGTATTTGTGTATGTGTGCATACTGTATGTACGTGTATGCATGGGCAATATTAGGTTTATTGTGGCTGTTTGCGCATTTCAGGTGTAGTGCTCGTATTTCAAGTGTAAAATAAATGTGAACGTGTGAGCGCAATCGCAATTTACGATAGAATGATTACTGCGACCTCAGAGCTCTGGTTAACTGCATTGCAAAACAAGAAATTTTCATAAAACACATGAAAATTACATTGAAAAGTACAGTTACACTGATAATAACACTATCTAATAACAACTATTAAAAACAAATATTGCACAAAAACGTTATAAGGGCTCAGATATGAGGCAGGCAACGGGCTATAACATTGACAAACATGCATATACATGTCTAAATATGCAATATATATATATATATATATATATATATATATATATATATATATATATATATATATATATATATATGTGTGTGTCTGTGTGTGTGTGTACATATGTATTTATGTATCTTTATGTACATATTGTTTTTAGGTTCACACTTGTGGACCATGACCTGGCATTTGACAAAGGGGTTGTAATAACCTTGAAACGTTATGCCGTTTAAATCTGTTTGGAATAAAGTATAATTTTTTTATGAAAGTCCAGCGAGTGCCGTTTTTTCCTCTTGAGATATATATATATATATATATTTATTTACAGACATATATACACATATAATCATATAAATATGCATACATATATAGACATACAGGGAGTGCAGAATTATTAGGCAAATGAGTATTTTGACCACATCATCCTCTTTATGCATGTTGTCTTACTCCAAGCTGTATAGGCTCGAAAGCCTACTACCAATTAAGCATATTAGGTGATGTGCATCTCTGTAATGAGAAGGGGTGTGGTCTAATGACATCAACACCCTATATCAGGTGTGCATAATTATTAGGCAACTTCCTTTCCTTTGGCAAAATGGGTCAAAAGAAGGACTTGACAGGCTCAGAAAAGTCAAAAATAGTGAGATATCTTGCAGAGGGATGCAGCACTCTTAAAATTGCAAAGCTTCTGAAGCGTGATCATCGAACAATCAAGCGTTTCATTCAAA
The DNA here is from genome assembly GCF_027579735.1 of Bombina bombina. Classification (NCBI taxonomy): domain Eukaryota; kingdom Metazoa; phylum Chordata; class Amphibia; order Anura; family Bombinatoridae; genus Bombina; species Bombina bombina. Next base: position 649,362,527 of record NC_069499.1, on the reverse strand, counting down.
ATAGTCAACAGGGTCGCAAGAAGCGTGTGGAAAAACCAAGGCGCAAAATAACTGCCCATGAACTGAGAAAAGTCAAGCGTGCAGCTGCCAAGATGCCACTTGCCACCAGTTTGGCCATATTTCAGAGCTGCAACATCACTGGAGTGCCCAAAAGCACAATGTGTGCAATACTCAGAGACATGGCCAAGGTAAGAAAGGCTGAAAGACGACCACCACTGAACAAGACACACAAGCTGAAACGTCAAGACTGGGCCAAGAAATATCTCAAGACTGATTTTTCTAAGGTTTTATGGACTGACGAAATGAGAGTGAGTCTTGATGGGCCAGATGGATGGGCCCGTGGCTGGATTGGTAAAGGGCAGAGAGCTCCAGTCCGACTCAGACGCCAGCAAGGTGGAGGTGGAGTACTGGTTTGGGCTGGTATCATCAAAGATGAGCTTGTGGGGCCTTTTCGGGTTGAGGATGGAGTCAAGCTCAACTCCCAGTCCTACTGCCAGTTTCTGGAAGACACCTTCTTCAAGCAGTGGTACAGGAAGAAGTCTGCATCCTTCAAGAAAAACATGATTTTCATGCAGGACAATGCTCCATCACACGCGTCCAAGTACTCCACAGCGTGGCTGGCAAGAAAGGGTATAAAAGAAGAAAATCTAATGACATGGCCTCCTTGTTCACCTGATCTGAACCCCATTGAGAACCTGTGGTCCATCATCAAATGTGAGATTTACAAGGAGGGAAAACAGTACACCTCTCTGAACAGTGTCTGGGAGGCTGTGGTTGCTGCTGCACGCAATGTTGATGGTGAACAGATCAAAACACTGACAGAATCCATGGATGGCAGGCTTTTGAGTGTCCTTGCAAAGAAAGGTGGCTATATTGGTCACTGATTTGTTTTTGTTTTGTTTTTGAATGTCAGAAATGTATATTTGTGAATGTTGAGATGTTATATTGGTTTCACTGGTAAAAATAAATAATTGAAATGGGTATATATTTGTTTTTTGTTAAGTTGCCTAATAATTATGCACAGTAATAGTCACCTGCACACACAGATACCCCCCTAAAATAGCTATAACTAAAAACAAACTAAAAACTACTTACAAAACTATTCAGCTTTGATATTAATGAGTTTTTTGGGTTCATTGAGAACATGGTTGTTGTTCAATAATAAAATTAATCCTCAAAAATACAACTTGCCTAATAATTCTGCACTCCCTGTATATAATTGCTTTGGAGCCCTTTGTAGTCAAGTAGATGAAAACATTTTAAAGCATATTTATGCAATATTCATATTTAATAAAGTGTTATACTGTGTATTTACAGTTCATATTTCACATTCCAATGTTCTGCACATAGGGGAATATGTTCTAATTATTTTTAAATAGATATTAGTATATCTACTTTTTTACTCCATTGACTTCTATGGGAGAATATGTGAATGTGCACGCAATATTCTAACTTCTGCTTTATGCCCTCGTTGGGTTAGCATGAGCGGAAACAGTTTACTTTCAACTCATAATAAGTGTGCAAAAAGCTTACTTATAGGGCAATTAACACTGAAGCCGGAGCATTAATTAGCACGCAACTTGTAATCTGGGCCAAAGTGCTGTTTTTGTAATCACTATGCAATTGCCATCATTAATCTGACCTGACAGAAAATGTTTATTAGTCTATTACAGAGAATAAAGCGTCTAGACTCCTGTCTCTTTATCAAGCTAATAACAAATAATGCCTATTAAACCAACAGTAAACAGCTTGACATTATTATATAAAATGCTTTATCGTGTAATAATACAACTTTTCATTATTTATTTTACCCTTTTCCATGTAATTTAACTCTGAAAATTGTGTATTCTTACAGTTGACAATGCATCTTCTAACCTTACTAGATATATTTATTTAATTGGCTTTAGCAAATAACTGCAAAGCTTTATACTCACATAATGCCCATCACTAGCCTTGTTCACAGACACAAGCTCATATTGACTTCTGCAAATACGGCAGGTGGTGGGTAGAAATGAGTATTAAAAACAATTTCAACAAACTTAATTTTTTTAAACATGTTCAGGCTATACTGAACATGGCAATAGCAAAACAACAGTAATGTCTAGTAATTATAAGGTATTAATGTCCCTTTAAGATCATAAAGTCTCTAAATCTATTTAGCCTCCCAATGTTGGGGCTGGTCCTTACGACTGTCACCCCCACTTTATGGCTTATACACTATCTAATATTAAAAATGTAAACTGAATTGCTTAATAGGTCCAGGCTGAATATTTGATGTTACACCCTTAATTATTTAACAGTAGCTTTGGAAGAACTCATAATTTTTTATTTTTTTTTCACAGTATCAATGACTTATACTAGCTACAGGGTATTAAATGTATGGGAAGTTGTTCATATGGCTTTATTTTTGTATTTGAATATGCTGTTTTTGCTCATTGAATCCCTAATCATTGTTCTCAATGACACATTCACTAAAATGGGCTGAGCCTGCTGGAAGAGCATATTTTTTATCATATCTCTCTATACACAAGAACCTCATATATGGGTAAAGCCAGAAATCCGGGTAATCCTACAATTACCAGGTAACCCTAGGATTACCCAGTGGCTTTGGGTAAAGCCCAAAATAAGATCATACTTTGGACTTTACCCGGGTAATCCTAGGATTGCATAAATGCTTCTGGATAAATCTAATAAAATCATTAATTGTGCTTTATCTGGGTAATGCTAGGAAACACACCAACAGTAAATTAAACATTTTTATTTTGGATTACACAAACACTTATGTTTCTTGCAGTGTTTTTGTTACAACAACAAGAAATTAAACATTTTTATATTTCATATTTGGATTTTTCATATGTTTTGTACAATGTTTTGTTACAACAAGAAAGTAAACATTTTTACAACAACATGAAACATTTTCTCTTGTAAGGTGTATCCAGTCCACGGATTCATCCATTACTTGTGGGATATTCTCCTTCCCAACAGGAAGCTGCAAGAGGATCACCCACAGCAGAGCTGTCTATATAGCTCCTCCCCTAACTGCCACCTCCCAGTCATTCTCTTGCAGCTCTCGACAAGGGAAGCAGTTAGAGAGATGTGGTGCATTAATGTAGTTTATCTTCAATCAAAAGATTGTTATTTTCAAATGGTACCGGAGTTGTACTATTTTAGCCTCAGGCAGAAAGTTGAAGAAGATTCTGCCTGTGGTCTTTGATGATCTTAGCAGGTTATAACTAAGATACATTGCTGTTCTCACACATAACTGAAGAGATGGGTAACTTCAGCTTGGGCAATAGCGTGCAGGGTCTCCTGCTCTGAGGTATGTGCAGTTTTAAATTTTTCTAGAGAAATGATAAGCTAGAAAATGCTGACAATACCGGATTTATTTAAGGTAAGCCTGATTAATAACGACTGGTATCATGCTTGCTGTAAAGGGTAATATTTTTATTATTTACTCATATTACTGGATAGATATAACGTTTGCTTGAGGTGTATAAAAGTTTATTTCATATTGGTGATAAAACTTTATACTGGGGCCCAGTTTTTCCACATGGCTGACTAGATTTTGCCTAGGGATAGTTTTTTAAGGCTCTCTCACTGTGAGTACAGGTTGGGAGGGGCCTATTTTCCATTAGTTTTTGCAGCTTGAGACATCTAGCTTCCCTGAAGGAGTCCCCTGAACATATAGGACCTCTCTAAGGGGTTTGTGTGCCTTCCAAAGTCGTTGTATGGGCAGGTAGGGCCACAGTAGAGCTGTGACAGTTTGTTGTGACTGATTAAAAACGTTTATATCGTTTTTTTGATCCGTTTTTTAAATTAAGGGGTTAATCATCCATTTGCAAGTGGGTGCAATGCTCTTTCAGCCTATTATACACACTGTAAAAAAAAATTCGTAAGATTTACTGCTTTTTTTCACTGTTTTAGCTGTTTCTGTGATTGTTTTTTTCTCTTAAAGGCACAGTACCATTTTTATTTTTTGCTTGTTCACAGTTATTAAAGTGTTTTCCAAGCTTGCTGGTCCAAACATGTCTGACATAGAGGAAACTCATTGTTCATTATGTTTAGAAGCCATTGTGGAACCCCCTCTTAGAATGTGTACCAAATGCACTGATTTTACTATAGATTACAAAGACCATATTCTGTCTTTAAAAAATTTATCACCAGAAGAAATTGACAAGGAGGAAGTTATGCCGTCTAACTCTCCCCACGTGTCAGAGCCTATAAATCCCGCTCAGGGGACGCCAAGTACATCTAGCACGCCCATTGCGTATACCTTGCAAGACATGGCGGCAATTATGAATCATACCCTTACAAAGGTATTATCTAAACTGCCAGGATTGCAAGGAAAGCAAGACAGCTCTGGGACTAGAATAAATACAGAGCTCTCTGATGCTTTAGTTGCTATCTCTGATAAACCCTCACAATATAATGAAGCTGAAGCAGGGGAGCTTCAATCTGTGGGTGATTTTTCTGATTCAGGGAAGATACTTCAATCTGATTCTGATATGTCTACATTTAAATTTAAGCTTGAACACCTCCGCGTATTGCTCAGGGAGGTTTTAGCAACTCTGGACGACTGTGACACTATTGTAGTCCCAGAGAAATTATGTAGATTGGATAAATACTATGCAGTACCTACTTACACTGATGTTTTTCCAATCCCTAAAAGGTTTTCTGAAATTATTACTAAGGAATGGGATAGACCAGGTGTACCATTCTCTCCCTCTCCTGTTTTTAAAAAGATGTTTCCTATAGACGCCGCTACACGGGACTTATGGCAGACGGTCCCTAAGGTGGAGGGAGCAGTTTCTACTCTAGCTAAGCGTACCACTATCCCTGTCGAGGACAGTTGTGCTTTTCTAGATCCAATGGATAAAAAAATAGAGGGTTACCTTAAGAAAATTTTTATTCAACAAGGTTTTATTCTCCAGCCTCTTGCATGCATTGCCCCAGTCACTGCTGCCGTGGCTTTCTGGTTTGAGTCCCTTGAGGAGGCTCTACAGGTTGAAACCCTGTTGGAAGATATTATTGACAAGCTTAGGGCCCTTAAGCTAGCCAATTCATTTGTTTCTGACGCCGTTGTTCATTTAACCAAGCTAACGGCTAAAAATTCAGGTTTTGCTATTCAGGCACGTAGGGCGCTATGGCTTAAATCCTGGTCAGCTGACGTGACTTCAAAGTCTAAACTTCTCAACATTCCCTTCAAAGGACAGATCCTATTCAGGCCTGGACTGAAGGAGATCATTTCTGACATCACTGGAGGAAAAGGTCATGCCCTTCCTCAAGACAGGTCCAACAAATTAAGGACCAAACAGTCTAGTGCTCGGCCCTTTCGAAACTTCAAGAGTGGTGCAGCTTCAACTTCCTCTAACACAAAACAAGAGGGAACTTTTGCCCAGTCTAAGCCGGTCTGGAGACCTAACCAGGCTTGGAACAAGGGGAAACAGGCCAAGAAGCCTGCTGCTGCCTCTAAGACAGCATGAAGGAGCAGCCCCCGATCCGGAAATGGATCTAGTAGGGGGCAGACTCTCTCTCTCTTCGCCCAGGCTTGGGCAAGAGATGTCCAGGATCCCTGGGCATTGGCAATTGTGTCCAAGGGTTATCTTCTGGAATTCAAAACCTCTCCCCCAAAAGGGAGATTTCATCTCTCACTTTTATCTGCAAACCAGATAAAGAGAGAAGCATTCTTACATTGTGTTCAAGACCTCCTAGTTATGGGAGTGATCCACCCAGTTCCGCAGGAGGAACAGGGACAGGGCTTTTATTCAAATCTGTTTGTTGTTCCCAAGAAAGAGGGAACATTCAGACCAATCTTAGATCTCAAGATCTTAAACAAATTTCTCAGGGTCCCATCCTTCAAGATGGAGACTATTCGAACCATCCTTCCTATGATCCAGGAGGGTCAATACAGGCACTACCATTTTGTGGCTCTTCCCTTCAGGTTGGCCATGGCACCAAGAATCTTTACAAAGGTTCTAGGGTCCCTTCTAGCGGTCCTAAGGCCGCGGGCTATAGCAGACGACATTCTGATACAGGCGTCGACTTTTCAAGTTGCCAGGTCTCACACGGACATTGTTCTGGCATATCTGAGGTCGCATGGGTGGAAAGTGAACGAAGAAAAAAGTTCTCTATCCCCTCTCACAAGAGTTTCCTTCCTAAGAACTCTGATAGATTCTGTAGAAATGAAGATTTACCTGACAGAGGCCAGGTTGTCAAAACTTCTAAATTCCTGCCGTGTTCTTTATTCTACTTCTCGCCCTTCAGTGGCTCAGTGTATGGAAGTAATCGGCTTAATGGTAGCGGCAATGGACATAGTGCCATTTGCCCGCCTACATCTCAGACCGCTGCAACTCTGCATGCTCAGCCAGGGACAGTTTTGTCCCCTCTACTAAATCTGGATCAAGAGACCAGGGATTCTCTTCTCTGGTGGTTATCTCGGGTCCATCTGTCCAAGGGTATGACCTTTCGCAGATTAGACAATAGTAACGACAGATGCCAGCCTTCTGGGCTGGGGTGCAGTCTGGAACTCCCTGAAGGCTCAGGGCTTGTGGACTCAGGAGGAGACACTCCTTCCGATAAACATTCTGGAACTAAGAGCGATATTCAATGCTCTTCAGGCTTGGCCTCAGCTAGCTGCGGTCAGGTTCATCAGATTTCAGTCGGACAACATCACGACTGTAGCTTACATCAACCATCAAGGGGGAACAAGGAGTTCCCTAGCAATGTTGGAGGTTTCAAAAATAATTCTATGGGCAGAGGTTCACTCTTGCCATCTATCAGCTATCCATATCCCAGGAGTAGAGAACTGGGAGGCGGATTTTCTAAGTCGACAGAATTTTCATCTGGGGAAGTGGTGTTTGCACAGTTGATTCAACTTTGGGGCAAACCAGAACTGGATCTCATGGCGTCTCGTCAGAACGCCAAGCTTCCTTGTTACGGGTTCAGGTCCAGGGATCCCAAGGCAGCGCTGATAGATGCTCTAGCAGCGCCTTGGTCTTTCAACCTGGCTTATGTGTTTCCACCGTTTCCTCTGCTCCCTCATCTGATTGCCAAGATCAAGCAGGAGAAAGCTTCAGTGATTTTGATAGCTCCTGAGTGGCCACGCAGGACTTGGTACGCAGATCTGGTGGACATGCCATTCTTTCCACCTTGGACTCTGCCGCTGAGGCAGGACCTTCTACTTCAAGGTCCCTTCAAACATCCAAATCTAATTTCTCTGCATCTGACTGCTTGGAGATTGAACGCTTGATTTTGTCAAAACATGGTTTTTCCGAGTCGGTCATTGATACCTTAATTCAGGCTCGAAAGCCTGTCACCAGGAAAATCTATCATAAGATATGGTGTAAATATCTTCATTGGTGTGAATCCAAGGGTTACTCATAAAGTAAAGTCAGGATTCCCAGGATATTGTCTTTTCTCCAAGAAGGATTGGAGAAGGGATTGTCAGCTAGTTCCTTAAAGGGACAGATTTCTGCTCTGTCTATTCTTTTGCACAAGCGTCTGGCAGATGTTCCAGACGTTCAGGCATTTTGTCAGGCTTTAGTTAGAATCAAGCCTGTGTTTAAACCTGTTGCTCTGCCATGGAGTTTAAATTTAGTTCTTAAAGTTCTTCAAGGAGTTCCGTTTGAACCTCTGCATTCCATAGATATCAGGCTTTTATCTTGGAAAGTTCTGTTCTTGGTAGCTATCTCTTCGGCTCGAAGAGTTTCAGAGTTATCTGCCTTGCAGTGTGATTCCCCTTATCTGATCTTCCATGCAGATAAGGTAGTTTTGCGTACCAAACCTGGGTTTCTTCCTAAGGTGGTATCCAATAAGAATATCAATCAAGAGATTGTTGTTCCGTCACTGTGTCCTAATCCTTCTTCAAAGAAGGAACGTCTATTACACAATCTTGACGTGGTTCGTGCTTTAAAGTTTTATTTACAAGCTACTAAAGATTTTCGTCAAACATCTGCATTGTTTGTTGTCTGCTCTGGACAGAGAAAAGGCCAAAAGGCTTCAGCAACATCTCTTTCTTTTTGGTTAAGAAGTATAATCCGCTTAGCTTATGAGACTGCTGGCCAGCAGCCTCCTGTAAGAATTACAGTTCATTCCACTAGAGCGGTGGCTTCCACATGGGCCTTTAAAAATGAGGCTTCTGTTGAACAGATTTGTAAGGCGGCTACTTGGTCTTTGCTTCATACGTTTTCTAAATTCTACAAATTTGATACTTTTGCTTATTCAGAGGCTATTTTTGGGAGAAAGGTCTTACAAGCAGTGGTGCCTTCCGTTTAAGTGCCTGCCTTGTCCCTCCCTTCATCCGTGTCCTATAGCTTTGGTATTGGTATCCCACAAGTAATGGATGAATCCGTGGACTGGATACACCTTACAAGAGAAAACAAAATTTATGCTTACCTGATAAATTTATTTCTCTTGTGGTATATCCAGTCCATGGCCCGCCCTGTCATTTTAAGGCAGGTGTTTTTTAATTTTTAAACTGCAGTCACCACTGCACCCTATAGTTTCTCCTTTCTCTTGCTTGTCTTCGGTCGAATGACTGTGAGGTGGCAGTTATGGGAGGATTTATATAGACAGCTCTGCTGTGGGTGATCCTCTTGCAGCTTCCTGTTGGGAAGTAGAATATCCCACAAGTAATGGATGAATCCGTGGACTGGATACACCACAAGAGAAATACATTTATCAGGTAAGCATAAATTTTGTTTTTATTCATGAAACATTTTTATTTTTCAAAATTAAATATTTTTATTTTTCAAAATTAAACATTTTTATTTTTCATAAATAAACATTTTTATTTTTCATAAATAAACATTTTTATTTTTCATATGTTTTCTGCCATGTTTTTTTACAACAGGAAATTAAACATTTTTGTGTTATTTTTTTCTTGGATAGACCCAAAAGTCTGTCGCACACGCAGTCTGTCCGAGAAACTTTAAAAGCAAGTCGTGGGACCCATGGTTAGGTTCCCAGAGGCGGTTGCGGTGCCAAAGGCTCTGAATAAAACAGAACTCTCTGGAGCATATCTGCCCTCGGCCGTTAATGCATGATCTGATTGGTCTGTGTCTCTGTGAGGTCACTGGATGCACAACCAATCAGATAAGATCATGCATTAACGGCCGAGGGCAGATTCACTCCTGATAGTTCTGTTCTAATCAGAGTAACAAGCAGAAAAAAGGGCACAGCACTCAGAGTAGAGCAAAACAGGAGGGAGAGTCCTCTCCAGGCTATATTAAAACTTAACCATTTATAGTAGAAAATAAAAAATGATGATGATGATGATGATGAAGGGTGTAACATATACACATAATAAAACTTAGATTATGCTTAAGGAGAATCCCACAAGTGAAAACGCTTTTTGTAGCATTTTCACTTGTGGAATTCTCCTTAAGCATTTGCTTGGTCAATTTAATATTAACTCATTATTTGCCCGCTTTATTTGTAGTTTTTTCCAGACTCTGGCACTCTCTCGCTTACTAGCTTTTTATTCTAAGTTTTATTATGTGTATATGTTACACCCTTCATTATTTTTTATTTTTTACTATCTATTAAAGGTTACATTTTAATATATCCTGGACAGGACTCTCCCTCCTGATTTGCTGTACTCTGAGTGCTCTGTATGTGCCCTTTTTTCTGCTTGTTACTATTATATATTAGGCATTGAGCAACCCCACCACTTGATAGAGAAATGTAGTTTCTATGATAGATATTGATCCATTAGTGGGGTTCTATATATAAATTACATCCCTACCTGACATTTACCCTTTTCTAATCAAAGCCTCGGGGAACCTAACCATGGGTCCCACACCCCACAACGTGCTTTTAAAGGTTCTCTGACAGACAAATGTCCGTCGGATAATAGTCTGGTCTGTCCAATAACCTTTAAAAGCATGCCATGGGGTGGGACCCATGTTTACATTCCCAGAGGGGGTTGCAATGCCCAAGGTTTTGATTAAAACAGAACTCTCTGGAGCGTATCTGTCCTCGGCCGTTAATGCATGATCTTTTTTTAATGGTTGTGCATCCAGTGACCTCACAGAGACACGGACCAATCAAATCCTGCATTAACGGCCGAGGACAGATACACTCCAGAGAGTTCTGATCTAATCAGAGACTCTGACACCGCAACCACCTCTGGGAACCTAACCATGCCCCCCCCACAGTGTGCTTTTAAAGTTTCTCGGACAGAATGTATGTGGGACAGACAGTCCGGTCTATCCAAGAGCACAAATTATGTCTGTCCAATAACCTTTAAAAGCATGCCATGGGGTGGGACCCATGTTTACATTCCCAGAGGGGGTTGCAATGCCCAAGGTTTTGATTAAAACAGAACTCTCTGGAGCGTATCTGTCCTCGGCCGTTAATGCATGATCTTTTTTTAATGGTTGTGCATCCAGTGACCTCACAGAGACACGGACCAATCAAATCCTGCATTAACGGCCGAGGACAGATACACTCCAGAGAGTTCTGATCTAATCAGAGACTCTGACACCGCAACCACCTCTGGGAACCTAACCATGCCCCCCCCCCACAGTGTGCTTTTAAAGTTTCTCGGACAGAATGTATGTGGGACAGACAGTCCGGTCTATCCAAGAGCACAAATTATGTTTTAATTTCCTGTTGTTGTAAAAAAAACATAGTAGAAAACATATGAAAAATCCGCGTATGAAAAATAAAAAATGTTTCATAAATAAAAATGTTTCATGTTGTTGTAAAAATGTTAATTTCCTGTTGTAACACAACATGGTACAAAAGATATGAAAAATCCACATATGAAATAGAAAAATGTTTAATTTCCTGTTGTTGTAACAAAAACATTGTAAGAATCATAAGTGTTTGTGTTATTCAAAATAAATATGGTTTCATTTACTAGGGGAAACACACAGAGTTGCAGGCACTCTAACTCTAGCTGAGTAGTGCCTGCAACTCTGTGTGTTTCCCCTTGGCAATCTCTGGCTTGATCCGCCGCCTGCTACAGTACTCTGGGTGTATTTGGGAAGCAGTGGCTTTGTATTTGTTTTTCTCTGCTACGACCAGTAGTTTTGACCGTGTTCCGGATCACCCCTCTCGCTTGATGTTTCATTTACTACTGGTAAAGCACAATTAATGAATTAGGTAATCCTAGGATTATAGGTTTCCTAGGATCCTAGGATATAAGTCAGTCAGCATTATTATTAAGACTACAAATTATGTCCAGTAACTGTGGGACTATACAGCTATAAACAAGGCAGACAGAAATAGTGGTTTTGTCTTTGAAAATACTGAATTTATTGCTGTGATAACTCTTGTAGAAACTGTAAATACTAAAAAAATAGAATGGAATTACAATAAGCACATGTGCAGTATGGTGCAGCAACTTTATGCTACATAAGTCTGACTTAAGAAAAAAAATAGGCAGGAATGCAGGATAATCAATGTAAATAGAATGTAGCAAGTAATCTACTGCTTACAGTTATTAGGTTATGCAAAGAGAAGGAGCTGAAGAGCTATGAACAAGATGGATGATAAGAAACACTGACTTGAGCCCTACAGGAAGCTGATTGTACTTCCTGCTCTGTCACTTCCTTTATGGGAGGCTGCATTTATAACAAAAAAACACTACACTTTTTAAATAGTTCATATGTAATGTAATTTTTTTTTTAAAGTGACCTACTTCTATTATAATTTTACTATAGTTTACTAATATATTAGGCCTGCTCAATTCTAAACAGACACAACTGGATTTTGAAACCCTTAATAGTAACATAATTTTACTGTACGTTTACACATTCTTATCTATATGCATATGAAAATCTGCCTAACAAAAACATTATTTCTCCAACATTGGTGTGTCCGGTCCACGGCATCATCCTTACTTGTGGGAATATCTCTTCCCCAACAGGAAATGGCAAAGAGTCCCAGCAAAGCTGTCCATATAGTCCCTCCTAGGCTCCGCCCACCCCAGTCATTCTCTTTGCCGTTGCACAGGCAACATCTCCTCGGAGATGGTTAAGAGTATGTGGTGTTTAGTTGTAGTTTTTTAATTCTACTATCATGAGTTTGTTATTTTAAAATAGTACTGGTATGTACTATTTACTCTGAAACAGAAAAAGATGAAGAGTTCTGTTTGTGAGAGGAAGATGATTTTAGCAGACAGTAACTAAAATCGTTTGCTGTTTCCACATAGGACTGTTGAGATGAAGTAACTTCAGTTGGGGGAAACAGTTAGCAGACTTTTCTGCTTAAGGTATGACTAGCCATATTTCTAACAAGACTGTGTAATGCTGGAAGGCTGTCATTTCCCCTCATGGGGACCGGTAAGCCATTTTCTTAGTCTCAAACAGAATAAAGGGCTTAATATGGGCTATAAAACTGGTAGACACTTTTATGGGCAAAATTGATTGCTTTATTTGGGCATTTTATACATGTTTATGCTTGTAATTCACACTTATAAGCTTGGGGAACGTTTTTTAACATCAGGCACTGTGTTAGACACCTTTCCAGTCAGGAAGGGCCTTCCCAGTTGTAGGCTGAGCCTCATTTTCGCGCCATTAATGCACAGTTACTTTTGAGAGTAAGACATGCAGATGCATGTGTGAGGATCTGAAAGTAGTTGGAAAAGTTCCTAGAAGGCTTCATCTGGTATCGTATTCCCCCCTGGGTTTGGTAAAGTCGCAGCAAAGGCTGTAGCTGGGACTGTAGAGGGGTTAAAACTGTAACCGGCTCCGGTTTCTTTATATTAAGGGTTAAAGCTCTGAAAATTGTGTGCAATACTTTGAATGCTTTAAGACACTGTGGTGAAAATTTGGTAAATTTTGAACAATTCCTTCATACTTTTTTCACATATTCAGTAATAAAGTGTGCACTGTTTAAAATTTAAAGAGACAGTAACGGTTTTGTTTTAAAACGTTTTTTTGTACTTTTTTGACAAGTTTAAGCCTGTTTAACATGTCTGCACCTTCAGATAAGCTATGTTCTATATGTTTGAAGATCAATGTGTGTGTCCCTTCAAAATTGTGTGATAATTGTGCCATAGCGTCCAAACAAAGTAAGGACAGTATTGCCACAGATAGTAAAGTTGCCCAAGATGATTCATCAGATGAGGGGAGTAGACATAGTTCTACATCATCTCCTTCTGTGTCTACACCAGTTTTGCCCACGCAGGAGGCCCCTTGTACTTCTAGCGCGCCAATGCTTATTACTATGCAACAATTAACGGCAGTAATGGATAACTCCATAGCAAATATTTTATCCAAAATGCCTGCATATCAGAGAAAGCGTGATTGCTCTGTTTTAAACACTGTAGAGCAGGAGGGCGCTGATGATAATTGCTCTGTCATACCCTCACTCCAATCTGAAGGGGTCATGAGGGAGGTTTTGTCGGATGGGGAAATTTCAGATTCAGGTAAAATTTCTCAACAAGCAGAACCTGATGTTGTGACATTTAAATTTAAATTAGAGCATCTCCACGCACTGCTTAAGGAGGTGTTATCTACTCTGGATGATTGTGACAACCTGGTCATTCCAGAAAAATTATGCAAGATGGACAAGTTCCTAGAGGTTCCGGTGCACCCTGACGCTTTTCCTATACCCAAGCGGGTGGCGGATATAGTGAATAAGGAGTGGGAGAAGCCCGGCATACCTTTTGTCCCCCCTCCTATATTTAAGAAATTATTTCCTATGGTCGACCCCAGAAAGGACTTATGGCAGACAGTCCCTAAGGTCGAGGGGGCAGTTTCTACTTTAAACAAGCGCACTACTATTCCTATCGACGATAATTGTGCTTTCAAAGATCCTATGGATAAAAAATTGGAGGGTTTGCTTAAAAAGATTTTCGTACAGCAAGGTTACCTCCTGCAACCGATTTCGTGCATTGTTCCTGTCACTACAGCAGCGTGGTTCTGGTTTGAGGAACTAGAAAAGTCACTCAGTAGAGAGACTCCGTATGAGGAGGTTATGGACAGAGTTCACGCACTCAAGTTGGCTAATTCTTTTATTTTAGATGCCACTTTGCAACTAGCTAGATTAGCGGCGAAAAATTCAGGGTTTGCAATTGTGGCGCGCAGAGCGCTTTGGCTAAAGTCTTGGTCAGCGGATGTATCTTCCAAGACAAAATTACTTAATATCCCCTTTAAGGGTAAGACTCTCTTTGGGCCAGAATTGAAAGAGATTATTTCAGACATCACTGGGGGAAAGGGCCATGCCCTCCCACAAGATAGGCCTTTCAAAGCCAAGAATAAGTCTAATTTTCGTTCCTTTCACAATTTCAGGAACGGACCGGCCTCTAACTCTGCATCCTCTAAACAAGAGGGTAATGCCTCTCAATCCAAAGCAGCCTGGAAACCGATGCAAGGCTGGAACAAGGGTAAGCAGGCCAAGAAGCCTGCTGCTGCTAACAAAACAGCATGAAGGAGTAGCCCCCGATCCGGGACCGGATCTAGTAGGGGGCAGACTCTCTCTCTTTGCTCAGGCTTGGGCAAGAGATGTTCAGGATCCCTGGACACTAGAAATAGTTTCTCAGGGTTATCTTCTGGAATTCAAGGAACTACCCCCAAGGGGAAGGTTTCACATGTCTCACTTATCCTCAAACCAAATAAAGAGACAGGCATTCTTACATTGTGTAGAAGACCTGTTAAAGATGGGAGTGATACACCCAGTTCCAACGGCGGAACAAGGAATGGTATTTTACTCAAATCTGTTTGTAGTTCCCAAAAAAGAGGGAACTTTCAGACCAATTCTGGATTTAAAGATCCTAAACAAATTTCTCAGAGTACCATCGTTCAAAATGGAAACCATTCGAACGATTCTACCCACCATCCAGGAAGGTCAATTTATGACTACTGTGGATCTAAAGGATGCTTATCTACATATTCCTATCCACAAAGAACATCATCAGTTCCTAAGGTTTGCCTTTCTGGACAAACATTACCAGTTTGTGGCCCTCCCATTCGGGTTAGCCACTGCTCCAAGGATTTTCACAAAGGTACTGGGATCCCTTCTAGCGGTTCTAAGACCAAGGGGCATTGCAGTAGTACCGTACTTGGACGACATTCTAATACAAGCGTCGTCTCTTTCAAAGGCAAAGGCTCACACAGACATCGTTCTGGCCTTTCTCAGATCTCACGGATGGAAGGTGAACATAGAAAAAAGTTCCCTGTCTCCGTCGACAAGAGTTCCCTTCTTGGGAACAATAATAGATTCTTTAGAAATGAGGATTTTCCTGACAGAAGTCAGAAAGTCAAAACTTCTAAAGGCTTGTCAAGTTCTTCATTCTATTCCTCGTCCTTCCGTAGCTCAGTGCATGGAAGTATTAGGATTGATGGTTGCAGCAATGGACATAGTTCCTTTTGCGCGAATTCATCTAAGACCATTACAACTGTGCATGCTGAAACAGTGGAATGGGGACTATTCAGACTTGTCTCCAGTGATTCAAGTAGATCAGAAGACCAGAGACTCACTCCGTTGGTGGCTAACCCTGGACCACCTGTCCCAGGGAATGAGCTTCCGCAGACCAGAGTGGGTCATCGTCATGACCGACGCCAGTCTAGTGGGCTGGGGCGCGGTCTGGAAATCCCTGAAGGCTCAGGGACTATGGTCTCGGGAAGAGTCTCTTCTCCCGATAAACATTCTGGAACTGAGAGCGATATTCAAGGCTCTCAGGGCTTGGCCTCAACTAGCAAAGGCCAGATTCATAAGATTCCAATCAGATAACATGACGACTGTTGCTTATATCAATCATCAGGGGGGAACAAGGATTTCCCTGGTGATGAAAGAAGTGACCAAAATAATAAAATGGGCAGAGGATCACTCCTGCCACCTATCTGCGATCCACATCCCAGGTGTGGAAAACTTGGAGGCGGATTATCTGAGTCGTCAGACATTCCATCTGGGGGAGTGGGAACTCCACCCGGAGATCTTTGCCCAGTTGACTCAATTATGGGGCATTCCAGATATGGATCTGATGGCGTCTCGTCAGAACTTCAAGGTTCCTTGCTACGGGTCCAGATCCAGGGATCCCAAGGCGACTCTAGTGGATGCACTTGTAGTGCCTTGGACCTTCAACCTAGCCTATGTGTTTCCACCGTTTCCTCTCATTCCCAGGCTGGTAGCCAGGATCAAGCAGGAGAGGGCCTTGGTGATCTTGATAGCTCCTGCGTGGCCACTCAGGACTTGGTATGCAGACCTGGTGAATATGTCATCGGCTCCACCATGGAAACTACCTTTGAGACAGGATCTTCTAGTACAAGGTCAATTCGAACATCCAAATCTAGTTTCCCTCCAGCTGACGGCTTGGAAATTGAACGCTTGATTCTATCAAAGCGTGGGTTTTCAGATTCTGTGATAGATACTCTAGTTCAAGCCAGAAAACCGGTAACTAGAAAAATTTACCATAAAATATGGAAAAGATATATCTGCTGGTGTGAATCCAAGGGATTATCATGGAATAAGATCAAAATTCCTAGGATCCTTTCCTTTCTACAAGAGGGTTTGGATAAAGGATTATCAGCGAGTTCTCTAAAGGGACAGATTTCTGCTTTATCTGTCTTATTACACAAACGACTGGCAGCTGTGCCAGATGTTCAAGCATTTGTTCAGGCTCTGGTTAGGATCAAGCCTGTTTACAGACCTTTGACTCCTCCCTGGAGTTTAAATCTAGTTCTTTCAGTTCTTCAAGGGGTTCCGTTTGAACCTCTACATTCCATAGATATTAAGTTGTTATCTTGGAAAGTTTTGTTTTTGGTTGCTATTTCTTCTGCTAGAAGAGTTTCTGAGTTATCTGCTCTGCAGTGTTCTCCGCCCTATCTGGTGTTCCATGCAGATAAGGTTGTTTTGCGTACTAAGCCTGGTTTTCTTCCAAAGGTTGTTTCTAACAAAAATATTAACCAGGAGATAGTTGTTCCTTCTTTGTGTCCGAATCCAGTTTCAAAGAAGGAACGTTTGTTACACAATTTAGACGTAGTCCGTGATCTAAAATTCTATTTAGAAGCTACAAAAGAGTTCAGACAAACTTCTTCTCTGTTTGTCGTCTATTCTGGTAAAAGGAGAGGTCAAAAAGCGACTTCTACCTCTCTTTCTTTTTGGCTTAAAAGCATCATCCGATTGGCTTACGAGACTGCCGGACGGCAACCTCCAGAAAGAATCACAGCTCACTCCACTAGGGCTGTGGGTTCCACATGGGCCTTCAAGAATGAGGCTTCTGTTGATCAGATATGTAAGGCAGCGACTTGGTCTTCACTGCACACTTTTGCCAAATTTTACAAATTTGATACTTTTGCTTCTTCAGAGGCTATTTTTGGGAGAAAGGTTTTGCAAGCCGTGGTGCCTTCTGTTTAGGTAACCTGATTTGCTCCCTCCCTTCATCCGTGTCCTAAAGCTTTGGTATTGGTTCCCACAAGTAAGGATGACGCCGTGGACCGGACACACCAATGTTGGAGAAAACAGAATTTATGCTTACCTGATAAATTACTTTCTCCAACGGTGTGTCCGGTCCACGGCCCGCCCTGGTTTTTTAATCAGGTTTGATGAATTATTTTCTCTAACTACAGTCACCACGGCACCCTATGGTTTCTCCTGTTTTTTTTTTTTTCCTCCTGTCCGTCGGTCGAATGACTGGGGTGGGCGGAGCCTAGGAGGGACTATATGGACAGCTTTGCTGGGACTCTTTGCCATTTCCTGTTGGGGAAGAGATATTCCCACAAGTAAGGATGACGCCGTGGACCGGACACACCGTTGGAGAAAGTAATTTATCAGGTAAGCATAAATTCTGTTTTTAACAGTCAGCTTGTAGTTTTAACTGTATTATTTTGCTTTAGGTATTAGAGTGTTTTCTGGTTGAACTACTGTATTCTGTAAATTCTACAAATAAATATGATTATTTTAACATTCTTACTGTAAAATTAACAGTTGTGTTTGGTTCTGGATTTACAATTGTATTTTTTTTAGTATTTTCAGAATATTTCTGTAAATTTAAGACAGTTTTATTGTTTTTCAATTTACACAATTTTGATGTCATGATTTTACAGCATTTTACACTTAATTTCACAGACATTTTTTACAGTGTAGCATTAGTTTTCTGCTCGTTTTGGGTTTCTGCTGGTATTACAAGTTGAAAAAAAAAATAGTTTGTGCTAGCGGTAACCCAAATAGCACAAAAATCCTAAATGGAGTTTTCGCTTGCGTGTGCATGTGTTCCCCCAAATAAAATTAATGGAAACAAAAAAGTAGAAAAAAACACCCTACTCGCACTAAAAAAAAAGTTAATACAAACCTAAAACCCTACTATAAGCCCCTAGCCAAATAACCCCCCACATCGCAAACACTAAATAAAACTATTAACCCCTAAACCGCCATCCCCCACATAGCAAAATACCTAAATAAACTATTAACCCCTAATCTGCCATCCTCCCACATCGCAAGGTATCTAAATAAACTATTAACCCCTAATCCGACATCCTCCCACATCACAAAGTATCTAAATAAAATGTTAACCCCTAAACTGCCATTTCCCCAAAACGCAAGTTATAAACTAACATCTAAACCCCCTAACGTGACACCCCCTAACTTAACCCAAATTAAAATACCCCTACATTTACTAACAAATACTAACTACCTTTAAATAAAAATTAAAAAAACTTGCCTGTAAAATTAAATAAAAACCTAATCTTTTTAAAAAAAAAAAAAAACTACCATTACAGAAAAAAATTACCATTGGACAAAAAAAAAAACTACCAACACAGAAAAAAAAAAAAACTAACAACAAAATTACCAAAAATATTTTTTAATACTATTCTTAATACCCCTTAAAAAACAACCCCAAAATAAAAAAAAATATCCTACTCTAAAAAAGCTTTCATTCTATTGGCTTATTTGGATTTCAAGATTCAAATCAGCCAATAGGAATGCAAAGGTAACGCTATAAAAAGGGGTATCTTGCATTCATTATCCAGCTGGAGACCGCATGAAGAGGACCTCCATGTTGAAGGTCTGAAGAGGACCACCAACATCACCGCTGACCTCGCCACCGCCACCATTAGAAGATGGACCTCCACCTGGATGAAGATGGAAGGCCGCCACAATGAAGATGGATGAAGATAGAGCTAGTTAGTTGTTGTTATTTTTAGATTAGGGTTTTTTTTGGGCAGCAAAAGAGCTGAAGGGTAATGCCCATCCAAATGCCCTTTTTGGGGGAAATGAGTAGTTTAGGATTTTTTTTGTTGTTTTTTTTATTTTATTTTTATTTTGGGGGTTTGCAATGTTAGGAGGTAAGAGTTTTTTTTTTCTTTTAGCAAAAGAGCTGATCGATTTATGGAAATAAACTTTTAAGGGCTATTGGTAGTTTCTTTTTTCTTTTTTTAAGGGGTATTAGAATAGGATTACATTTTTTATTTTTGGTAATTTTTTTTTATTTTCTGTAATGTTATTTTTTTTTGTAAATTTAGGTTTTTTCAGTAATGGTAGGGTTTTTTTGTGCATAATGGTAGTTTTTTTTTTAAAGGTAAGATTAGGTTTTTATTAAATTTTACAGGTATTTCTATTTAGGTTAAGTTAGATGGTGTTAGGCTAGTTAGTTTATAACTTTAAATTATTGTGGGGAGATGGCGGTTTAGGGGTTAATTATTTATTTATTTAGATACTTTGTGATGTGAGTGGATTACAAATTAGGGATTAATAGTATTATTTAGTGTTTGTGATGTGGGGGGATGGCGTTTTAGGGGTTAATAGTATTATTTAGTGTTTGCAATGTGGGGGGATGGTGGTTTAGGGGTTAATAGTTTTATTTATGAGTGTACTTTGTAATGTATTTTTGTTGTGTTTTGTGCAACATTTTTTTTTCCGAAACCAGTTTACCACAGCTCTTAGATCGCAGAAATGATTAAAGTGGAAAAGGCGATTGCACTAGCACAATCATGATTTCGCTGAACTTGTAATATCAGCAGAATAATATGGCTCATGAAATCACGATTGCGCTATCGCAAAACCGTTTGCGCCACACTTGCAATCTAACCCTCTCACAGTTGCACCAATTTTAATTGAAATTTAATCTTTTTATGTTTTTATATTATCTCAGTTTGTTAAATCGACAGGAGCCACAAATATACAGGTTTTAATTGACTAATAATTATTTTCTGTTAAAAGAAATTAAAATGAAATGATATTTTATTATTAGATATTTCATATAAATATGATAAAAAAACATAAAAAAACTATATTGATAGAATCATCTATAGAAGGACTTGGAACATTTTAAAATATTATTATTATTATTATTATTATTATTATTATTGGTTACAGATTCCACAGCGCTATAAACATAGGCGGTATACAAGGTAACATTTATAGGTATCAAATGGGTAAAGGGCCCTACCGAGAGCCACACTGTTGTAGTCAGCTCTTATGAAGGTGATCTGCAAACAGTTGGGCTCTTAGGCTTACATGCTAAGGGGGTTCATGGTGGAAAGTAATGGAGGAGAGGAACTGGTATTAGATAAGGTTAGTGTAGGTTATAGGCATCCCTGAACAGTAGAGTCTTTAGGGAGTGCTTGAAGCTTTCAAAACTAGGGGAGAGTCTTGTGAAACGAGGCAGAGAGTTCAACAAGATGGGAGCCAGTCTGGAGAAGTCCTGTAAATGTGAATGTGAGGAGGTAACAAAAGGAGGAGAGTAGGAGGTTGTGAGCAGAGTGAAGGGGATGGGAGGGAGAGTATCTGGAGTCAAGGTCTGAGATATAGGGAGGAGCAGTGCAGTTGAGGGCCTTGTATGTCAGAGTAAGAATTTTTTATTTAATCCTGGAGGCAAGAGGAAGCCAGTGAAGGGATTGGCAGAAAGGTGCAGCAGATGAAGAGCAATGTGTAAGGAAGATGAGCCTGGCAGAAGCATTCATTATGGATTGTAAAGGAGCTAGGTGGCAGCTAGGAAAACCAGAGAGGACAGAGTTGCAGTAGTTGAGGCTGGAAAGGATGAGAGAGTGGATACAAATCTTAATTGTGTCTTGTAGTAAGGAAATGTATAATTTTAGAGATGTTTTTAAATTATCAGGATTTAGCCAAGGACTAAATGTGAGGAGTGAAATAAAGATCTGAGTCAAATGTGACCCCAAGACATCAGGCATGCGGGGTAGGGGTAATGATCGAGTTGCCAACAGTTATAGAGAGATGGGGTGGAGATTTTAGAAGAAGGAGGGAAAATAAGGATCTTAGTTTTGGAGAGATTTAGCTTAAGGTAGTGAGAGGACATCCAGGAAGAAATATGAGAAAGACAGTTAGTGACATGGGTTAGCAATGAAGGAGATAGGTCTGGTGCAGAGAGGTAGATTTGGGTGTTGTCGGCATACAAATGATATTGAAACCCATGGGACTATATTAAGGAACCTAATGATGATGTGTAGATTGAGAAGAGAAGGGAACTGAGGACAGAGCCTTGCAGAACTCCAACAGAAAGTGGTAACGGGGCAGAGGAATCCCCAGAGAAGGCTACACTAAATGTATCATTAGACAGGTAGGAAGAGAACCATTAGAGAGCTGTGTCATAAATTCTGAAGGATTGGAAGCTTTGGAGCCAGGTCAACAGTATCAAAGGTAGCAGACAGATAAAGGAGGATAAGCAGAGATATATTAGGATATATTAATATTAATGAATACATTATAAAGCTAATGTAGAAGTAACATATTGTAATGTTACCTTGTTCTATATAAAGATCATATGAAAGTAATTAAAACATATGGAAATTAAGAAAACAAATAGGAGATCCCAAATCATTTTCATGGAAGATATTAAGAGAATGTGCTAGTTGAAGGAGACAAAAAGGTGCAAAAAAAAATGCTGATGCAAAATAGCTTTTTATTTTTCACTAATGTTTGCACTTAAATATGCATTTAAGTTCCGCACCTTGGTTAAACACATAGTTCAATTTAGCTAATCATGGATGGTGATTAGATATGCCACCTGTGATTGGCTCGCTGACCTATCACTTCGGGATCAGCTGTGCATTGTTATAATCTTCTGTTTTGTTATTTAGCCTATATATGTCTCTAGACTCCCTGCTGACTTAAGGCAATCTACATTCAATTTTCTTTGATAGGCTCAATGTCCGAAAACAATAATATGATTGTAGATGTTAAGGCTTATATGATACCTCATTTAAGGAAGGATTCTATTCTTATAAAGAAGGTTAGTGTTCAATTTAGGGACAACTTATAGGGGCCGATTTATCAATGTCTGTCCGACATGATACACTGTAGCGTATCATGTCCGACAGACATCGCTGAATGCAGACAGCATACGTTGTGGAGATTTAACATTGCACAAGCAGTTCTTGTGAACTGCTTGTGCAATGCTGCCCCCTGAAGATTCACTACCAATAGGCTGCTAGCAGGGGGTGTCAAACAATCCGATCGTATAGAGGCAGCGGACCAGTTAAACAGCAGCAGTCTTAAGACTTAAGACTTCATAACTACTATTTCCGGCAAGCCTGAAGGCTCGCATGGAAACAGGGGCATCAGGGGCCATTCAGCCCTTGATAAATTGGCCCCAAAGTATACAGTTGCTATATTGCAAAAATAAACACTTGTTATCAATTATGGCTCATACTTGGTTTAAATGTAATTTAAAGGGGCAGTCTACTCCAGAATTATTTTTGTTTAAAAAGAAAGATAATTCCTTTATTACCCATTCCCCAGTTTTTGCATAACCAACACTGTTATATTACCTTACTTTTAACCTCTGTGATTACCTTGGATCCAAGCCTCTGCAGACTGCCCCCTTATTTCAGTTCTTCTGACAGACTTGTATTTTAGGGAACACATGAAGTAGAGGACAGCAAAAAAAGCAATTTATTATATCTTAAGTAGATAGTCTACTTAAGATATAATAAGTTGCTTTATTGCTGTCACCTACTTCATGTGTTCTCTAATATTCTGGGGCTATTGGCAGTGGCCTTTTGGTGACGTGCATGTTTTCCAGAGTCCTGGATCACTTTTACCTGTTAAATTGCTTAGACTTGAATTTTAGCCAATCAGTGCCCTCTCATTAGTAACTCCACATTCATGAGCACAATGTTATCTATATGGCACACATGAACTAATGCCCTCTAGCTGTGAAAAACTGTCAAATGCATTGAGATAAGGGCTTGGAAATTAGCATATGAGCGTACCTAGGTTTAGCTTTCAACTAAGAATACCAAGAGAACAAAGCAAATTTGATGATAAAAGTGAATTGGAAAGTTGTTTAAAACTGCATGCCCTATCTGAATCATAAAAGTTTAATTTTGACTAGACTGTCCCTTTATTGCCTAGTTTCCATTGAGGAGTTAACGTGTGGAAACTGGCGTTAACATAAAAATGTTCCATAGACTTTAATGGAGATAAATGTTTTTATCACCAGTTTCTATACTTTACCACCTCAATGGAAACTCGCCCTAAGTAGGTGAAAGCCACCTAATTACAGTCTATAGTCAATAACAGCAACATTGTACCACCTAATTGCTGTCTGCAGTTAATAATGCAATATTGCATCCCTTGTCAAGTTATAACAGATATAAATTAGGGAGCATCAAGTGAGGCTTTTATGCTTTTAGAGCTTGACACAAATCTTGTTTTTCTTAATGAAATCTTTCTCCTTCCATCTACCTTAAACTTAAAGTCTCTGGGGCCGATTTATTAAGAGTCAGACGGACATTATCCGCTGTAGCGATCATGTCCGCCCAACATTGCTGAATGCCGACAGCATACGCTGTCTGCATTTACCATTGCACATTGTTCTGGTGAGCTGCTTATGCAATGCTGCCCCCTGCAGATTAAGGTTGTGTCAATCAACCTGATCTTATGTGATCGGGCTGATTGCTGTACGCCGCCTCAGAGGTGGCAAACGAGTTAAGGAGCAGTGGTCTTAAGACCGCTGCTTCTTAACTCCTGTTTCCGGTGAGCCTGAAGGCTCACGCGGAAACAGATGTATCTGGTCACATTCGGGACATGATAAATTGGCCTCTCTGTGTGTATATGTGTGTGAGTGAGTGTGTGAGAGTGTTTGTGAGTGTGTGAGTGAGAGTGTGTGTATAAGTGAGAGTGTGTAAGTGTATATGTGTGTGTATATGTGTGAGTGTGAGTTTGAGTATGTATATGTTTGTGTGTGTGTGTAATGTTGGGGAGTAGAGAAGGATGGGGTTCATGTTTCAGAATTCCCTAGGGTGTTTTTGACATTTTGATTTATTCTAAGTAAAAGTTAGATGCACAGGGTACACAGCCCTTATAAGGTGTAGTGTAACCATAACTCATACAGTCTAGTTTTTATTTTCATTTCCCCATCATCTCACAAATAGTTTTTAGCTACTAATGCGCATTTGCCCTTTCTATTGCAAGTGTATTATAAAAGCAATTCACTTCCAGCTCTGTACATTCTTAATATTCTAAGTTTTGTGAAGTTTTTTGTTCCTTAAATAATTTTTATGCTGCTTTACATTCTAGCGGTGTCTGTCTGGTCACTCATCCTATTTCTCCTTGCTCATTTGACCCTTACGTATCTGTCCTATTACAGGGAGAGTGGGAGGTAAATAGGCTATCTAATATGCATGATTGGTGAAAGCAGCCTGTAGAAAATATAATGTCTAAGTTACTGTAAAGCAGAGAGAGAAAACATGTGGTGTTGTTGGAATGATTAAAAAATTCAGGAGCATTGGGCAGAACATGCAATAAGAAAATAAAGTGTTGGAGAAAGAGAGCTTCAATAAGAATCAGAACAGCTAAAAAGCCACAGCGATTGCCCAAGCAGAATCAGTGGAATTGAGTAACGTATAGCTGATCCTAATGTGCAGGAGTGGTATAAGACCAATGCCTGCGGGTTGCTGTTTTTTGTTATATTTTAATATTTTATTTATGACATAGCGCTGAGCTTGTCTTGCTTTGTACTTATACAGTATCTCCAATACACAAAGGTTTTATTGTGTACATTAACTACACCTGTTAATTATTATGCATTGGCAAGATCAGCAGCTTCTTTTTTTAGGTTAGCTTTATTTTGTTCCAATTTATCCTGGTTTAGAAAAATTCTAAAATAATATTACTTTTACAGACATTAAGGGCCAGATTCCGAGTTGAGCGCAAAATATTGCTTATGTGAGCGTGATATTTGCACACTACTTAGTGATACCAGCTCATGCAAATGTAATTTTGGGGGCAATTGGGGAACCTTTTTAAAACTAACCAGAGGTCTGACCTCTGGTTAATTTTCAGAGCGCTAATTGCTACAAAGAGCTTACGGTAGCAATAACCCCACTTGTAATCTAGCCCTAAAGCAAGCAACCTGCTAAAGCTCTCTGGTCTGATAAGATTCTGTAAAAACTGTGTATCTCATTAAAGGGTAGGTCAACCCAAAATGTATAAAAACTTATTTTGATTTTGTTATAATAGCATATTAAGTTAAACTGTAGCCCATTTTTGCTGCAAACACAGATTTCTTGTAAAAAGACTTACTAGTTATCCTCCAGCTGTTTTGAAATGGCTGCCTTTCCCTGATGTCATCCTTAGTAAATATTCAGCTGAAAAGAACATCTACATGTTGATTCAGCTCATGCTCGTATTTTGCGCATGTGCATGTGCTAAGAACGGATCTAAAATGACCCCCTTGCCGACAAGCACACTGCGCATGCGCTAAATATGTTAGATTTATTTTGGGGTACGTTTTTCCCCTAATAACTTGTGTGTTACAAATGTTTAAGAAGTATATTGGACAATTTCTCTATAAATACCCTTTATATATGAGGAATATGATAGCATTACAGAGGGCAAAATAAGTTTATGACTCTTCGTTGTAATGTTTCCTCCCACTGCAAGAGTCAGGTCACTGTCTTATCTGTTAAGTCTTCCCTTAACCAGCATGGTGTTTGCATGCAGTGAAATTGACCTTGGCTGTGAGTTTTCCCTAAAACATATGTAGTGGTGATCCAGCAGATTTTCTTTTTGGTATCTCCTTCTCTCTGCTGTACCCTGTGGTTCCTTAGTCCAGCTCCAGTTATATCCTTAGTCTACCCTTAATGGTGTAATTTGTTTTTAACTGGGTTTATTGTGGGTTTCATTCATTGTAACCATAGCTATGCATGTTTTTTTAAATAAATCTAATGTATTTCGTGCATGGACAATGCGTGCTTGTTGGCTAGGAGGTCATTTTAGATTGATTCTTAAAATGACCCCCTTGCCGACAAGCATGCATTGCACATGCGCAAAATACATGCACAAGTTGAATCGACACAAAGATGTTCTTTTCAGCTGAATATTCACTAAGGATGAAGTCAGGGAAAGTTATTTGGCTAGCTGAAAAGTGATCTATCACAAAGGTTCTGCTAATAACAGATAGTCACGGACAATACATCATTGCTACAGCAAGTTAAACATTTTGGCTACCAACATAAAGGGATAATAAAATTAAAACTGAATTTCCATAAAATTAATTGAATTAATGAAAATATAACAGCATTGCAATTTATTAGGCTTGCTTTTTGCATTAAAATAGTTCTGAAAATCATGCTTCTTCCTTTTCTTCCCTGAGAGGCTTGAGACGTTTACTTGACCTGGATACACACTACACAGTGATTACTTAGAACAGTGCACAAACTAATTTAAAGGTAGCCCTAAATGGCTATATTAAAACAGATAGGAAGTGCATGCATTGAGTACTGAGACCTGGGGGCCGATTTATTACAGTACGGATGGACATGATACGATGTAGTGTATCATGTCCGCCACACATCTATAAATGCCGACAGCATACGCTGTCGGCATTTATCATTGCACAAGTAGTTCTTGTGAACTGCTTGTGCAATGCCGCCTCCTTCAGATTCGCTGCCAATCGGCCTCTAGCAGGGGGTGTCAATCAGATTGATATCCGCGGCCTCAGAGCAGGCAGACAAGTAATGGAGCAGTGGTCTTTAGACCGCTGCTTCATAACTGGTGTTTCCGGCGAGCCTAAAGGCTCACGCGGAAATAAGGGCATCAAGATCCATTCGAAGCTTGATAATTTGGCCCCTTAGTTTCTAGGGCTCACTAAGCAATACAATACAAAATTACATTTCCTTACATTTGGTAAATTCACAAATTCCACAGATACATTTCATTAAAAAAGTAGATTTTATCCTAATCTATGAACATTACTGAACATTTGTATTCAATTAATACAAATTAACAGATTGGATATTTTTAATGAAAGGGGTTAAAGTGGTAAAGGGACACTGAACCCAATTTTTTTCTTTTGTGATTCAGATAGAGCATGCAATTTTAAGCAACTTTCTAATTTACTCCTATTACCATTTTTTCTTCGTTCTCTTGCTATCTTTATTTGAAAAAGAAGGCACCTAAGCTAAGGAGCCAGCCGATTTTTGGTTTAGGACCCTGGAAAGCACTTGTTTATTGGTGGGTGAATGTATCCATCAATCAGCAAGAACAACTCAGGTTGTTCACAAAAAATGGGCCGGCATCTAAATTTACAATCTTGCTTTTCAAATAAAGATACCAAGAGAATGAAAAAAAATGTGATAAAATAGCAAGTTGCTTAAAATTGCCTGCTCTATCTGAATCACAAAAGAAAAAAATTGGGTTCAGTGTCCCTTTAAGAATGAATGATTGGACATTGCATAGTGGTTTATGGAGATTATGGTTTTTAACAAAAAGGTTTGCAGCACATATCATGTCAGTGTATTGTAGCAATCATTGGAAAAAAAAAGTGATTTATATGGATGCTTAGAAAAATATATATAACAAGTTTGATGATTAAAGGATATTGTTAATCTGAGCATTGCCAAAAACAAATATTTTTCATAAGTATTTAGCTTCATGGATGCTTACACTGACTTTTCCAGAAAGGGTAAAACAAGTGCCCTAAACATAATAATATCATGGAGAAATCTAGAGGGTCATGTCATGCCTAATTAATAAAGGAAACTTTTTATCAGATGTCTAAAGTGTGGTTGTGCAAAACACAATCACCTAGATTACGAGTTTTGCGTTAGAGGTTATGCGGTGCTAACGAGCAGTTTTCCCTCACTGCTAACTTACCTGCAGCGCTGGTATTACGTGTTTTTACAAACCCATCGTTAAAAGGTAAGAAGTGAGTGTTGTACAAAATTTTGCTCATTACCGCACTCCAATACCAGCGCTGCTTAAGTCAGCGGTGAGCTGGTCGAACGTGCTTGTGCACGATTTCTCCATAGTAATCAACGGGGAGAGCCATCCTATGGGGAAACAAAAGTTATGTCTACACCTAACACCCTAACATGAACCTCAAGCCTAAAAATCCCTAATCTTACACTTATTACCCCTAATCTGCTGCCCCCGACATCGCCGACACCTACATTATTTTTATTAACCCCTAATCTGCCGCTCTGGACACCGCCGCCACCTACATTATATTTATAAACCCCTAATCTGCTGCCCCCAACATCGCCGACACCTACATTATATTTATTAACCCCTAATCTGCCGCCCCCAATGTAGCCGCCACCTACCTACACTTATTAACCCCTAATCTGCCGCCCCCAACGTCGCCGCCACTATATTAAAGTTATTAACCCCTAAATCTAAGTCTAACCCTAACACCCCCTAACTTAAATATAATTTAAATAAGTCTAAATAAAATTCCTATCATTAACTAAATTATTCCTATTTAAAACTAAATACTTACCTATAAAATAAACCCTTAGTTAGCTACAATATAACTAATAGTTACATTGTATCTAGCTTAGGGTTTATTTTTATTTTACAGGCAAGTTTGTATTTATTTTAACTAGGTACAATAGTTATTAAATAGTTATTAACTATTTAATAACTACCTAGCTAAAATAAATACAAAAGTACCTGTAAAATAAAACCTAACCTAAGTTACACTAACACCTAACACAAC
This sequence comes from Bombina bombina, assembly GCF_027579735.1. NCBI lineage: Eukaryota > Metazoa > Chordata > Amphibia > Anura > Bombinatoridae > Bombina > Bombina bombina. Next base: position 649,333,675 of record NC_069499.1, on the reverse strand, counting down.
ACTATAATTAAATAAATTAACTAAATTAACAATTAAATCAATTAAATTAAATTAGCTAAAGTACAAAAACAAACAAACACTAAATTACAGAAAATAAACAAATTACAAGATATTTAAACTAATTACACCTAATATAAATAGCCCTATCAAAATAAAAAAAGCCCCGGCAAAATAAAATTTAGAATTCGCCAATCGGAATTAAGCCAATCGGAATTAAGGTAGAAAAAATCCTATTGGCTGATGCAATTAGCCAATAAGATTGAAGTTCAATCCTATTGGCTGATCCAATCCGCCAATAGGATTGAGCTCGCATTATATTGGCTGATTTGAAAAGCCAATAGAATGCAAGCTCAATCCTATTGGCTGATTGCATCAGCCAATAGGATTTTTTCTACCTTAATTACGATTGGCTGTTAGAATTCTATCAGCCAATCGGAATCTAAGGGACACCATCTTGGATGACGTCACTTAAAGGAACCTTCATTTAGTAAGAAGACGTCGATTGAAGAGGATGCTCCACGCCGGATGTCTTGAAGATGGACCCACTCCTTGCCGGATGGATGAAGATAGAAGATGCCGTCTGGATGAAGACTTCTGCCCATCTGGAGGACCACTTCGCCCGGCTTGGATGAAGACTTCTCCCGGCTTCATTGAGGACTTCGGCCCGGCTTGGATGAAGACTTCTCCTGGTAAGTCAATCTTCAGGGGGTTAATGTTAGGTTTTTTAAGGGTGTATTGGGTGGGTTTTATTTTTAGGTTAGGGACTTTGGGCTTGCAAAAGAGCTAACTGCCCTTTTAAAGGCAATGCCCATCCAAATGCCCTTTTCAGGGCAATGGGGAGCTTAGGTTTATTTAGTTAGTATTTTATTTGGGGGGTTGGTTGTGTGGGTGGTGGGTTTTACTGTTGGGGGGTTGTTTGTATTTTTCTTTTCAGGTAAAAGAGCTAATTGCTTTGTGGCAATGCCCCGCAAAAGGCCCTTTTAAGGGCTTTTGGTAGTTTAGTTTAGGCTAGGGTTTTTTATTTGGGGGGGGGGCTTTTTATTTTTATGGGGCTATTAGATTAGGTGTAATTAGTTTAAATATCTTGTAATTTGTTTATTGTTTTCTGTAATTTAGTGTTTTTTGCACTTTAGCTAATTTAATTTAATTGATTTAATTGTTGTTAATTTAGTTAATTTATTTAATTATAGTGTAGTGTTAGGTGTTATTGTAACTTAGCTTAGGTTTTATTTTACAGGTACTTTTGTATTTATTTTAGCTAAGTAGTTATTAAATAGTTAATAACTATTTAATAACTATTGTACCTAGTTAAAATAAATACAAACTTGTCTGTAAAATTAAAATAAACCCTAAGCTAGCTACAATGTAACTATTAGTTATATTGTAGCTAGCTTATGGTATATTTTATAGGTAAGTATTTAGTTTTAAATAGGAATAATGTAGTTAATGATTGGAATTTTATTTAGACTTATTTAAATTATATTTAAGTTAGGGGGTGTTTAAGTTAGGGGGTTAGGGTTAGACTTAGATTTAGGGGTTAATACATTTAGTATAGTGGCGGCGACGATGGGGGCGGCAGATTAGGGTTTAATAATATTTAACTAATGTTTGTAAGGCGGGAGGGGGGCGGTTTAGGGGTTAATAGGTAGTTTATGGGTGTTAGTGTACTTTTTAGCACTTTAGTTATGAGTTTTATGTTACGGTGTTGCACCATAAAACTCTTAACTACTGACTTTTAAATGCGTTAGGACTCTTGACGGTATACGTTGTAACGTTCACTTTTTGGCTCGTAATACCGGTGCTATGGAAGTCCCATAGAAAAAAGACTTTACGAAGTTTACGTAAGTCATTTTGCGGTAAGGCCAAAGAAGTGTGTGGTGACCCTAAACCTTCAAGACTCGTAATAGCAGCGGTAGGGAAAAAGCAGCGTTAGGACCTCTTTCGGCAAAATAGTTAGGTTAAGTTAAATTGTTTTTCTGATCTGTTCGTTATTTCGGATCCATTCTTTATTCATAATCGGGAATGGAAGATAAACAAGGGGCGCCAACTTAGGCCTCGCTTCCATTGAGTTGTAATTCAGTTTGCGTGCACTCGCAAACCGTTAAATATGCTGTCGAAAGCAATATCGTTTAACGACTGTTTCCAATGGTGCGTTATACCTCAATATCGGCAGCCGGACTTCGGCTGCCGAAAAGATCTTCGCGTCCCATAGAAAGTAATAGAAGCTGTTAATCGATAAATTATACCAGGTTTCCAATGAAAGCGCTAACCGTTAATACATTGTCGGAGGCTGTCTATACATTGAGAAATATTACCCCTAGCTCAACTAGGTGTAAAAGAGGAAAATTGTGCTTTTTGAGACCTATTTTCTATTGAAATTATAAAACTTGCAAATAATGCAAGTGTTTTAATGTAGAAATAAATTGTTATAAGTAATATTTATTGTTATCTCATGTATAGAAATAGTTGAACTTATATTCTAATAGAAATATCAGTATATATTTAAATATAATAATATATGCAAGAACATATCTACAGAATGCAAACTAGACCTATGCCTAGGGCAGCAATAAATATTACTTATATTTATGAAGTGTTAAATATAATTATATTAGAAAATAGTATCTGATTATTAAAAATATGGTTAAGTGTTTTTTTTTTAATTTTTCTTGAGAGGTGATCACCGGTAAGGAGCACGGACATTAAACGTAAATTCTATAGTGTAAGGTCGGGTTACCTTAGCAACTAATTGATTTTCAAGAAATCCGACATCAGATGGAAGCGTTAACACAACGTTAACTTACAGCTACACGAAAAGAGCGACTGCACGCTATCCGCAAAATATTTCAATGGAAACCTGGTACTAAAATGGAGCCGTAAATTACTTTTAGCTGTCGGCCGCTTCGGTAGCTTACGGTTCCATTTTTAACGACTCGATGGAAGCGAGGCCATAGTGTGAATCGTTAAAACAACAAATATAAAAGTGATGTGCAAAAAACTACTCACAAGGAAAGTGGCACCTTAAATGAATAAGGTGCGATAAAGCAGGCTGACATTCAAATTCCAGCAGTCAGTACGCTGGAGGTCTCGCCCAGAGGACCTGTGGAATCCAGATAGGCGTCTAGAAAGTAGCACCCACGTTTTTTAGGGCCAATGGCCGGACCAGGTGAGCTGCAAGCTGATAGGTGTTCTCCTGCTGCACTCACGCCACCGAGACTTTTCTCCAAAACTGACAGTGTCAGTGTATGAAAGGTTCTGTGGTAAAAGTCCTGTTTCAAAAACAAGTGGATCGTGGAAAGAAGCAAAAATACCGGGTCGTGGTATAAAACAAACAGCTTTTATTTTGCAACGCGTTTCTCAGTCTATTCCAGACCGTTTCATCAGGCATTTATTCATATTCATTATTCTATTTTGACGTTTACAATAGAATAATGAATATTAATAAATAATGAATCCGAAATAAAGAACATAAGGAATATGCCGATTCCCGAAACAAAATTATCTAAAAAACCGCCGTCACCCACATCCCCGACACTAAATAAAATTATTAACCCCTAAACAACTGTCCCCCCACATCGAAACAATAACTAAACCTATTAACCTCTAAACTGCTGTTCTCCAAAATCTCCAACACTAAATAAAGCTATTAACATCTAAACTGCTGACCCCTTACATCGCCAACACTAACTAAACCTATTAACCCCTAAACTGCCACCCCCACATCACCGACACGAACAAACCTATTAACCTCTAAACTGCCCCCCCACATCGCAACTACCTAAATTAAACTATATTAACCCCTAAACCTAACACCCCCTAGCATAATTAAAATACACCTAAAGTAAAGTTACAATTATTAGCTAACTACCTAATTAAAAATAAATGCAAACTTAACTGTGCAATAAAAATAAAACCTAAGCTTAAACTAAAGCTTTTTAAAAATAAAAAAATCTAAAACTACCATTACAAAAAGTAACAAACAAAATTATTCGAAATAATATAAATGATTCCTATTCTAATACCCGGTTTAAAAAAAAAAACCACCCTAAAATAAAAAAACCCTAATCTATAATAAACTACCAATTGCCCTTAAAAGGGCCTTTTCTAGGGCATTGCCCTAAAGTTAACAGCTCTTTTGCAAAAAAACAACAACAACAAAAAACCCTAACATTACAAACCCCCACACCCCCCAAATCCACAAAAAAAAAAACTATCGACCCATTGCCCCGAAAAGGGCATTTGTATGGGCATTGCCATTAAAAGAGCATTTAGCTCATTTTCAGCCCTTTAAAAATAAAAAAGCCCTAATCTAAAAAAATAAAATTAAAAAATTAAAAAGATCCCAATTAAAAAAAATAACAAACAAAATAATCCAAAACAATAAAAATAATTCCTATTCTAATATCCCATTTGAAAAAAAAACAACAAAAATACCCCAAATTAAAAAAAACCCTAATCCATAATAAACTACCAATAGCCCTTAAAAGGGCCTTTTGCAGGGCATTGCCCTAAAGTTAATAGTTCTTTTGCAAAAAAATAAATAAAACAAACCCCCAAACATTACAAACCCCCTTCCCCAAATCTACAAAAAAATTATTTGAACAGCCAATAGGATTTAAGCAGCTTTCATTCCTATTGGCTAATTCTAATCAGCTAATAGGAATGAGAGCTGCTTAAATCCTATTGGCTGATTTGAACAGCCAATGGGATTTAAGCAGCTCTCATTCCTATTGGCTGATTTGAATTTTTCAGCCAATAGGAATGCAATGGTACCCCAATATAAAAGGGGTACCTTGCATTGAATCCTCAGTGTGCGGCTGATGATCGCATGAAGAGGACCTCCACGTCGGACCGATGGACCGCCACCTCCGTGCATCCATCGACTGCTCCGCCTCCACAGGGATGAAGAAGGTAGAAGATGCCGGTTCCGCGATGGACGAAGATGGAGCCGCCTGGATGAAGAAGCTTCGCCACTGGGATGAAGATCTTTTGCCGGACTAAAGCAACTGTGAGTACCGATTTTGGGGTTAGTGCTTTGAGGTGTTTTTTTATTTTTAATGGGCTTAACAATAGCTAAATGCCCTTTTAAGGGCAATGCCCATACAAATGCCCTTTTCTGGGCAATGGGTAGATAATGTTTTTTTTATTTACATTTTTTTATTTTGTGGGTTTGGGGTGATGATGGTTTGTGATGTTAGGGGTTGTTTGTTTTATTTTTTTTGCAAAAGAGCTGTTAACGTTAGGGCGATGCCCTACAAAAGGCCCTTTTAAGGGCTATTGGTAGTTTATTATAGATTAGGTTTTTTTTTAATTTATTTTTTTTAAGCGAGGTATTTGAATAGGAATGCTTTTTATTTTTTTGGATAACTTCATTTGTTATTTTTTGTAATGGTATTTTTTTTATTTTTTGTAATTTTAGTGTTTATTCTTTTTTATAATTGTAGTTTACATTTTTTTTTTTTTTTTTTTAAAGTAATTTTTATTGAAGACATAATGAAATCTTCAAGATCTTTAACGAGACTATAGAGGAGTCCCCTTTGGGTAACTTAGAAGATTGCATTATACTATGGACTCCTGATGGTGGTAGGTTGGGGGACACATGGACCCCTCTCTGCCTATTATCTGTTGGGCCGCAGGGCAAATCCCTGGTTTTATTTTGTCATCTAAAGGACTAGTCATAGGGAAGGGGTATCCTGAGATAAAGAAAAGTGTGTGGATATCAGTTCAGTTCCTGGGGGGGGTGGTGAGTGCAGACATGGGGGCTGGGTGAGAAGAGTGCAGTAGTATTTCATCGATATCTACACAAGAATTGGACGGTTCAACATAGATTCCCAGGGCTCCCATGTGAGGCAGTAGTTGTTTAGCTGACCTCGTTCTCTAGCTACAAAGTTTTCCATATTTTTAATGTAATTTACACAGTCCAGCACACTTTGCATTCTCGGAGGTTGGCTCTTTTTCCAATTCCTGGCTATAAGTAGCTTAGCTGAAATGAGGATGTATATAAGAAGGTTTTGTTTGTGTTTTGGGAGTTTGTCTATGTCTAGATGTAGTATGGCCAGGGCGGGATTCAGAGTTGTTGTTAGCTCCAGGTCCCTACATATTTTTTCTACTTTCCGCCAGTAGTCCGCTAATCTAGGGCAAGTCCACCAGACATGTATGGGGGATCCCGGCTCCCCACATTCCCTCCAACACTGTCGCGGGTGCTCAGGAAAAAGTTTTTGCAGTTTTGTAGGCACTAAGTGCCATCTGGTAATGACTTTGAAGTAAAGCTCATATAGGGTAATGCAATGTGTTGCCTTTTTCGTCAGACTAATTGCTCTGTGCCAGGTCTCTGATGTGAATGTTAACTGTAAATCTCTCTCCCAAGAGTCCATATGGGTTGTTTTGGGGGTGGATGTTCCCTCTATTAGACAGTGATAGTGTATCGAGAGAGGTTTAAACTGCTGTAAATTAATTGCCCACCTTACCTCCCATATAGTTAGGTCTCGTAAGGAGCCATCTAGGAAACCCCATGATTTCATCAGCGTACGTAGTCTTAGTAAATCAAATCTAAGTTTGGGAGTCATAGTAGGGAGATCTAGCATATCTTGGTGAGTATGAGTTGTGCATTTTTGTAGAAGTCTTCTAGAGTGTTTATTCCTGAGTCAGCCCATGTGCTAAGGAGTGCATTCGGTAGTCCTATCAGTAGTCCTCTAATTGAGTGTACTGGTGAGGGATGTGGGGCTACTAATTGGTTATGTCTCAGCTTGAATCAAGTCTGTTGGCAGCCTTTTATGATGTTATTTGCTATATATATTTTAGTTTGCCAGTGCGGGGGTAACCAGATCAAATCTTCTAGATAGATATATGCTGGTAAAGAAGCTTGCTCTAACTCTCTCCACCTTGTTGGTGGGAGATCTTTACTCCAGGCTGTAGCATGTGTTATCATTGCCACTTCGTAATATTTTCTGATGTTGGGGAGGCCTAGGCCACCTTTCTCTAGTGGCATTTGTAAAATGTGAGCCGCTACCCAGGGTCTTTTATCGTGCCAGGTATAGGTATTGAAAAGGGTCTGGAACTTTCTAATCAATGTATATGGGACTGGTAACAGGATACTGCGGAACAAGTAGGTAAGTTTAGGGAGAATCATCATTTTAAAGGCCGCTATTCTACCTAGCTAGGATATCTCACTGTATTTCTTTGAGTGTAGTTCAGAGGTGATGGCTGTCAGGAGAGCTTCAAAGTTCTCTTTGAGAACTGTGGATTTTGTGTGGGATAAAAAGACTCCTAGGTGACGAATGCCTTTGGTGGACCACTTAAAGGAGCTGAATAGAGTCTCTCTCGCTCTGCGGAATATTAATAGAGTATGCTTCCGTCTTGGTCACATTTAGTTTATAATAGGAGATTTCCCCAAACTGTTTAAAGAGGGCCATTATAGGAGGGAGGGAATCTACCGGGTCCGACAGAAATACTGTAAGATTGTCCGCAAAGAGCGCTAGTTTCTGGGGAATATCATGTACTTGTACCCCATGAATTGTTGTCGACTCTCTTATGGCTATCGCTAGTGGTTCGATCGCGAGGACAAACAAGAGGGGGGAGAGTGGGCATCCCTGCCTGGTGCCATTACGAATTATTATTTTAGGCGAACAGAATCCTAATCCCCTGACCACTGCTGTTGGGGCCGAATATAATGCTTTAACTGTCTTAATGAAGATGTGTGGGATACCAAACGCAGACAGGGTCTGAAATAAATAGTCCCACCTCACCCTGTCAAATGCTTTCCTTTCTCAGCATCTAAAGACAGGATGAGTATCTGGAGTCCCATATCTGCGGCCTCCGAGAAGATATTTAGCAATCGTCTGGTATTATCTGTGTCCTGTCGGTTCTGGATGAAGCTCACCTGATCCAGGTGTATAAGTGTCTGTAAGTGTTTCCCTAGCCTATTAGCCACTGCTTTAGCATAAATCTTGGCATCAACGTTGATGAGCGAGATGGGCCTGTAGTTGGAGCATAATTGAGGATCTTTGCCCTCCTTATGGATTGTTGTAATGTTTGCCTCTAATAGTTCTGCCAAGAAGACACCCTTAGCTGCCGCATCTTGGAATAGACGCAGCAGTATCGGGGTTACAAGGGGGCTGAGTGCTCAATAAAATGCCACGGTGAAGCCATCCGGGCCTGGGGCTTTATGAGATGCAAGTTCATCTATGGCTGCTTTGATCTCAGTCAACGTAAAGCATTGTCCTAATTCTGCCTTTGCTTCATCATAGAGAGTGGGTATGGGCAGTTTTTCTAGGAATTCATGGATGTCACCGTGCCTGGCTTTGTCCTTCCCCTCTGCGGTTTCAATATCATATAGGGAAGAATAGTAGGTCGCAAACGCGATGCCTATATCTTTGGGTAAGTGAATCACCCCTCTTGGTGTCGCTATATGGGGTATTCTCTTCTGTTGTGTGCGCTTGTGGAGCTTGTTGGCCAAGAGCCTATCTGCTCTGTTTCCTTTATAATAATAAAGTTGCTTGAGCCTATGCAAGTTTTCTTGAACCCGCAATAAATCTCTCTTGGAGATTTCTGCCCTGATGATTCCTATTTGGTGTGCTATTTGAGTGGTAGGATTTTGTTTATTTGACTGTTCAAGGTCATGCAGGTCTCCGTAAAGTTTTGCTAAGGGCTGACTACTTTCTCTGTGAAGTCTCGCTGTTTTCTTAATAAAGTGTCCACGCATGTAGGCTTTAAAGGCTGCCCAGACCGTGGAAATGTCAGTGGTCCCAGTATCGTTATGTGTCAGAAAGTCTTTCACGGTCTCTAGGAGTGCTAGTCCAGTTTATAGGACTAGTTTACATTTTTTTGTAATGTTAGGTTCTTTTATTTTTAGTAATCTTAGGTTTTTTTATTTTTAGTAATTTTAGGATTTTTTAGTTTAAACAATAACAATTACAAATCCGTTATTACAAGGTAAAACCTTGAACATTGGTTATGCAGCCGCACTGGGTATTTTACTTTCCTTGAATTTAGCTCCACGCCCTCCCTGCCCTCCCCCCTTCTCTATCCTCCTATCTTCCCTCTACAATTATCTCTAATCTATGCGATTCCCTATCAAGATTAATAAGCCAGTGGTCTAGGTGGTCTCTATATTTGGTTAACATCTTTGTCACTTTGGACAATGTGTGGGGTATCAATGTCTCTTTTAGTGTCCTCCAAAAGTCTCTGCTAGGTGTGGGCCAGACATGCCCTTTGAATGAAAAAGAAACACATTTTTTTCCACTTTGTTAGAAGATCAGATTACCACCATAATCTATTAAACTAAGATCCCACCCTACAAGAAGGATTAAAACAAAAAGCTCTCTACAGAGGGTTTACCGGTAGGGCTGCTAAATATCTCGCTAGACTTGCCAAACCAAAATTTAGTAATTCGATAGCCGCTATTAGGCGGAATGGGATTAGATATACTCAGACCGAAGAGATTAAAAAAGTCTTCTATAATTACTTCAAGGGAATTTATAATGCAGAATCCCCTAGCCATGTAGATGAGGAGACATTCTGGTCTAAACTAACTTTACCCAGAATTTCACAAGAAGATTTGTCGCAATTAAATTTACCAATCACAGAGCAAGAAATTAAGCTTGCTATTAAGCAGGCTAAACTCAATAAAGCACCCGGACCAGACTGCCTCCCCACAGAGTTTTATAGAATTGTATGGGAGGAAGTGACCCCGACATTGTGTCAGTTGTTTAACAAATATTTTAATTCACAAATAAGATGCTCCAGGTATTTTACTGCATCTAACGTTGTGCTAATTCTAAAAAAAAATAAAGATCCAGAGCTAGTAGAGTCTTATAGACCTATCTCACTGCTAAATTCAGACTATAAGTTACTAACATCAATAATAGCTAGCAGACTACAGTAGGTAATCAAAGGTATTATACATGAAAATCAAGTCGGCTTTATGCAGGGGAGAAGTCCAGTTAAGAACCTAAGGAAGACTATGATTATTCTGGACTACCTCTGGAATAATTCAATAGTAGCAAATCAAAAGGGAGCAGATACAGCTATTCTCTCTTTAGATGCAGAGAAAGCATTTGACTACATAGGTTGGGGTCACTTGTTCATGACAATAGATAAATTCGGGTTTGGAGGGCATTTCAATAATTTTATCCAGTCATTATATAGTAATCCAGTCTCTGCCCTCATTGTAAATAATACAACTACAGATTCTATCCCGTTGCATAGAGGCACCAGGCAAGGTTGTCCATTGTCCCCCTTGCTATTTAATATATCACTTGAACCATTAGCCATATTATTACGGGGTCAGCTAGACGGCATCAGTATTGGGGGGCAAAAATGTATACTTTCATTATATGCAGACGACCTCCTGTTTTTTTTAAATAACCTTGAAGTCAATCTACCTAAGCTTATATCGAGTATGCAAATTTTGGCGCAATTTCGGGTTATAGAATCAACTTCAATAAGTCGGAATAATTATGGATAACAAAACCAATAAATAGGTATACAAAACATCCCTTTAAGGAAGCAAAACATATCACCTATTTAGGCATAGTCTTAACCAATAACCCACTAGACTGGTATGATATGAATATATCACCTTGTCTAGGGGAAATACAGAAACAACTGGATTCTTGGACTAATCTGCCGATATCATTAATACCACGTATTATGCTAATTAAAACAATAATATTTCCCAAAATCCTCTATTTTTTGCAAAATATCCCTGTAATGCTTAAAAACAGGGATATCATAAAATTTAATTCTATGTGTGCCAAGTTTATCTGGAAAGGGAGGAAATCACGGATTGCCCTAACCAGGTTAATGAGTGATAAGATGGCAGCAGGATTAGCATTTCCCAATATTAAATTTTATAACTGGGTCCCCCTAATTAAGTTTGCTGTGGATTGGGTCACACAAAAAGAACATTTAACTTTGTATCAGTGTGAGTCCAATATTATAACTCCATTTACTTTAAATGGGTTGCTGCACTATCCAATTAAAAAATTACCCTGTAATGTTAATAATTTAGTCACATTCAAGAACATTATTTGTGCATGGCAGATGTTCTGCTTTGAAATACAGATTAATCCTTATGCAACCGAATTGTTAACGATTCAGGGAAATCCAGAATTCCAGCCAGGTCATGCCTCTAGAGCCTTTCAGGGCTGGGAGGAAAAGGGGTTAATGTATGTTAAACAACTCCTCCTACCAGATGGCAGGATCGATGCATTTAATTCTATTTGTTCCAAATACGAAATACATAGTAAAGATTTCTTTGCCTATCTACAGATCCGACACTACGTATCAGATATTCAAAAAGAACTTAAACCAAACTGGTCCCTGGGTCCCCTAATGGCTGGAATTAAAATATATCAAGCAGGAAGATTTTCAATTGCAACTTTTTATAGTATCTTAAATACTAATAGTAACTTAAAACAAATCACTTATATACAACTGACATGGCTAAGATACTTTCCAAATATATCTACAACTGATGTACAAGGAAGTATTAGAGCAATAAACGAATCATGGGTCCCAACAGCATGGCGTGAATCTCATATAAAAATATTATATAATGTCTATATTACTCCTAGTAAAAGGTCGGTGGTCAGTGAATATTTACTCCTGTACTGGATGTAACAAAGAGAAGGCAGATATATTGCATTGTCTATGGATATGCCCCAAGATTTACCAATTTTGGCGTAAAATAATTTACTGGATCAATTGGACACTTAATATAAGAATATGCATCGGGCCCCAAGACATTGTATTCTTGTTAAGATATACAGCAGGAGGCAAGGAATATAAACTTATTAACACCTTAATAATACTTGCTCGTAATCTTATACTTAAAACGTGGAAAGCGACATATGCCCCAAAATTCTCTGAATTTAAGAAAGCAGTTATTATGCAACTTACTATTGAACAATATAGCATACAGAATCTAAATGTAGAGCAGGTACAGAGGTTCTTCTCAAAATGGGAGGAAGTAATAAAATCCCTCCCGAACGCTACTCAAATCCAATTGGTCAAACCGCTGCGTACTTCTATTTTTGTTATTCAAAATATCCTCACAGGGCATTTTCCCAGATGGTGGACAGATGATTCCATCAATACTGACAGATAGAGGGGGGGGGGGGGGCTGGAAGGAGAGAGGTGATCGGGGAGTGTTATTTTATTTTCCCTTTTTTTTTTTTTGTGTGTTTATCGTTATGTGTATGGTATCATGATTGGATAATATGTATAGTATCAGTGTATCATATCTTAGGAGAGTACTCTAATATGAAAATGCAGATGATATGTGTAGTGTGTAGGGAGGGTCTGATAAGAGCATTCTATGTGAAATCAGTATAAGGATATCAAATTGTTGCAGGTTTTTTTTCTTTTTTTTTCATTCTCAAAATTAACAAGATATGACAATATCTATGATATATGTTAGGATGTAATATCTATGTTTAAGTTGATTTGTGATTACTATGAATGAGTGATAGGACAGATATACAGGCATTTGATTACTCTTATTGTTTCTTAACTCTTTGGGTAACCTGTAATCTTGCTGTACGTACAATATGATTTGGTATGATCTGATATGATACTTTTTTGTTTGAAAAATCAATAAAAAATATATTTAAAAAAAAAAAAAAAAGATCCTACCCTCTAAACTTCCCTATTTCTTTCCCTCCTTCCATCACTTCTGCACTTATCGTCTCCCCTCGGGGCGTCACTCCCAGGATTGCCCTCCCCCTGCATCTCTGTAGCTCCCAGTCAAGTATCCTCTAGAAGACCACTAGGTGAAAATATTCCAGTCCCCCCGTAGCTGAGCATTTAAGATGAAGTCAGAGTCTTTGAGTGGGTATAAGATTTGTTTCTGGTGTGTGAGGTCAAGGGTTTTGATAAAGGGTTCCCACTTAGTCATGAATTTCCTAGACCTTCGTGTGATGTCCCTTTGTGTGTCCAGTTGTTCGTATATCATCTGTTGTCTCAGAGCTCCTTTGAGCTGTGTCAGTCTAGATGGCGTAGGAAGCATCCACTGCTGGAGAATGAGCTTCCTGGCATGTAATATTACATTATGGATGAATTCTACATGTTTCCCTACTTTCGACTGTGAGAGTAGGAAGAAGACCATTTCTACTGTGAATCTGAGACTTTCCCCCGTACTACTCTCCAACCATCTCTGTGTCATGCCCCAGAATCTTGTCAGCTTCGGGCATTTCAGCATCATGTGTATAATGTTGGGATCAGTGTGCGCACATTTCGAGCACTGACCTGAGAAACTCTGTACTCACCTGTGACACATCTTGGGTGTAATGTATGCATTGGGAATCAATTTTGTGTGAGATTCTCATATGTCGTTAGACATTGTGGCCTTTCTCACCTTCACGAAGCTCTGTTATATACCTGTTCTGTTGGAATTTGTCCCATCAGTGTACTCCAGGTACTCTGGAAGTGAGTTTTAAGTAAGTTGTTGGACTTAGTTTGAAGGGCAGTGTAGGTATGAGAGATGGATGTCATCCCCCCTCTTGTCAGAGTCAAAATCTTGTAAACATCACAGTTACTGTCCGGTAAAGATCCTGCTCTCAATAGGGTCTGCACATAATGTCTCATCTGGAGGTAGGCAAAGTTATGTGTGTTGGGAATATTGAAGTCTTTTTGCAAATCTCTAAAGGATCTGATTGTCTCCGTCCCCCATTAATGTTTGCTGGACTGTGGTGATCCCCCACCCCTCCCACTGTGTGAAGGGCCGTGTAGTGAATCCTGCAGGGAAGTTTGGGTTACCCTTTACAGGTAAATAAATGGTATATTTATGTGAGACATTTAGCTTCTTACATATCTTCCACCAGGCCCTTATAGGGTGATAGAGGAAGGGCACCTCTCTGATAATAGGTTCTACCTGTCTTTGTGTCATATGCGGAAGCATCTTCAGGGACCATGGCTTACTAATTTCTGATTCAAGTGGGCTGTTTGTAAAGTGATTTTTGTCAACTAACCAGTCCATCACGTACTTAGCCAGAGCTGCCCAATTATAATGTTCAATGTTTGGGAGTCTGAGACCACCCAACAGAGGCTGACATGTCATTTTATGGAAACTCAATCTATGTTTATTTCCTTTCCACAGAAAATGAAGGATATCCCTATTTAATGCTTTAAGATCATGTTTGTGTAGTAACTCAGGCAACATCTGTAGGGTATATAAAAGTTTGGGAAAAAGAATCATTTTAATTAACCCCTCTCCCAGACAGCGTTAGCGGTAGACCATACTAATTCACTAGCAGCTGTTTAAGCTCTTTCAGCAATGGTTTAAAATTTGCATTGTACCAATTGGCCGGGTTCTGTGTCAATGTAATACCAAGATATTTAAAAGTACCATGAATGAGTTTGAAATTATCACTGAGAGGAGTGGAAGGAGTTCTGTCATATAGCCATACCAATTCAGATTTGTCTTGGTTTATCTGGTATCCTGATATGTGACTGAACTCCGAAATAATCCTCATAATGATGGGAATGTTAACTCTAGGATCACGTATATATAACACCATGTCATCGTCAAAAAGGGACAAGTGGATGACTTCTTTGCCTATGTTGAGCCCTAGTGTATCTTTCCTAATTTTAATCGCCAGGGTCTCCAATGCAAGATCAAAAAGAAGTGGGGAGAGAGGGCACCCCTGCCTTGTGCCTCTCATAAGAGGGAATGGTTTGGATGGCGTTCCATTTATCAGGATCGCCGCTTGTGGCGCACTGTATATGGTTTTAATAGCCCTCATAAAAAGGTGATCCCAAAGCATCTTATCGAATGCTTTTTCAGCATCGACCATGATCAAGCACGCGCCCCCCTCCAGATTAGACTGATGGTTACTATTTTTCCCCCAGAAGTACGCAAGTACCGATTGGAGCTGTCTCATATTTCGAACCGCAGACCTGCCCTTCATGAATCCGGTCTGATCTTCATGGACTAGGGAAGGAAGTACCCCCGCCAGTCTGTTGGCCAGTATTTTGGTAAACAATTTGTAGTCTATGTTTAGCAGGGAAATTGGTCTGTATGAGGACGTCAGTAATGGGTCTCTGCCTTGTTTGGGTATAACTGTCACATTCGCTTCTGTGAAATGATTGGACAATTTGGCCTCCCCTTCTAGGATTGCATTATACAATGACACAAGAGTATCCACGGTTTCCCCTTTAAGCATGTTGTAGAATTCCCCAGGTAATCCGTCAGGTCCTGGGGTTTTCTCTAGTGGGAGTGTGTCAATCGCTCTGCTAACCTCTTGGGGATGAATTAGGGCATTGAGCTGTCGTATTTGCTCTTCCTCTAGGTGTGGTAGATGTAGATCTTTCCAGAAAATATCTTTTTTGTCTGAGTGTATCACTTGGGGTCTGTAAAGAGCAGAATACTAGTCAATGAATGCTTTGTGTATATCTGAGTCTTGTGTAAGAATTTTGTCCCTCTCTCTTATGGCTACTATAGTACTCGATTTCCTTTCAAGTTTAGTGATTTTTGCCAGTAACTTTCCAGTACGATTTCCAAAGCGATAATACTTGGCTTGTAATCTGTTTTGGGCACTAATGGAAGATTGAATGAGGTAGGTATTCCTGAGGTTTTTAGTGTCCCTATACCTTAGTCTGTTCAGGTCTGTGGGGTTCCTTAGGTATTGGTTTCTAGCATTCAGCAGCTGGCGCAAGAGTAGCTCCCCCCTCAACCTACGGGTTTCCGTTAATTTAGCTGCGTACCCTGTGACAACCCCCCTCAGCACTGCTTTTGCTGACTCCCAAAACAGGGAGATGTCCCCTAGGTGTTGGATGTTCAGCTCTTTGTAGACCAACCACTCCCCAATTAGGTGTTTATGTAGATTTAGATTGTGGTATAAATGGGTGGGGAACCGCCAAATACAGGCCTGTTTACGTGATGTAGTAGTGTTTATTGTTATCGAAACTGGTGCGTGGTCTGAAATAGTAACCGGGTCTATTCGTGTGTCTGTAACTCGGAGGCAAATGGAGTTTGTGACTAGGAAATAGTCTATACGGGATAGAGTTGTTTTGGATGGGTGTAAGCACGTGTAGTCTCTTGACTCTGGATTTCTGTCTCTCTAGATGTCTGAGAGCGAGAGAGTGTTCCTAAAAAAATTTAAAATTAGTGTTTCCCTCTTAGAGTTTGGCCAGAATTGAGTTGATTGCGAAGGGAGATTTGAGTTTCGGAATCTGTCTGCCAGAGTAAGTGGTGCAATATTATAGCCCCCCCCCTACAATGATGGGAAGGTCTGAGAATTGAATAAGTTGGGTTTGTAACTGGGTCAGAAAATGTTTCTTTTCGGTGTGGGGGCCATACACTCCACACAGTACTAGATGCAATGTATCTATTTCTAGTTTGACAATTAGGTACCTCCCCTCTCTATCAGCTATCGTCTGTATTATAGAGTAGTTTAGACCTTTTCTGAATAGTAGAGCAACACCTCTCGCCCTCTTTTCCTCAAACGGGGTGTATAGTACCTCGCCCACCCAACTCTGCTTAAGTGTCTGGTGCTCTGTCTGTGAGAGATGGGTTTCCTCTAATATCGTTATGTCAGCTTTCTTAATGTTTAACTGCCTTAGTATCGTTTTTCTCTTAATTGGGGATGTGATCCCACCCACATTCCACGTGATTAACTTCATCATGTATTAGAATGTGTGTCTGCTTGAAGTGTCTACTTGACGTGTCTAATTTTGTCTAGTGGTAGTATGTCCCATCCTACGGGTAAGGTGGGTCTCAGAGTACCCCCAGATGTCCAGTATTTACTTGAATTGAGGCTGTGACAAAGTTTACCTTACCCCGTCTCCCCGGAGTGACACCCCAAGGCAGAACAGAACAGTTTTGATCCTAGTGCATGCAGTGCAAAAAGAAAAAAAAACAAATATGTTAAATACAGTTAAATACTTCAACGACAGATAGTATCCCTGATAACAAACAACACAGCCCTCCTCCCCCTCAATCAATTCCCAACTGTTAAACAAGAAACAAGATTCCTAAAAAGGAGTCCCCCCACCTCACATTACAATGATAACAAATTATGTAACTTATCTCTTAGTCCTTAGCAATGGATCTGTATTGAGTCTGAAGTTGGTGGTTCAGTGTCTCTGCCATCTTCAGCTCGTTGGCTCTCCCTTTCTCTCTGTAGATGGATATTTAGTTGATCTGGCGAATCAAAGAACAGCTGACCCCTTGCAGTTTGGAGCCTCAGTCGTGCTGGAAACAATAAAGCAGCTGACCTGCCTTGGTCTATTAGTTGTTTACAATACGGTGAGAATTCTCTCCTCTTGGCTGCTACCATAGCTAAATAATCCTGGAACAAGTAGATTCTGTTACCCTCATACTCCAATGGGGATATCTTCCTGTAGGCTTGCAGAATGTTGATCTTGTCCTTGAAATTTAGGTATTTCACCATTACTTGGCGTGGTTGTTGATTGGTCCCTCCTGGTTTCCGTGGATCTCCCACTCTATGCACTCTTTCCGCCGTACAGGGTAAACAGTCTTGTGGGATTTATAGTAACTTCGGTAGGGTATTTTCTGCGAACTCCACCAGTTGTGCATTCAGAAGCGACTCAGGGACCCTCACTATTCGCAGGTTGTTTCTGTGCGATCTGTTTTCCAGATCGTCAATTTTTGCCCATAATCTCTCATTTTGTTGTTGTAGCATTTGGACGTTAGATTCTGTCTCCCTATGGTGGAGTTCTCCCTTTGCAACTTTCTGTTACACCTGTGTTAGTCTGCCATTGAAGGACTTGACTTCCGCAGTGAGTGAGTCCATTCCTGACTGGAGCTGATCAATCTTCGGCAGAAACAATGCTGATATCTGGGAGACAATCGGGTGAGTGTCTAAGAGACTGTTAGGTAGCACTTCGTCAGCGATTATTGCCGCTTGTTGCATCTCCACTTGGTTCTTTTTCTTGTCGGCATTTTTTAGCCTGTTTGTCATCGTGACTGTAGTTTTAGTGTAAGATTCATAATACTTTTGCATACAGGTCAGAGGGACTGGGAGCTGCAAGTACCAGCTGTGTAAAAGGTATAACAGTTCTGCCACCGGGTTAAACGTTCTCCTTACTGAACCAAAAAGCTACAGATTACCAGGACCAGTAGAAAGATCTTAAGTCGTTAATAAGCGGTGGGTGAGTGGGGGGGAATGAACTCACGTTTATTTAGCCCAGCATATTACCAGTAGATATTGTGAGCATTGAAACTGTGACTGGGCTCATCAGCCAGAGGTGTATTACATAGGGATCAGATACGTGATAACAGCAATGGCCTTGCAAGCTGTAAGGCTGTGAGATATCTAGGAAACTAAGGAGAGATGGTGACTACCCCCTTCAGTATACTCCTTCCTCAGAGCGCTGTTTTAAAATAGGGAGGAACCCCAGAAGTGTCCCTGAAATCAAATGCCCCTCTTGTTTGTGCAGCTTTCAATTTTGCTTTCCTTTACCTGTTTTATGGGTAAAACAGACAGTCTTTAATAACCTCTGATAGATGGATCCCTCTCTTACTTTGTACTGAGCTAGGGCATATCTGCTGTGTCAGTTACAGGGGCAGGGTACCATGAATCTGTTTTGAGCTGTATGTTAGTTGTGTTACTCAGGACTCCTAAAGTCTCTTATATATAAGAAGGGTGACACTTGCTAACCTGTAGGTTTTATTGGGGGACCTGTAGTCAGTTGTTTTCTCACCCCCACAAAAACAGAAGCTGCCTCCAGAGCGGGTGTTGCGCAGCAGTTAGAGATTCCCCACAGAGCAGTCAAAATGGCGGATTCCCGCTTTCAGCAAAACTCACCCTCCGGTCGCCCCTTCAAACTCTCCCTGCAACCTCATACCCTGCAGGAGCTATCCGAGGTGGATTCCGCCCACCCAGACCAGGGCAAAGTTGGATTGTAGTGGTAATCTCTGCGACCACAGCTGTAGCCGCTTGTCCTTCCTCCTGTCGACTGACTTATGCGGCGGGGGACTATGCATTCACTATGGTAGTCCTGGCCAGGTTCATGCCAAACGTGCTGGACCCATCTGAGCTGAACAAACTTATTTTGGTCCTATCTGACCAAAGAGCTCCCAATATTCTTCATGCTTCTTTTCATGCTGTTTAGCAAAGCTTACCCTTGCAATTTTGTGCAGAAGAGCAAGCAAGGTTTTTTGGATGCCTTTCATAGAGACTGACATTAAACCATGAGCAATCATCAGACAAACTGAAGAAAAACATTTTTGTGAAAATTTGTCTAAAACAAATGTTTGACCTGTGCACATTTAGTTATTAGCTAATACATTTTAGTTCTTTGATCTTTAAATTGTAACTTTAGGTCCTGCACTGACTTTCAGTGTCATGAAAAGTAGTCAGAAAGTTTGACTAAAATACCTCTTTGCTAATTTAATTTTGAATTGGTAATAGGACACATAAAAGTACATTACCTAACAGATGTAGTTGCCAAATAATAGATAAGAGTGTAAAACATGTGTGACACATGGTTAAACCTGTGGAGATGGGATCTATATTTATATAAAGTAAAGAAAAAGCCATTACCAATTTATGCTGAATAATAGAGAAACTATAGAGAGCACTCAAGAGGAAAAACCGCAGTAATGCATCTCTATACTGATGATTTTTGAGATCTGCACATAATTAAAAAGTATACAGGAACCAATATATTTTATTCCTTCTTAAATGCTAGGAAGTGGGAGGTAGTAATGCCAGAAATATGCTCTATTTTTTCCATAATTATTACAATGATTATGTTATATTAAGAACTAAAAGCGTAGAGTAGTATCTAGTATATACTAAGGAAAGCAAGCTATAAGTCTAATTTCTTACTGAAAATTCTATTAAGATAGCTGGGTGGATAAAAATGCAAAAAAGTAACATTCCAACTTAAAAACAGATAGATAGATAGATAGATAGATAGATAGATAGATAGATAGATAGATATATATATAGATAGATAGATAGATAGATAGATATTCTATTTTATTATTAAAGATAAAGTCATCTGCATTTATTGCCTACCCTATTTATACTTAGATTTTCTTTTTAAATCATTATGCCTCGGGTACTTTTAAACTGAAAATATTTTACTTTTTCAACCAATACTCTTCAAAGGGTAAAGTAAAAGTAAACGTTTCAGACAGACAGTACAGTTTAAAAAAAAAAAAATTCAGTTTACTTTTATTATCAAATTAAAAAAATATTCTTGGAAGGAATGTGCATGTGGCTTGAGAACATTACATTGTTAAAGATAAGACACATGTAGACTCCTGAACCTAACAAGAGGATCGATCACTATCTATCACCTGATTTATTTATATTTTGGCGGGTTTCAGCCCAAAATGGGTACATTTAGTTTTCATGAGATGACAATAGCGAGTTTTTAGCTATATCTTGGAGTTGCAAGCACATTTTTAGAAAGCCAAAAAAGCCCTACTTTTTAACATGGGAGAAATTTTCTTGAAGATCACAATCTATATTCTTGACACTTTCCAACTGGTTTTCAAGACCATTTTACACATTAATGATTCTTACCTATAGGCAAATTGGCCTTATTGACATCTTTGTAAGTAGTCCAAGACAATTTGGAATAATTCTATTATGTTGCACAACATTTGTTTAATTGTATCTTTACAGCCCGTTTATACCTTTTTTGTTTAATTGTATCTTTACACTTGGGATGAGTGTGATTTTTTGGAACGTGGCATAGGTATACCACTAGCGCCTCTGACTACCTCACATCTAACATTAACAACACTATGAAAAGGCCAAAGATCACATTTTAAAGGAGTATTTGAATACACGGGGGGGGGGGGGGGCAATTAATCAAAGTCTGGCAGACATGATACACTGTAGCCTATCATGTCTGCCAGACATCTCTGAATGCCGGCAACATACGCTGTCAGCATTTAACATTGCACAAGTAGTTCTAGTGAACTGCTTGTGCAATGCCGCATGCTGCAGATTCGCAGCCAATCTGCCGCTAGAAGGGGGTGTCAATCAACCCGATCGTACACGATCGGGTGGATTGATGTTGACAGCCTCAAAGGCGGCAGACCAATTAAGGAGCAGCTGTCTTAAGACCACTGCTTCATAACTGCTGTTTCCAGTGAGCCTGAAGGCTCGCACAGAAACAGGGGCCTCAGGGGCCGTTCGGCCTTTGATAAATCTGCCCCTTTGTCTAGATTTATTAAAGCTCTATTCATCCCTATTGTATAGTGTGTCTGCAGGAGGCATGATACATTTTTACATACAGTATGTATATGTAAACTGATAAAGGTTTATATATTGAGTATGTAATATCCTGTAGAGCTAAGAAGGTCTTCAGGAAAAGTGAGATCAGGACCTCAACATTTAGAAATGGTGTTTTGCAATCACTTTCTGTTAATATTTGTTTCTAATTCACAGTGTTGTGATTGCCACTTTCTGTACAGGCATCTTCATAACTGGGCTTTCAAAAGGAGATCACATCTTCATGACTGGGATTTCAAAAGGAACCACACCTTTGTGACTGGGTTTTCAAACAGGATTGCACCTTTGTGCAATTTCAAGTTTTTGCTGCTAGTTTATTAAACTCCTGGTTACAAAGGCATAATTCTATTTGAAAGCCCAGTCATTAAGGTACAGTTCCTTTTGAAATCATGGTCATAACATGTTTGCACAAACAATATTGCTTTGAAAAGGTTTCACATTTACAGCATTAGAGCTATTATAATCCCATTTTAAAAGACAAATTGTAGCCACTTTCTTGTAAGTATTGCTCTTGATTTCAGATGTACATCTTGTCAAATCAGAAAATAGTTCTAATAAAATTAATAACTGGGAATATTGAAGAAAAAATTATCTTAAAAGGACAGTCTATTTGTCTGTTTTTATTGTTTAAAAAGATAGATAACACCTTTACTACCCATTCCCCATATTTGCAGAACCAACATTGTTAAAATAATATATTTTATATCCTCTGCCTGTTTCTAAGCCCCTGCTGGCTGCCTTATATTTCCTTTTACAGCCAGACAGGGCTAGTTCATGTGTGCCATATAGATAACATTGTGCTCACTCCCATGGAGTTAGGTAGGAACCAACACTAATTGGCTAAAATGCAAGTTTGTAAATAGCACTGAGTTAAGGGAGCAGTCTGCAGAGGCTGAGATGCAAGGTAATCAGAGACGTAAAAAGTTTATTAATATAACAGTGTTGGTTATGCTAAACTGGGGAATGTGTAATAACGAGATTAACTATCTTTTAAACAATAAAATATGTCAAGTAGACTGTCCCTTTAAAATATTAAAAGTGCCAATATAGTCATTGCGCAAACATGCCCAGTATACCCATTATGCATATATACAAATTGCATTCATAATATTTAGCAGTGATCAGGATTGATTTGAATTATAATAGGTTCATCTTACACACTGAACAATGGGGTTAATTCAAATGAACTGTACTGTAACCTTAAGAGGTGTGAAAGGGCCATTGTATATGTCAGTTTTGGTTGGATCCCCAGTTCCAATCCCAATAACAAGTACCAACCGAAACCACACATTTGGGAATTTTTCTATTTCAAACACAATTGTGCTATGTGTTTAATCATCCAAATCATACTTCACCTATCGGTTAAAACTGAAACAGAGTTATTGTATACATTGTGATTGACCCCAAGGTTTGCTTTAGTAAAAATGAGCTTCATTTTAACAAGGGTTATTAACAGAGAGGTAAGTTTGATTTAATTGGATTTTTGAATTGAACACTTTTTGGCTTTCATATCCCTTTAAGTATCACATAAAAATATGTAATCTACATTTCAAATTCAGAATAAGAATATTTTTCTTAATATACATTAAAATGCATTTGAAAAAGTTGACACTAGTTACATATGCTCTATAAATGTAAGAAACCAATTCAAGGGACAATATAAATATAATTAAATTATTTTGCTAAACAACATCAGACTTACTTCAAAACTGTCTATATTTACTGTCACACCCACCTCTCCTGATCAGATTGAGCAGGTGTGGCTGTGACTGTGAGGCTGTGACTGAGATGTATGGATGAAAGGTTAAAGGACCAGTCAACACATTAGATTTGCATAGTCAACAAATGCAAGATAACACGACAATGCAATAGCACTTAGTCTGAACTTCAAATGAGTAGTAGATTTTTTTATAACAAATTTCAAAGTTATGTCTATTTCCACTCCCCCTGTACCATGTGATAGCAATCAGCCAATCACAAATGCATATACGTATAGTCTGTAAATTCTTGCACATGCTCAGTAGGATCTGGTGACTCAAAAATTGTAAATATAAAAGACTGTGCACATTTTTTTTAATGGAAGTAAATTGGAAAGTTGTGTAAAATTACATGCTGTGGGGGGCGGAGCTGACTGCCAATATGGAAGGTCGCACTTAGGAGAAGCTCCGTGCAATAGTTTATCTTGGGAAAGAAAAATAGCATGTAGTTGACCACTTTTTGTCCCCAGACGACTGCTGCCCCTACATAAACAACACTGCTGCAGCGTGGAACTTGCTCGGTGAAGAAAATAAATACCGGAGCTGTACTGACATTGTGATACAGCACAGGCCACATTGGGGCTGAACGTTCCAGCGGATCAGCATCTGAAACGGATCCGGATCCCAAGCTACCTGTTCTGAGCTGCAAAAGAAGAACTGTAAGTAGCGATAAAGCACCCAAACACTTTGACTCACAGCAGGGTGTCCGGAAAATCGCCACGCCATTTTCTCTTCCATATTACTAGGCCACAGCAACATATCTTCAAAACGCGCGAAAAGCGCAAATTTACCAAAAGAGGGGGTGCAGGTCTGGGGCTAAGAGAACAGCAGGGTCCTACATACCAAGTAAAATACACTAAGGGAATCGCCTCGCAGTCTGGGGAGAACAGGGGACAAGATAGATGAGAAGCTCCATAAAAAGGCACACACAAGGATTCCCATAATAGCACAGCCCCACGCTATTACAAGTAAAACCGCAACTAAGAAAGTTAACAACACAGAGAAATGGCCCCATTGCAAAATACTGTCTACAACACAGAATGGCTACAAAAAGACAGGCCAGAGTGGATAAAACAACCAAGCATATTGCAAATGCAACCACTAAGTTAAATACATACTTTAAAGCATTAAGTACCTCGCAGCACTCTGATATTGAAGCAGAGGGGGAAGCTGAGGAAACGTCAGCCACTTCATCTCCTACTGTAATAATGGCAGAGAAAAATGCCCCATTAACCAAAGCAGATTTAGAAGCTTTGCCAACCAAAGATGACTTTAACACTTTATTACACCAAGTGGCAAAGATAGTGAAAGATGGTTTGGCAGAGGTTAAGAAGGATTTGGCGGAGATGGGTGAAAGGTTAGATTACATGGAGGAGCAAGTGAATGATACTAATAACACAATAGATGGACATTCTCGTTGTCTTTCAGTTCAAGACATTAAAATTCAGCAACTGAAGAGCCATTTAGAAGACCTGGATAATAGGGGAAGGAGGCAGAACTTAAGAATTAGAGGCATTCCAGAGACAATCACAGCAGACCTCACCCCCAATATCTACAACAGGTTTTTCAGCATTTGACTAAAGATACTACATCGCCTCCATATCAGCTGGATAGGGCACACAGGGCACTTAGGCCTAAACCTAGGGAATCTGAGCAACCACGAGATATCATCCTAAAATTTAATCAATTCCAGGATAAAGAGTTGATTGCACAAGCGGAGAGAAAGACATCACCTCTGACCTTTGAGGGTCATTCCCTTCAGATATACGCGGACTTAAGTGCAATGACTTTGAATAATAGAAAAGAAGCCCGGTACCTTACAGAACACCTCCAGGAGCAAGAAATACAATACAGGTGGGGTTTCCCCTTCTGTTTAAAGGTTAACAAAGGAAATAAAATAATAATTTACAAGTCACCGGATGATTTAGAGGAGATCTGCAGGTCACTTGAAATA
This sequence comes from Bombina bombina, assembly GCF_027579735.1. Taxonomy (NCBI): domain Eukaryota; kingdom Metazoa; phylum Chordata; class Amphibia; order Anura; family Bombinatoridae; genus Bombina; species Bombina bombina. The sequence continues at coordinate 649,308,746 of NC_069499.1, read as the reverse complement.
CCTTTACCCACTCCACCATCTCTGCAAAATAACAATTCTACGGGGAACAACAAACCAACAAACTCGCAACTCCCTCAGAGATATCATTGGCAGAAAGTTAACCGAAAAAGGCAGAGAAACCAGGCTCCGGCAGCTGCTTCCAGAACTAAGGAAACTGAGATTACTTGAACCAAAGCCAAATGCGAAAAGAATTGGAGAACATTTCAAAGGACATTAAAAGAGAGTCCACTTTTCATAGATCTGATCTACTGCATAGGCGTTGTGCTCTAACACGTATCAAAATATATTTTAAGTTTTGTTATGATTGTTTTCACTGTTCCTATATTTTAGATTTTTTCCCTACTCTAATATTTATATGTAGGGCCCATTGGACTACCAGAACTTGATAGACATACATAAATACAAATGTAGCAAGATATCCTTTTCCAGGGTGAACTCTAATATTGATTCAGTAACTATTCACCCCCTGAATAATCCAGATAGTATTGCATCTGATTATAGCATGATGTTCATTGTTTTAAACAGTTATCCTTTTAATATGTTGATGTTAATTTCTGTTTTTGTTATTTTGTTTTCAAGAAGTCAGCAACAGATATACCAATTGTATTACTCATATCCAAAAACTACAATAGTTCACATAGGCTTGAGATACTCTCTGGGGAGAAAACTAAGAACCAGAGCGAGCTATGGTAAGTGTCTTTTGTTTATTGAGGCTGGGAGGGCTGAGCGTCCTCATTATACACCAAATGATAACACACTACCTAAGCTGAGCAAACCATTTAAGTCATATATGTCATGGCTAGCAATCCATTAGTGTTTTTGTCCCAAAACTGTAGAGGTCTTAACTCTCCCACGAAAAGGTCTATAGCACTAAACCACTTCCGTAAACTTAAAGGAGACATAGTCTTCATCCAGGAGACCCACTTTATAAGACACAGCACGCCTAAAATCACATCCCAAGATTACCCTATGGGTTTCTTTAATTCCAATCTAGGTAGAAAGGTAACAGGAGTGGGAATATTGTTTCATAAAAATGTACCCTTCCAACTATCTGATAAATATGAGGATTCAGAGGGAAGACTTCTTATACTGCAAGGTTCTGTATTTGACACGCCAGTTACACTGGTATGTGTATATGCTCCAAATGTAAAACAAGCCAAGTTAATAAGAAAGATAAGTAAAAAAATACTTGAGAACAAAAAAGGAGTACTGATAGTTGGTGGTGACCTAAATGTGCCACTTGACCCGGGTTTGGACTGCTCTGCCTCTAAACTATGCAGACCTTCCAATACCAGTAACAGTGTTAAGGATAGCCTTGAGATGACCACAATAGTGGACGTCTGGAGGTTGCAGCACGCACGCTCTAGAAATTATACTTTTTACTCCTATGCATGGAAGTCATTCTCATGAATCGATTATTTATTGTTAGATCACAATGACATCTCACTAGCCACTCATACAGAGATTTTACCAATGGCTTGGATGGACCACGCAACAGTTACTCTAGAGATAGATTGGCCAACGAGACCCCAGAGATCATATAGGTAGGCTCAGGATCAGCAATGCATTACTGGGAGCAGTGACGTGCGGTGAGGTCAGTGGCTGGTGAGGCACTGACTAGTATCAGAACCAGACTGCTGATATATTAGATACAATAATAAATTATACAAATAGAGGGACAAAGACAAACACAAAGGGACACACACACAGGGACACACACAGAGAGACACAGGGACACACACACACAGGGACACACACACACACACACAGGGACACAAACACACACAGGGACACACACACAGGGACACACACACACACAGGGACACACACACTCTTATTTACCCCTTCAGTTGCCTAGAAATGCAATTTTAAACAATTTCTCAATTTACTTCTATTACTTGATTTGCTGTGTTCTCTTGGTATCCTTTGTGGAAAACCATACCTAGGTAGGCACAGGAGCAGAAATGCCCTACTGGGAGTTAACTGCTGATTGGTGGCTGCACATATATGCCTCTTGTCATTGGCTCACACAATGTGGTTTGCTAAGTCCCAGTAGTAAAATTATGTTTCTTTAACTAAAGATGCCAAAAGAATGAAGCAAATTTACAAATAGAGCATACAATTTTAAACAACTTTCCAATTTACTGCTGAGTGATGAAATATTTTTTTTTTTTAATAAAATACAAATGCTGCAACCTAGATATTGCCTGGCCATAACACTCAGAATCTTTGCTGAACAAGATAATTGTTAGCAGCTAAATAGCTAATTGCAGTTTTCTCATTATACATGATTTTACAGTTTCTAAAACTCTCTAACTGTGAGAGAACCCAGGATTGCCTTAGACTGAACAAAATCCTCCAAAACATACAGCTGTTCAACATGTTCCAGGTCCACATTATATTTTAGGCTTCCAATGTATCCTACAGAGAACTGGTTTGAATGTTCAGAAGACCTGAAATCAAACACCTATGGCTATTTTGTAAATAAAATAAAACATCTGGCAGATTTACAAGCTACAGACTGGCGTGCAAGGGCATACATGCTCACACACACAAAATACACTCATGCATACATACATACACACACACAGACATGCATGTATATTTACACACATTCATGCATACATACATACACACACACAGACATGCATGTATATTTACACACATTCATGCATACATACATACACACACAGACATGCATGTATATTTACACACATTCATGCATACATACATACACACACACATAGACATGCATGTATATTTACACACATTAATGCATACATACATACACACAGACATGCATGTATATTTACACACATTCATGCATACATACATACACACACAGACATGCATGTATATTTACACACATTCATGCATACATACATACACACACATATATGCATGTATATTTACTCACATTCATACACACACACACACACACCACACCCAGACATGCATGTATATTTACACACATTCATGCATACATACATACATACACACACACAGATATGCATGTATATTTTACACACATTCATGCATACATACACACACACATACATGCATGTATATTTACACATATTCATGTATACATACATACACACAGACATGCATGTATATTTACACACATTCATGCATACACACATACACACACAGGCATGCATGTATATTTACACACATTCATACATACACACATACACACACACAGACATGCATGTATTTTTACACACATTCATACATACGCACATACACACACACAGACATGCATGTATATTTACACACAATTATGCATACATACACACACACAGACATGCATGTATATTTACACACAATTATGCATACATACATACATACACACAGACATGCATGTATATTTACACACAATTATACATACATACATACACACACACAGACATGCATGTATATTTACACACATTCATACATACACACACAAAGACATGCATGTATATTTACACACAATTATGCATACATACACACACACAGACATGCATGTATATTTACACACAATTATGCATACATACACACACAGACATGCATGTATATTTACACACAATTATGCATACATACATACATACACACACAGACATGCATGTATTTCTTCTGTTAAGTGTGATCAGTCCACAGGTCATCATTACTTGTGGGATATTAACTGCTCCCCTACAGGAAGTGCAAGAGGATTCACCCAGCAGAGTTGCTATATAGCTCCTCCCCTCTACGTCACCCCCAGTCATTCTCTTGCACCCAACGACTAGATAGGATGTGTGAGAGGACTATGGTGATATATTTAGTTTTTATATCTTCAATCAAAAGTTTGTTATTTTATAATAGCACCGGAGTGTGTTATTCCTTCTCTGGTAGAATTTGAAGAAGAATCTACCTGAGTTTTTCTATGATTTTAGCCGGAGTAGTTAAGATCATATTGCTGTTTCTCGGCCATCTGAGGAGTGAGGTAAACTTCAGATCAGGGGACAGCAGGCAGATTAATCTGCCATGGAATTGATGAAAAAATCCTGCCATACCGTTATAATGTAAACTCAGCCTTGAATGCAGTAGATGTAGCTGATATCAGGCTGTCATGTATGTATATTTTACACTTCAGTTTTCTGGGAAATGGTACTTCTCTGGCTTTTAAACTGTATACATAGACTTAACCTATTTTGCAGGGACTTGCAATAGGTTTTAAATGACAATTAATTATTGAGGTAAAACGTTTTTTTGCTGGCATGTAAAAACGTTTTTTTCTCTGAGGTACTGGGTGAAAAAATGTTTTGGGCACTTTTTTTCCACTTGGCAATAGTTTTGATTTAAATTAGAGCAGTTCACTGATCCCTCTCACTGTTATGTGTGTGGGGGAGGGGCCATTTTGGTGCTTTCACTATGCATCAGAAAAACTCAGTCAGAGGTTCATTTTCTTCCTGCATGATCCGGTTCATCTCTACAGAGTTCAGGGATCTCAAGAGTCTTTTTTGAGGGAAGTAATCATACAGCAGAGCTGTGCTGATTGTATTGACTGTGATATAAAAAACGTTTATTTGTGTATTTTTTTTCTGCTGCCTGGGTTAGTTATCATTTGCTGAGGGGAACAATCCTTTGCTAAAACTGTATATTCTGACAAAGATTGATGCTATAACTTAATTATTTTATCTGTTATAATATTTTTCTGTGCTTCTTAAAGGCACAGTTCGTTTTCATATTATTTGTAAATTACTTTGAAAAGTATTTCCAAGTTGCTGTTTATTTGCTAGTGTGTTAAACATGTCTGATTCAGAGGAAGATATCTGTGCTATATGTGTTAATGCCAAAGTGGAGCCCAATAGAAATTTATGTACTAAATGTATTGATGCTACTTTAAAAAATAGTCAATCTGTACAAATTGAACATATTTCACCAAACAACGAGGGGAGAGTTATGCCGACTAACTCGCCTCACGTGTCAGTACCTGCATCTCCCGCTCAGGAGGTGCGTGATATTGTAGCGCCGAGTGCATCTGGGCGGCCATTACAAATCACATTACAAGATATGGCTACTGTTATGACTGAAGTTTTGGCTAAACTACCAGAACTAAGAGGTAAACGTGATCACTCTGGGATGAGAACAGAGTGCGCTGATAATGCAAGGGCCATGTCTGATACTGCGTCACAGTTTGCAGAACATGAAGACGGAGAGCTTCATTCTGTGGGTGACGGTTCTGATCCAAATAAACTGGACTCAGACATTTCAAATTTTAAATTTAAGCTTGAGAACCTCCGTGTGTTACTAGGGGAGGTATTAGCGGCTCTGAATGATTGTAACACAGTTGCAATCCCAGAAAAAATGTGTAGGTTGGATAAATATTTTGCGGTACCGACGAGTACTGACGTTTTTCCTATACCTAAGAGACTTACTGACATTGTTACTAAGGAGTGGGATAGACCCGGTGTGCCTTTCTCACCCCCTCCTATATTCAGAAAAATGTTTCCAATAGACGCCGCCACACGGGACTTATGGCAAATGGTCCCTAAGGTGGAGGGAGCAGTTTCTACTTTAGCTAAGCGTACCACTATCCCAGTGGAGGATAGCTGTGCTTTTTCAGATCCAATGGATAAAAAATTAGAGGGTTACCTTAAGAAAATGTTTGTTCAACAAGGGTTTATATTGCAACCTCTTGCATGTATTGCGCCTGTCACGGCTGCAGCAGCATTTTGGTTTGAGTCTCTGGAAGAGACACTTCAATCATCCACACTAGATGACATCACACACAAACTTAAATTCCTTAAGTTAGCTAATTCATTTATTTCAGATGCCGTAGTACATTTAACTAAACTTGCGGCTAAAAATTCAGGATTCGCCATTCAGGCACGCAGAGCTCTGTGGCTAAAATCCTGGTCAGCTGATGTTACGTCTAAATCTAAATTGCTTAATATTCCTTTCAAAGGGCAGACCTTATTCGGGCCCAGCTTGAAAGAGATTATTGATGACATTACAGGAGGTAAAGGTCATGCCCTGCCTCAGGACAAGGCCAAAGCCAAGGCTAGACAGTCCAATTTTCGTTCCTTTCGTAATTTCAAAGCAGGAGCAGCATCAACTTCCTCTGCACCAAAACAGGAAGGAGCTGTTGCTCGCTACAGACAAGGCTGGAAACCTAACCAGTCCTGGAACAGGGGCAAACAGGCCAGAAAACCTGCTGCTGCCCCTAAGACAGCATGAATTGAGGGCCCCCGATCCGGGACCGGATCTAGTGGGGGGCAGACTTTCCCTCTTCGCCCAGGCTTGGGCAAGAGATGTTCAGGATCCCTGGGCGTTAGAGATCATATCTCAGGGATACCTTCTGGACTTCAAATCCTCTCCCCCAAGAGGGAGATTTCATCTGTCAAGGTTGTCAACAAACCTAACAAAGAAGGAAGCGTTTCTACGCTGCGTACAAGATCTTTTATTAATGGGAGTGATCCATCCAGTTCCGCGGTTGGAACAAGGACAAGGGTTTTACTCAAATCTGTTTGTAGTTCCCAAAAAAGAGGGAACCTTCAGGCCAATCTTGGATTTAAAGATCCTAAACAAATTCCTAAGAGTTCCATCGTTCAAGATGGAAACTATTCGAACAATTTTGCCCATGATCCAAGAGGGTCAGTACTTGACCACAGTGGATTTAAAGGATGCTTACCTTCACATACCGATTCACAGAAGTCATTACCGGTATCTAAGGTTTGCCTTTTTAGACAGGCATTACCAGTTTGTAGCTCTTCCATTCGGACTGGCTACGGCTCCAAGAATCTTCACAAAGGTTCTGGGCACTCTTCTGGCGGTACTAAGACCGCGAGGAATTTCAGTAGCTCCGTACTTAGACGACATACTGATACAAGCTTCAAGCTTTCAAACTGCCAAATCTCATACAGAGATAGTACTGGCATTTCTAAGGTCGCATGGATGGAAAGTGAACGAAGAGAAAAGTTCTCTCTTTCCACTCACAAGAGTTCCCTTCCTGGGGACTCTGATAGATTCTGTAGAAATGAAGATTTACCTGGCAGAGGACAGGTTAACAAAACTTCAAAGTGCATGCCGTGTCCTTCATTCCATTCAAGAGACCAGAAATTCTCTTCTATGGTGGCTTTATCGGCCACATCTGTCCAGGGGAATGCCATTCAGCAGGCCAGACTGGTCAATTGTAACAACAGACGCCAGCCTACTAGGTTGGGGCGCTGTCTGGAATTCTCTGAAGGCTCAGGGACTATGGAATCAGGAGGAGAGTCTTCTTCCAATAAACATTCTGGAATTGAGAGCAGTCCTCAATGCTCTTCTGGCTTGGCCCCAGTTAGCAACTCGGGGGTTCATCAGGTTCCAGTCGGACAACATCACGACTGTAGCTTATATCAACCATCAGGGAGGGACAAGAAGCTCCCTAGCAATGATGGAAGTATCGAAGATAATTCGCTGGGCAGAGTCTCACTCTTGCCACCTGTCTGCAATCCACATCCCGGGAGTGGAGAACTGGGAGGCGGATTTCTTAAGTCGTCAGACTTTTCATCCGGGGGAGTGGGAACTTCATCCAGAGGTCTTTGCCCAAATACTTCGACGTTGGGGCAAACCAGAGATAGATCTCATGGCGTCTCGACAGAACGCCAAGCTTCCGCGCTACGGGTCCAGATCCAGGGATCCGGGAGCGGTCCTGATAGATGCCTTGACAGCACCATGGACCTTCAGGATGGCTCATGTGTTTCCACCTTTCCCGATGCTTCCTCGATTGATTGCCAGAATCAAACAGGAGAAAGCATCAGTGATTCTAATAGCGCCTGCATGGCCACGCAGGACTTGGTATACAGATCTGGTGGACATGTCATTCTGTCCACCTTGGTCGTTACCTCTGAAACAGGACCTTCTGATTCAGGGTCCTTTCAAACATCAAAATCTAACTTCTCTGAAGCTGACTGCTTGGAAATTGAACGCTTGATCTTATCAAAGCGTGGTTTTTCTGAGTCAGTTATTGATACCTTAATACAGGCTAGGAAGCCTGTTACCAGAAAGATTTACCATAAAATATGGCGTAAATACCTATATTGGTGCGAATCCAAAGGTTACTCTTGGAGTAAGGTTAGGATTCCTAGGATATTGTCTTTTCTACAAGAAGGTTTAGAAAAGGGGTTATCCGCTAGTTCCTTAAAGGGACAGATCTCAGCTCTGTCCATTCTGTTACACAAGCGTCTGTCAGAAGTTCCAGACGTTCAGGCTTTTTGTCAGGCTTTGGCCAGGATTAAACCTGTGTTTAAAGCTGTGGCTCCACCATGGAGTTTAAACCTTGTTCTTAACGTTTTACAGGGTGTTCCGTTTGAACCCCTTCATTCCATTGATATAAAGTTGTTATCTTGGAAAGTTCTATTTTTAATGGCTATTTCCTCGGCTCGAAGAGTCTCTGAGTTATCAGCCTTACATTGTGATTCTCCTTATTTGATTTTTCACTCGGATAAGGTAGTTCTGTGTACTAAGCCTGGGTTCTTACCTAAGGTAGTCACTAACAGGAATATCAATCAGGAGATTGTTGTTCCATCCTTGTGCCCAAATCCTTCTTCGAGGAAGGAACGTCTTTTGCACAATCTGGATGTAGTTCGTGCCCTTAAATTTTATTTACAGGCAACTAAAGATTTTCGACAAACGTCTTCCCTGTTTGTCGTTTACTCTGGTCAGAGGAGAGGTCAAAAAGCTTCTGCTACCTCTCTCTCTTTTTGGCTTCGTAGCATAATTCGTTTAGCTTATGAGACTGCTGGACAGCAGCCTCCTGAAAGAATTACAGCTCATTCCACTAGAGCTGTGGCTTCCACTTGGGCCTTTAAGAATGAGGCCTCTGTTGAACAGATTTGCAAGGCTGCAACTTGGTCTTCGCTTCATACTTTTTCCAAATTTTACAAATTTGACACTTTTGCTTCCTCGGAGGCTATTTTTGGGAGAAAGGTTCTTCAGGCAGTGGTTCCTTCTGTATAAAGAGCCTGCCTATCCCTCCCGTCATCCGTGTACTTTTGCTTTGGTATTGGTATCCCACAAGTAATGATGACCCGTGGACTGATCACACTTAACAGAAGAAAACATAATTTATGCTTACCTGATAAATTCCTTTCTTCTGTAGTGTGATCAGTCCACGGCCCGCCCTGTTTTTTAAGGCAGGTAAATATTTTTTAAATTATACTCCAGTCACCACTACACCCTTGGCTTCTCCTTTCTCGTTGGTCCTTGGTCGAATGACTGGAGGTGACGTAGAGGGGAGGAGCTATATAGCAACTCTGCTGGGTGAATCCTCTTGCACTTCCTGTAGGGGAGCAGTTAATATCCCACAAGTAATGATGACCCGTGGACTGATCACACTACAGAAGAAAGGAATTTATCAGGTAAGCATAAATTATGTTATTTACACACATTCATGCATGCATACATGCATACACTTGCATAAACACATCCACAAAGATTCATACATATATATTATTACCTTAACACACAAAAAAAATTAATAAAAAATTTAAAAATATATATATATTTTTAAACATTAATAAAAAACTTAAAAACTGTAATTGCACTCATAGGACAGGAGAGGCGCTGCCTCACCTGCCTCCTATGACTGCACGTCACTGACTGGGAGTAACCTACTGATTGTTTGATGCCCAAAATTGCCTATTTTCATTTGTTCAACACATGTCTTCAGATAACAGTAGTGCATAGTTGCTCCTTTAAAAAAATCTTTCAAAGACAATGAAGCAAAATAGAAAAAAAAGTATATTTGAAAGGTTTTTTTAAATCACAGGCTGGATTTGAATCATGCAAATTAATACAATTACACATTTGGAGTTTCATGTCCCTTTAAGAGCAAAGGCTAATTAAAGAACCGATAACGATATCCTTCAATTAAATATTTGATTGTAATTGCATGCTCCATCCCATTCATTACATCAACACATGGACTAGACAATTCATTAACAGCGACATTGTCAAATAAAGATATTTTAATATTTAATATTAAAGGGACACTGAACACTAAATTTCTCTTTTGTGATTCAGATAGAGCATGCAATATTAATAAACTTTCTCATTTACTCCTTTAATCAAATTTTCTTCATTCTCTTTGTATCTTTATTTGAAATGCAAGAATGTAAGTTTAGATGCTGGTCCATTTTTGGGGAACAACCTGGGTTGTTCTTGCTGATTGGTGGATACATTCATCAACCAATAAACAAGTGCTTTTCATGGTTCTGAAATCAAATATTGCTTAGCTGCCTTATTTTTCAAAGAAAGAAAGCAAGAGAACGAGGACAAATTGATTATAGGAGTAAATTAGAAATATGCTTAAAATTGAATGCTCTATCTGAATCACAAAATTAAAGTTTTGGGTTCAGTGTCCCTTAATAAATATATTCATTAATCCTTACACTGTTTTGATGAAACAATATTGATATCTATATCACATATTCACTCTTGGACTTATTTGTTTATTTATTTATAAAATATTTTACCAGGAAGGATACATTGAGATTTCTCTCATTTTCAAGTATGTCCTGGGTTCACAAAACATTACATTGATACAATAGGGTACAATAAAATTCAAAAGCAATAATAATACACAATAGATGCAAAAATGTTACATAGAACAGGTAAGAAATATATAATCAACCATGACAGGTGCATTCTGTTTTGAGATATGTAGAGAGGGATCTCTTAAAGGATATTAGGCTTGGGGAAGGTTTGAAAGTGTGCGGAGGTCATTCCATAACTGTGGCGCTCGGTAGGAAAAGGAGGATCGAGCTGCTTACTTTTTGTATTGAGGCAAGCTAAATAATGTGCTGGTACTGGATCGGAGGCTATAGGAGGTAGGAGTAGCCATGGAGAGCATTCTGCTCAGGTAGGATGGGAGCTTCCCAGAAAGGCACTTAAACACAAGGCAGGACAGATGGAGGGTGCGTCTGGATTCCAGTATCAGCCAGTTTAGTTCTTTTAGCATGTCACAATGGTGGGTACTGTAGTTACATTGTAGCACAAAGTGGCAGAACGAGTTATACAATGTATTAAGTTTATTAAGGTGAGTTTGAGGTGGAGGTGCGTATACTACATCCCCATAATCCATAATATGCATCAGCATTTTCTGTACAATCTTTTCCTTTACTGTAGGGCTGAGGCAAGATTTGTTTCTATGTGGAGGCCAAAAGATAGATTAGGGTCTAAGAACATACCCACGTATTTGAAAGTGTGGACTGCGGTAAGCGTGCAATTGGATTTTGTTTTGATGCGTAGATGGGAATTTTGTAATTTGTGTAATTTAGGCCCAGTTCCAAAGATCATTGTGACAGTTTTGTCAGTGTTTAGGAAGAGTTTGTTTTTTGAGATCCACTTTTCTACCTCTGTGAACTGGTCTTGGAGCACTGCTTCAAGCTGCGGCAGATCAGATTTGTTTGCATAGATTACCGTGTCATCTGCGTACATGTGTACAGTTGAGAATTTGCAGACATTAGGCAAATCATTTATAAATAATATGAATAGTAGGGGGCCGAGAATGGAACCTCGGGGAACACCACACGTGACTGGGAGAGGAAGGGAGTCACTGTTAGAAACAGAGACATATTGTGATCGATCCGATACATATGATCTAAACCAGGTTAACGGAGGATCAGCAATACCAGAGTTTTTTAGTTTGAGCAGTAGTATGTCATGCTCCACTGTGTCAAAAGCCTTAGCAAAATCAAGGAAAATATCTCCAGTTAGGTCTCCTTGTTCCATGCCATTTTGGATGTTGTTGCAAACTTTTAGGAGGGCAGTTGTAGGGGAGTGATTTGGTCGAAAACCTGATTGATCAGGGGTCAGATAGTTAGAAAGTTTGTAATACTCGCTTTATTGCATATGGACGCATTTTTCTAAGATTTTTGACAATACTGGGAGCAATGATATTGATTAGTAACCAAGGTTAACTCCCCACTTTTATGAATAGGCACTACTCTTGCAGTTTTCCAGAGTTTGGGTATGTATCCAGACACCAAGGATTCCTTAATTAGGGTTGTGACAGGCTTAGCAATTGCCGGCACACTGAGCTTCAACAGCATTGCTGGGATTTGATCAGGTCCAGACTGGTTTTTCATTTTTAGATTATTAAGCTGTTTCTTAATGACATTGATGGGTATTTGTCTAAAATTAAACTTCTCTATATTGGGTCTTTGCTGTTTTAGTGGGACCTGATCCACATTTGTAGCTTCAGGATGCGTGCCATTTATTAGTTTGTCAATCAGGGTGGTGGAGCATCCGACAAAATAATTGTTAAAGACATTTACTACTTCTAAGGGGAGTTGCAGGTTTTGGTTATCCACATTGACAGTGGAGGGTTGGGAGTAGATTGGTGGATTTTGTAAGTTATTTATGAGTTTTCAAAACTTTCTAGGGTTTGATATGTTATTGTTCCGATTTTCACAGAAATATTGGGCCTTAGCCAATTTTGTTTGTTTAGTGCATATATTTCGCCATTGTCTATATACACAGTGATCATTCATAGAGCCAGTATGCTTGAACTTTGACCACAATGAATCCCGAAATTGGTACATTTGAATGAGGTCAGCTGTGATCCAATTCAAGTGTGCTCCTTTTACTCTCACCTTACGCAGCGGTGCATGTAAATTCCAAACTTGTAGGAGTTCAGACTGAAAGAATTCAACTGCAGAGTCTAGATCTGGGATTAGGTTTAATCTGTGCCAGGGGAGGTTCTTGATGTCATTTAGAAATGATTGAAAATTAAATTTTTTGAAGGACCTGGTGATTTTAACCTTGGGAGAGGATTTAGTAGCCTTTATTTTGCGCACACAGTACACTAAGCAGTGGTCACTGAAATTGTTAGGGAGAACACCTGCCTCCTGGATTCGGTCGGGAGAAGTGGAGAGAATCAAATCGAGCAGGGTATGATTATGGCTTTTGATGTTTATGCGAGTTGGGGAGGAGATTAATTGCGTTAGCTGCAAAGATTTAAACAGCGAGCGACAACTGTTATTTTTTGGATTCAGCCAATCAATGTTTAAATCTCCAAAAACCAAAATTTAACTTTTTGGGTTTTGAGCTATGGATTCCCCACTAAGGAGCTGTGCTATGTCCGAAATTGAATGTACAGGGAAGCTAGGTGGGTGGTAGATTCCTGCAACAATGATTGATTTACTGCATGGGATCTCAATTTTGCCAGAAAGGAAATCAAAGGTGGCAGGAGAGCTAGATTTTTGTATGGGGGTGAACTTTGTGGAATTGTCAACATAAATTACAATGCCGCCTCCTCTCTTTGCTCTGTCAATTCTATGGCATGAATACCCATGTATTGCAATGGCAGAGTCAGGTATTTTTGCAGTTAGCCATGATTCAGAGATCACAATGATTTTTGGCTTGTATTGTAAATACCAAGCTTGCAGTGCATCGAGTTTTGGTAGTAAGCTGCAAATATTACAGTGCACAAAGGAGAGGTCTTTTTTAGCTGGAAGGCTAGGAATGGAATTTGCTGGGGGACCAGGGTTAGACTCTACATCATTTGCAAGGGCAAGTAACATAAGGAATAGGAATTTGGACATAGTTTGTGTTTGGCTATATAGTGAATGGCATACTTTATAATTTTGTGAGGTGGGGGTAGGAGGGTTATTTTTTATAACTCTCCACCAGCACTCAGCAGATAAGTTACAGCAACAGAGAAGGCCATGGCGTATGATAATTTGTTTTCCAGTTTGAGGTGGGTGCTTATGGCGGTAATGAAGTGAACAAAACTGGAGTGAGAAAAAGGTTTGTCATGAATATCAGTATGGTCATATTTTGATACATGTTAGTGCTATGAGGTGTGTAGATGAAAATAAAACAAAAATAGTACAATGTAAAAAAGAAATATATATATGTATATATATACACACTATCAATGTGGGATATATAGCTATTTGTAGGGAGAGAGGCTATGTATTCTAAAGGGTTAAGTGAATGGAAGGATGTGCTGATCATTGTTTGCAGCTGTCAGTTTAGGAGAATGAAAGTTGTGTGGGAGACTATCTATAAATGGGGGAATGAACCTGGGGTGGGTGGGGTGAGGGGCAGGGTGGGAGGGTAACTATCTTCCAAAGGCTACCTGTAGCAGAGGGCTGTGTCAGCTGAAGTGGATCTGTGAATGTTCTTTAAAATCTGTTGCAAATATACTTTAAAATTCAGCTGGGAGAGAGAGATATATTAGTGTTAGATTGGCCTGTAAAAAAAGTTAAGGGAGGGGGTATCTATGGACATTTGAGCTAGGGGTCATACAGGCAAAAAACACAGGGAAAGTTCACAAGTTACAGAGATAAGAGAGTTATCCATTGAGGGAAATAAAACCATTAAACAAGCAAGATATATGGTCCATCAATGTGCTCCAATATGCATTTAAAATAAAGAATTAAAAGAATAGCCAATACATATCACAACACACACATTAGTAATAACAGGGAAGAAATATAATGAGATAACTATCTTCCAAAGGCTACCTGTAGCAGAGGGCTGTGTCAGCTGAAGTTGGTCTGTGAATGTTCTTTAAAGACTGTTGCAAATATGCTTTAAAATTCAGCTGTAGCAGAGGGCTGTGTCTGCTGAAGTGGGTCTGTGAATGTTCTTTAAAGACTGTTGCAAATATACTTTAAAATGCAGCTGTAGCAGAGGACTGTGTCAGCTGAAGTGGGTCTGTGAATGTTCTTTAAAGACTGTTGCAAATATACTTTAAAATTCAGCTGTAGCAGAGGGCTGTGTCAGCTGCAGTGGGTCTGTGAATGTTCTTTAAAGATTGTTGCAAATATACTTTAAAATTCAGCTGTAGCAGAGGGCTGTGTCAGCTGAAGTGGGTCTGTGACTTCCTTTATATATATAAGCATACTCTAACAGCACCATGATGACATATTTTTAAAAATATCTTCTGTTTTGCATTGTGATAAATATGTGTTGTGTCCTAAAACAGATTACTGTACATTGCACAAATGGATTTATGTGCCACATGGCTTAGGTTCGATTTGTCACCAGTTGTTATTCCAAGTGTTATGTGTGTGTATTATTTTAAAAACATGAATCAATAGTTATATTTAGATATGCTATAGAATCATATGAGAAGAATTGGCTGTCTAATATAGTAAGAAATCAAACATATGTGAAAGGCATCATTTTCTTTACAATCACCTTGATTAACTCATACATTTATTGTTCAAATTAGTGCTCTATTCTTCACATTTCTAAGTATATTATTTGGAATATTCTATACTAATGTTATTTAGTGATGTCCAAACTGTGTTCACTAATATATTTTAATATCATTAATAGATGTAGTTGTTGTGGCGAGCACAGAGGGATCCAGCAGCAATGGTGACCTGCCTTTGCAGGATTCTGGTAAGTCCATTGACTCATTCATATGTCATTGAAGGTGTATTTTTAATAAATATGATGATCATGATTCTGATGAAGCATTCCATTTGAATAAAACATATAATTTACTCCCCTGATTATATATAATTTTTTTTATTTTTTAAGATTAAGATCTCAAAGCTTTTTAGTCTATACTTTGTGCTTCAGAACATGGCTAGCATATGTTTATTTTTAGTATAAATTTAGAAAACAATCATCAAGTGATACACACATGAGAACTCTTAAATGTTCCATGTACTCAAGAATATTTTAAAAATACACACACTAAAATGTAATTATTACCCATCGATAATTACAAATCTTATTTCATTTGTATGCTCCATCAAAATGATGTAATTCCTAATTTTGGTTCAGTATCGCTTTAATACAACATTGAAGTGTGTCCTTGAGCAACAGTAACATATGTTAGAATATAGGATTTTAACGTGTACACAACATATTATGTTTTACAGAGATTGATGTAACATGTGAGATGGAGGAGGAAGTGGCTCCCTTTGGAGTCTGATGGTATGTCAAATATATATAACATGTATCGAACATGTATTATTGTTTAAAAAACATTCTCTTAAAGAAAAAGAAAGTCTACAGCTTTGGCACTTTAAAATGTATTATTCCATTATTTTTACAATACACTACTGCCCCCCTTTCTATATCATGCAGCATGAACATATGTTTGTATTTTTTGTAAATTTATGTATGATTTGTCATTAATGACATCATGATGTCACATGCATATTCCATGCAAAACCACAATAATCATCTTCTGATTGTACAGACAGTCATTACTATTCATCTGAGTGCCTAGATGCAGACCATATCCTTATGTCATCATTGTTTACAAATTGTAAACCATTTCTAAGTATACATAAAACATAATCATGTTGAAATTCCTTTATTTAATTTCATGATGTATGAGATGTAAATATATTTAAAATATAATTATGTGTAGACTGTATATTTTAATACAACAAACATTAATATTCAACAAAATTAAAGCATGCTTTGATGAATGTGTCTATTAATATTGGGATGACATATATTTAATCCTAATGTAAAAGAGAGATTCACAATATTAATCGGAAAATGTAATCAGATAGAGAAGATTATATTATTAATCGATAATATGAATGGTAGTATCTACTGTGTATATATTCTGAAGAGCAATTGATTGAAGCATCAAGCTTAAAATTAGACCATTAAAGATTACAAAGGCAATCACCAAAATATATATGTAAATCAGTGTTTACCTGGTTTAAAAGGCTAGGTGAAGTGACAATTTCAATTTCATAATATTATACACTCCCATATTATTCAATTGTTGAATATTCTGAAATCAATCCACGGGCATGTGTCTAAAAGAACTCTATTGCATTTCAATCTCAAATGCATACATGCATACCGAAATATTATACAAACTATAAATATATTATCAATTCATAAATATTAGTACATAATGTTGCCTTTGATAAATATGATTTGTAATCTATTTATGAAATGTTACATGAAAAATAACAGTGAACATTCAGAGTTTAAAGGATCTATTAAATCTTCAAAGAAATTATATTTGATTCCAATCAATCAATATCTTAAAAAATAGTCATTATTGTGACTTTGTAAAATATTTTATGAGAACAAGAATCAAGACTTTTAACTAATATATAATCTTTATTTCTTTCAAGATAATAATATTTATTGATATCTTATATGTCTATTTTTTATATATTTCAGATGGACCTTCCACTTCTGGGCATCAGCCTCCTGCCCCTCCCGAGTCAGAAGCCCCTCCCCAGCCACAAGCCCCTCCCCAGTCAGAAGCCCCTCCCCAGTCAGAAGCCCCTCCCAAGACACAAGCCCCTCCCCAGTCAGAAGCCCCTCCCCAGCCCAAAACCACTCCTGGCCCTTCCCATTCCTCCTGTCCTGTCCCTCCCACAAAAATGCCCCTTTGCCCCCCCTCGTCGCTCTTCCCCTATTGCCACCCGTACAGCTACCCCACCTGCCTAGTCCCCAACTCACCAGGCCCCTGACTCCCCAGCTGTACGGGCTACCCCAGAGCAGCAGCCCAATCCCCTACCTCCCCCCTCCACTCCAGACTTTTACCCCTGTCCCCACCTTCATTGTCCTGGATGTCGGATTGTCCTTCCTAGCCACAGATGTAAGTATCATTACAAATCTACATTTTAACATACTTTCTTAAAGGGGCATTATAGTGATATAATTAGACATAAATTAATTTTTTAATTAAAAAAACTTCTGATAAACCTTTTCTTTATTTGATTAATCTAAATGTTTCCGATCTTCAGTTTTGTGAAATCAACATCCACATTTTCGAAAATCTAAAAGATATTGCCTAGATGTTGTATATCTATTCTGTATATTTGACAATATTTTGTATTTGTTATCACTGCCCTTTTCACAGTGTCATAAACCAAAGAAATATTTTTTTCAAGATTGAAAAGGTTTTGATTTGTGTTAAGATCTTAAAGGGAAAGTATACTATAAAATAGTTTTTCCCTTTTTCGTTTTTGGACCAGCTGCAGAGTATTAAATGTATGCAATTTGCTTTTTAAGGCTTCTTTGTATATAGATGAATTAGCTGATTTTGTGTTTTCAAGCCACAACCTAATAAAATGGTTTGAACTTGTAGGTATTATCAGATCTCATTACTTTATCCCATTTTGAAAAAAATCATGCTTCTTTGTCTCATATCACTCCATATACCAATCACCAATACTTGGAAAGAACAATTGAAAATTAACTTTTTATTACCTTATTTCTTCTATAACTCACTGGTAGTGTAATTTCTTCTGCTTGCTGTGTTTACACAGCTTGGCCTCAAGGCCAAAAGGTTTAAGGATAGGTGTGGATACCACAGGCTAAATAAACTACTTCAGATGCCAATGTAAGGAAAATGGAAATACTTATAAACAATATAATACACTTCAGCAGGTAAAGTGGATCATTGTGAAGCAATTAAAGGGGAAAACATTTTTGAGTAAACTGTCCCTTTAATGGTTTATCTATGTAGAACATATTTAATGTGTAAAACTTCTATATAGAATATTTAATTATAATAATGATTTGTATTTTTATTATTACAATGTCTCTTTGCTCTCTTTTATTATGTGCTGGAATTAACAATAATCTTCATACTTTATATTTGTTTAGGTTGTGACTCAGCATGGTTAACGCTAGAGGCTCTGGCACGTAAAGAGCAGACCATGCTGAGGAACAGTGTGTTGCTTGGAAGGATGTACAACACCATGCATACCCAACTGTGGATGCAGCGCTTGACTCTAGAGCGCGTTCTGCGTTTAGAGTCAATGCATGAATCCGCAGCTGGTAATGCACAGGACAATGAGGGTCATGCTGATGCCCCATAAATGGAGGATCCGGAGATGCTCCGAGGGCGCAGATACGAATCTTCCGTCCACATGTTACTTTGTTTGTATTTATTGTTGCCATTTGGCCTTTTTTGCTTTTTTATTGTGCCTGTTGCACTATTTCACCTTGTCAGATGGCTTTAATGGGGCTGTGTTGGCCCTTGTCAACCCCCTCCAAGGACTGTGATGCACTCTTTCACCTTGTCAGATGGCTCCAATGGGGCTGTGTTGGCCCTTGTCAACTCCCTCCAAGGACTGTGATGCACTATTTCAACTTGTCAGATGGCTCCAATGGGGCTGTGTTGGCCTTTGTAGGCCCTTGTCAACTCCCTCCAAGGACTGTGATGCATTCTTTCACCTTGTCAGATGGCTCCAATGGGGCTTTGTTGGCCCTTGTCAACTCCCCCCAAGGACTGTGATGCACTATTTCAACTTGTCAGATGGCTCCAATTGTGTTGGCCTTTGTTGGCCCTTGTCAACTCCCTCCAAGGACTGTGATGCACTATTTCAACTTGTCAGATGACTCCAATGGGGCTTTGTTGGCCTTTGTTGGCCCTTGTCAACTCCCTCCAAAGATTGTGATGCACTCTTTCACCTGTCAGATGGCTCCAATAGGGCTGTGTTGGCCCTTGTCAACTCCCTACAAGGACTGTGATGCACTATTTCAACTTGCTGATGGCTCCAATGGGGCTGTGTTGGCCCTTGTCAACTCCTTCCAAGGACTGTGATGCACTATTTCAACTTGCCAGATGGCTCCAATGGGGCTGTGATGGCCTTTGTTGACCCTTGTCAACTCCCTCCAAGGACTGTGATGCACTCTTTCACCTTGTCAGATGGCTCCAATGGGGCTGTGTTGGCCCTTGTCAACTCCCTCCAAGGACTGTGATGCAATATTTCACCTTGTCAGATGGTTCCAATGGGGCTGTGTTGGCCCTTGTCAACTCCCTCCAAGGACTGTGATGCACTATTTCAACTTGTCAGATGGCTCCAATGGAGCTGTGTTGGCCTTTGTTGGCCCTTGTCAACTCCCTCCAAGGACTGTGATGCATTCTTTCACCTTGTCAGATGGCTCCAATGGGGCTTTGTTGGCCCTTGTCAACTCCTCCCAAGGACTGTGATGCACTATTTCAACTTGTCAGATGGCTCCAATTGTGTTGGCCTTTGTTGGCCCTTGTCAACTCCCTCCAAGGACTGTGATGCACTATTTCAACTTGTCAGATGGCTCCAATGGGGCTTTGTTGGCCTTTGTTTGCCCTTGTCAACTCCCTCCAAAGATTGTGATGCACTCTTTCACCTGTCAGATGGCTTTAATAGGGCTGTGTTGGCCCTTGTCAACTCCCTCCAAGGACTGTGATGCACTATTTCAACTTGTCTGATGGCTCCAATGGGGCTATGTTGGCCTTTGTTGGCCCTTGTCAACTCCCTCCAAGAACTGTGATGCACTCTTTCACCTTGTCAGATGGCTCCAATGGGGCTGTGTTGGCCCTTGTCAACTCCCTCCATGGACAGTGATGCATTATTTCAACTTGTCAGATGGCTCCAATGGGGCTGTGTTAGCCTTTGTTGGCCCTTGTCAACCCCCTGCAAGGACTGTGATGCACTCTTTCACCTTGTCAGATGGCTTCAATGGGGCTGTGTTGGCCCTTGTCAACTCCCTCCAAGGATTGTGATGCACTATTTCAACTTGTCAGATGACTCCAATGGGGCTGTGTTGGCCTTTGTTGGCCCTTGTCAACTCCCTCCAAGGACTGTGATGCACTCTTTCACCTTGTCAGATGGCTCCAATGGGGCTGTGTTCACCCTTGTTAACTCCCTCTAAGAACTGTGATGCACTATTCCAACTTGTCAGATGGCTCCAATGGGGCTGTGTTGGCCTTTGTTGGCCCTTGTCAACTCCCTCCAAGGACTGTGATGCACTCTTTCACCTTGTCAGATGGTTCCAATGGGGCTGTGTTGGCCCTTGTCAACTCCCTCCAAGGACTGTTATGCACTATTTCAACTTGTCAGATGGCTCCAATGGGGCTGTGTTGGCCTTTGTTGGCCCTTGTCAACTCCCTCCAAGGACTGTGATGCATTCTTTCACCTTGTCAGATGGCTCCAATGGGGCTTTGTTGGCCCTTGTCAACTCCCCCCAAGGACTGTGATGCACTATTTCAACTTGTCAGATGGCTCCAATTGTGTTGGCCTTTGTTGGCCCTTGTCAACTCCCTCCAAGGACTGTGATGCACTATTTCAACTTGTCAGATGGCTCCAATTGGGCTTTGTTGGCCTTTGTTAGCCCTTGTCAACTCCCTCCAAAGATTGTGATGCACTCTTTCACCTGTCAGATGGCTCCAATAGGGCTGTGTCGGCCCTTGTCAACTCCCTCCAAGGACTGTGATGCACTATTTCAACTTGTCTGATGGCTCCAATGGGGCTGTGTTGGCCCTTGTCAACTCCTTCCAAGGACTGTGATGCACTATTTCAACTTGTCAGATGGCTCCAATGGGGCTGTGTTGGCCTTTGTTGGCCCTTGTCAACTCCCTCCAAGAACTGTGATGCACTCTTTCACCTTGTCAGATGGCTCCAATGGGGCTGTGTTGGCCCTTGTCAACTCCCTCCATGGACAGTGATGCACTATTTCAACTTGTCAGATGGCTCCAATGGGGCTGTGTTGGCCCTTGTCAACTCCCTCCAAGGACTGTGATGCAATATTTCACCTTGTCAGATGGTTCCAATGGGGCTGTGTTGGCCCTTGTCAACTCCCTCCAAGGACTGTGATGCACTATTTCAACTTGTCAGATGGCTCCAATGGGGCTGTGTTGGCCTTTGTTGGCCCTTGTCAACTCCCTCCAAGGACTGTGATGCATTCTTTCACATTGTCAGATGGCTCCAATGGGGCTTTGTTGGCCCTTGTCAACTCCCCCCAAGGACTGTGATGCACTATTTCAACTTGTCATATGGCTCCAATTGTGTTGGCCTTTGTTGGCCCTTGTCAACTCCCTCCAAGGACTGTGATGCACTATTTCAACTTGTCAGATGGCTCCAATGGGGCTTTGTTGGCCTTTGTTGGCCCTTGTCAACTCCCTCCAAAGATTGTGATGCACTCTTTCACCTGTCAGATGGCTCCAATAGGGCTGTGTTGGCCCTTGTCAACTCCCTCCAAGGACTGTGATGCACTATTTCAACTTGTTTGATGGCTCCAATGGGGCTGTGTTGGCCCTTGTCAACTCCTTCCAAGGACTGTGATGCACTATTTCAACTTGTCAGATGGCTCCAATTGTGTTGGCCTTTGTTGGCCCTTGTCAACTCCCTCCAAGGACTGTGATGCACTATTTCAACTTGTCAGATGGCTCCAATGGGGCTTTGTTGGCCTTTGTTGGCCCTTGTCAACTCCCTCCAAAGATTGTGATGCACTCTTTCACCTGTCAGATGGCTCCAATAGGGCTGTGTTGGCCCTTCTCAACTCCCTCCAAGGACTGTGATGCACTATTTCAACTTGTCAGATGGCTCCAATGGGGCTGTATTGGCCTTTGTTGGCCCTTGTCAACTCCCTCCAAGAACTGTGATGCACTCTTTCACCTTGTCAGATGGCTCCAATGGGGCTGTGTTGGCCCTTGTCAACTCCCTCCATGGACCGTGATGCACTATTTCAACTTGTCAGATGGCTCCAATGGGGCTGTGTTGGCCTTTGTTGGCCCTTGTCAACTCCCTCCAAGGACTGTGATGCACTCTTTCACCTTGTCAGATGGCTCCAATGGGGCTGTGTTCACCCTTGTTAACTCCCTCTAAGAACTGTGATGCACTATTCCAACTTGTCAGATGGCTCCAATGGGGCTGTGTTGTCCTTTGTTGGCCCTTGTCAACTCCCTCCAAGGACTGTGATGCACTCTTTCACCTTGTCAGATGGCTCCAATGGGGCTGTGTTGGCCCTTGTCAACTCCCTCCATGGACAGTGATGCACTATTTCAACTTGTCAGATGGCTCCAATGGGGCTGTGTTAGCCTTTGTTGGCCCTTGTCAACCCCCTGCAAGGACTGTGATGCACTCTTTCACCTTGTCAGATGGCTTCAATGGGGCTGTGTTGGCCCTTGTCAACTCCCTCCAAGGATTGTGATGCACTATTTCAACTTGTCAGATGACTCCAATGGGGCTGTGTTGGCCTTTGTTGGCCCTTGTCAACTCCCTCCAAGGACTGTGATGCACTCTTTCACCTTGTCAGATGGCTCCAATGGGGCTGTGTTCACCCTTGTTAACTCCCTCTAAGAACTGTGATGCACTATTCCAACTTGTCAGATGGCTCCAATGGGGCTGTGTTGGCCTTTGTTGGCCCTTGTCAACTCCCTCCAAGGACTGTGATGCACTCTTTCACCTTGTCAGATGGTTCCAATGGGGCTGTGTTGGCCCTTGTCAACTCCCTCCAAGGACTGTGATGCACTATTTCAACTTGTCAGATGGCTCCAATGGGGCTGTGTTGGCCTTTGTTGGCCCTTGTCAACTCCCTCCAAGGACTGTGATGCATTCTTTCACCTTGTCAGATGGCTCCAATGGGGCTTTGTTGGCCCTTGTCAACTCCCCCCAAGGACTGTGATGCACTATTTCAACTTGTCAGATGGCTCCAATTGTGTTGGCCTTTGTTGGCCCTTGTCAACTCCCTCCAAGGACTGTGATGCACTATTTCAACTTGTCAGATGGCTCCAATTGGGCTTTGTTGGCCTTTGTTAGCCCTTGTCAACTCCCTCCAAAGATTGTGATGCACTCTTTCACCTGTCAGATGGCTCCAATAGGGCTGTGTTGGCCCTTGTCAACTCCCTCCAAGGACTGTGATGCACTATTTCAACTTGTCTGATGGCTCCAATGGGGCTGTGTTGGCCCTTGTCAACTCCTTCCAAGGACTGTGATGCACTATTTCAACTTGTCAGATGGCTCCAATGGGGCTGTGTTGGCCTTTGTTGGCCCTTGTCAACTCCCTCCAAGAACTGTGATGCACTCTTTCACCTTGTCAGATGGCTCCAATGGGGCTGTGTTGGCCCTTGTCAACTCCCTCCATGGACAGTGATGCACTATTTCAACTTGTCAGATGGCTCCAATGGGGCTGTGTTGGCCCTTGTCAACTCCCTCCAAGGACTGTGATGCAATATTTCACCTTGTCAGATGGTTCCAATGGGGCTGTGTTGGCCCTTGTCAACTCCCTCCAAGGACTGTGATGCACTATTTCAACTTGTCAGATGGCTCCAATGGGGCTGTGTTGGCCTTTGTTGGCCCTTGTCAACTCCCTCCAAGGACTGTGATGCATTCTTTCACATTGTCAGATGGCTCCAATGGGGCTTTGTTGGCCCTTGTCAACTCCCCCCAAGGACTGTGATGCACTATTTCAACTTGTCAGATGGCTCCAATTGTGTTGGCCTTTGTTGGCCCTTGTCAACTCCCTCCAAGGACTGTGATGCACTATTTCAACTTGTCAGATGGCTCCAATGGGGCTTTGTTGGCCTTTGTTGGCCCTTGTCAACTCCCTCCAAAGATTGTGATGCACTCTTTCACCTGTCAGATGGCTCCAATAGGGCTGTGTTGGCCCTTGTCAACTCCCTCCAAGGACTGTGATGCACTATTTCAACTTGTTTGATGGCTCCAATGGGGCTGTGTTGGCCCTTGTCAACTCCTTCCAAGGACTGTGATGCACTATTTCAACTTGTCAGATGGCTCCAATTGTGTTGGCCTTTGTTGGCCCTTGTCAACTCCCTCCAAGGACTGTGATGCACTATTTCAACTTGTCAGATGGCTCCAATGGGGCTTTGTTGGCCTTTGTTGGCCCTTGTCAACTCCCTCCAAAGATTGTGATGCACTCTTTCACCTGTCAGATGGCTCCAATAGGGCTGTGTTGGCCCTTGTCAACTCCCTCCAAGGACTGTGATGCACTATTTCAACTTGTCAGATGGCTCCAATGGGGCTGTATTGGCCTTTGTTGGCCCTTGTCAACTCCCTCCAAGAACTGTGATGCACTCTTTCACCTTGTCAGATGGCTCCAATGGGGCTGTGTTGGCCCTTGTCAACTCCCTCCATGGACCGTGATGCACTATTTCAACTTGTCAGATGGCTCCAATGGGGCTGTGTTGGCCTTTGTTGGCCCTTGTCAACTCCCTCCAAGGACTGTGATGCACTCTTTCACCTTGTCAGATGGCTCCAATGGGGCTGTGTTCACCCTTGTTAACTCCCTCTAAGAACTGTGATGCACTATTCCAACTTGTCAGATGGCTCCAATGGGGCTGTGTTGGCCTTTGTTGGCCCTTGTCAACTCCCTCCAAGGACTGTGATGCACTCTTTCACCTTGTCAGATGGCTCCAATGGGGCTGATTTATCAATATGACTTTTTCAAACGTTATCTTATTTCTTTATGTTTTATGACATAATAATAAAAAAATGTCATTAATATATTATTTGTCCTCTTTATTCATGTAATTTACTAAAATCTATATTTTAGGTGTTTAATCCTTAAAGGGACATGAAACCAAAAAATGGTCTCTCATGATTCAGACATAATACAATTGTCAAGAAATTTAATATTTACATCTCTTATTTAATTTGCTTCATTTTCTTGATATACTTTGCAGAAAGGTTTATCTTTGCAAGATCATGAGTAGCAGAGAACTGATGTTCTAGATGTTGATTGTTGTTTGTATATATATATATATCGGTTGTTGTTGGCTCATCCATGTGTTCATTTCTGAACTATTTATGAATTGATGCATCTTTAAAAAATGATCCCAAGATTATTAAACTGAGATAATCAATGTAAAATATGAATTTGATGGAAATAGTATCCTCTCTGTGAATCCTGAACTTAATTGTTTGTATTTCATGTCCCTTTAAGTGATGCTGACCACAATTCTTAAGGAATGGATATTCATTTCTAATGTATTTTTGTACTGTCCTTTTTACATCAACATAGACATATAATATTTTTAAAACAGACTATTATTTGAATGTTGACAGCACGATGTATTCCAATTTCACTTATATCTTATTGTAGTAGTCGAACAAAAGCAATCACTGTGTGTAATGCACATATTTTAGCTGATTAATATCTTTCTCTTATTATTGTTTCTCTTTAATGATCAAAAGATATATTGCTACAGGTAGGCTAACCATATTTCAAGTTTAATAAGTGACACATCTGATAAATACATGTGTCATTATACTTCTTCCAAATAAATCTTTAAACATATCTGAAAACATCCCTGACATATGTATTTCTCATGTGTCCCTTTTTAAAGCGTAAAGATGGACACCATAGCTATAGGTAACATATAATGTATAACCAATCCAGATTTTCCTAATGTATCTTGTAGCATTATTTCTCATTTAAAGGGACATGAAACACAATAATCTATTTTCTCATTTATGTATAACATACGATTTTTAAATAATTTTCTTTCCATAAATTCTTAAATTTGCTTCAGTCTCTTGTATCATTTGTTTAAGGAGCAGCAGGGCACTACAGGTTTCTAAAATGAGGTTCAAATTGCAATGTCGTACATAATCGTGTAACATAAAATGCTTGCTAAATAGTTAATAATCCTCTGATTCTAATGAAATATATCCTTATTACCAACAATGGATTATATTTCATATATCACAGTATTATGTTATCTAGGGTGACATTCATAGATAACAATATAGCACATACTAGTTTTTAAAATATAAATACGTTATTGACATGCAAAGCTGTAAAATGAGTTTGTGGATTGGATGCCGTTTTTACATGATCTCGGATGCGCCTTTGATTGGCTGATGTTTTTACGCGATCTCGGATGCGCCATGTTGCTTAAGACGTCACATGCCAAGCTGTAAAATGAGTTATTGAATTGGATGCCATTTTTATGCGATCTCGGATGCGCCTTTGATTGGCTGACATTTTTACTCGATCTCGGATGTGCCATGTTGCTTAAGATGTCACATGCCAATCTGTAAAATGAGTTCTTGGATTGGATGCCATTTTTACGCAATTTCAGATGTGCCTTTGATTGGCTGATGTTTTTACGCGATCTTGGATGCGCCATGTTGCTTAAGACGTCACATGATAAGCTGTTAAATGAGTTCTTGGATTGGATGCCATTTTTACGTGATCTCGGATGCACCATGTTGCTTAATACGTCACATGCCAAGGTGTTAAATCCATATGATTGGATTACGTTGTCCCGCAATATTTGATTTTGCACGTAACCAACGTTTGCGAAATGAAAAGACAAGTTTAAAACCATGACGATTATGGATTGTGTCAATCATGTACATTGTTGAACCATAGCTGATAAAGAACACAAAACTCTCTTTTGAGGGCTGTCTGGTTGAATAAACGAATGAAGGCAATATGTTTTTTCTGCATAATATATTTTGAGGCAAGTGCAAGTCCATGAATATACTCCATCTTGTTTAATATGTTTGTCAACACTATTTTCCTTTTATAATTAATTACTGTGTTGTGTTGAATTTTCTACATATCTAGTTTCTAAAGATGCGCTTTTGTATTTGAATAAAGTAATCAATATGCATTGACCTTTATCATATGATAAATATATGAGATGCCTACTTATTCTAGATGTTATGTCCTGATCTTTTTTCTTAAAGGGACATTATACACTCATTTTTTCTTAGCATATATGTTTTGTAGATGATCTATTTATATAGCCCATAATATTTTTTTATTTTTTTAAAATGTATAATTTTTCTTATTTTTTAAATAACATTGCTGTGATTTTCTGACTCCTAACCAAGCCCAAAGTTTGATGTGAATACCGTCAGCTACCTTTTCCAGCTTGTTCCAGTTTGTGTAAAGGGTCTTTTCATATGCAAAAGAAGGGGGAGTGTCTTATTTACCACTTGCAATGGGCTTTCCAGCTAACTTTTAAACATAGCTTAACTGAGAGTTTCTAAGTCTTTAAACCGTTTTATCATGGATTTTTTTATCAGTATCTGGGCATCTTGTTCTTTATAGTAGTGTCTATTACATGCAGTTCTATGAAAATGAGTGTATACTGTCCCTTTAATGTAAATGCTCAGTATTGTGTCATGTATTACTTCCACATTGTTAATCTCCAAATATATTACTGTGAGCATATATTTCTAATGTAACTCTTAAAAGGGCATGAAACCAGATTCCTTTTAAATGAAATGTCTTTCTTAAATAATTCAAACACTATAATGTATATTTAAGAAAATAGACTTTATTTAACACGTCAATAGAAATATGGCATACAGGCTTAGTATCCTATTTAGATATACCAACAATCCCTAAGGATTAGTATATGTTAGCATATGTTCTTGTTTAAAGGGACAGTCAAGTCAAGTAAAACAGTAATGATTTAAATCTCAAAAAATGAAATTTTTAGAAAATATATCTCAAACTTTTATCACCAATTTATCTTAGTTCTCTTGGTGTTCTTAGTTGATAGCCAAACCTAGGAGGTTCATCTGCTCATTTCTTAGACCTTGACGAGTGCATCTAATCTGAATGCATTTTGACCACTATAGGGCATTATTTTTTGTGTTTCATATAGAAAACATTGAGCTCATGCAGTATAGTTACCCTGGATTGATCAGTGATTGGCTGACATGCCGGTCTGTCAAAAGAACAGAAATAAGTGGTAATTTTTCAGAGGCATAGATACAAGGTTAATCACAGAAGTAAAACGTGTATTTCTTAAGTCTTGTTTTTTAAAACTTGATACTGCGTAATAAAGTGTTTTCTTTGTAACCAACAATAATTAATGTTATGACTGTCCCTTTAAGCTGTGTTGTTGGCATCAAAACAGTGATATGTCATCATGTATAATTGTAATGGTCGTTTTGTTTGAGATTAGGGAAACAGTTTGGACATCACATCACAGAAACCAAACAATGTAATCAACAAGGATAGGTATGTGATGATGTGGTCTCCACACACTTGTAAAACACACTCTGCAAACAATCTGCCTCCATGAACCCAGTCCCATAGAAGCAGATTATATACAAAGTGTGCTCCACAAGTGTAAGAAGACCACATCATCACATACCTATCCATTACACATTAAATAACTAAAAATATATTTAAAAAAATTACTTCCTCTTCCTTCCCCTCTTCCCTCGAGACTGAGGCTCTGGGGGGGCAACTGCCCCCTCCGATGAGTTCTCATAGGAGATGTTTGGGGAAGAGGGGAAGGAGGAGTACTGGGATCACCCAGCTGAGGAGGAGATTGAGGATGAGATGGAGGAGGGCCAGGAGCAGATTGCTCAGCAGCAGATGGTCCAGCAGCAGATGATCCAGCAGCAGATGGTGCATTATGCACCTCCCAGAGGACCTGCAATATATCCTTAAGAGTATTTAAGATCTCTCTTTGGTCTTGGCGAATATCTCTTTGGTCTTGGCTAATATAATTAATTGATTCCATCAGCTGGACTCTGCTTTCCGCCTGTTCCCTTCGGTAGGCACGCATCTCTTCAAGAAAATCTTTTAATATCTGCAGCTCTGCTATCTCCTCCTGAGTAGCTGCTGGTGCACAGCGGGCTGCTGGTGCAGGAGGGGCTGCTGCAGGGATCTCTTCTGCAGCGGGGGCTTCTTCAGAGGATGAGGGTAGAGGGATGTCTTCCATGTCTCCCTGAGGTGGCAAGTCATCTGCATCACTCTCATACCTGGGTGAAGGAGGAGCCTGTGGGTGCTGTGATGCCTCCTCCCCGGGCTCAGACTCTGTATATTGTAAAAAGAAAGAAATTGAGATATTAGCACAGTTCCAAATAAAGATGTAAATGTTGTATTTGAAAGTGTATTATTGAGGCTGCCTTTGTAATTCTATTATAAGCTAAAGCAATCAATACGATTTCCGCATTTTCCAAACCGTGTTTCTGATATCTATATGGTCAATCTGAATGTGTTTTTGCATTTGTCTTCAATCTGTTTAAATGCACACCTAATCTGTAGACTAGATACTAATGTGATGGCTTTTCGTGAAATGCAACTTTCGCAAGGTAATTGTGAATGCGTTTACGTAATAATGTCTAAAAAAGCGTAATTGTGTTAACCATATCCTTAAATACATTTTTTTTATGTAAAGAGATTATTAAATGAGCTTACCGGAAGATGAGAGTGGCAGGTTCCCGGTATCGACTCCTCCGATACGAATATTGCCACCTCGGAGATGCTGGGACGCACATTTCCTCCCATTGAGAATATTCAACGATCATTTCAGGACCGCCACCGGTCCCTGTTAGATATTGGTTCTCCCTTGAGAGCTTTCTTTTGAGTTCCATTCTGCAGTCCCGGTAGTGATGCTGTATGGACATGACATCCCTGTTATGGACCCCCACTGCATTAATGGCATCCCTGATCTCCAGCCATAGTTTCCTCTTCTCCTTAGGGGTGGCCTTCTGAGCCTGCAGCCTCCTAGCCCTCTCCATATAAGCCTCTATGAGGGCCTCCTTCTCATCCATTGTATATCTCGCCTCCCTACTCAGCTTGGCTTTCCCCTGTGATGTGAGCCTCAGTTTCTCGGACTGTGAAGCTCTACACTGCATGCCACTGGGCACAGCCACTTGTTCATCTTGAACAAAGTGGCCGGGTCCACCCACCGCTTCCTCTTCTCCCTTCCTCTCCCCCTTCCTGTCCCCCTTCCTGTCCCATTCCCCTCCTACCCCTCTCCCCCTCCCTCTTTCCTGACTAACCTCCTGCCTGACCTGCTGCCTGACCTCCTCTTCAACCTCTTCTCTAAGCTGCTGCTTAATCAGCTCTAATAGCTGCGGGCTAATTTGCCCCCTCTCTCCCCCTCCCGACATACTCAAACAAAAAGTGAATGTGCCCAAATGAAAGGGGGTCAAAATAAATAACAAACAGTAAAAAGTGCAAAAAGTGTGAAAGGGATATAAATAATAGAGGGTAAGGGGTATTAAACAGACAAAAATGTAGAAAGACTAAAACGAGGATATGTAAACAAAATCTAACTATGGGATGGGTATGGGCTTAAAGGGAATGGGGTATGGGCTTACAGGGAATGGGGTATGGGATGAAAGGGAATGGGCTATGGGCTTAAAGGGAATGGGCTATGGGTTTTAAAGGAATGGGGTATGGAGTGTAGTATGAGAGGGGATGGGGTATGGAGTGTATGTAGTGTTATTGATAAGTGTATGTATGTATTTAATGTGTTTGCATGTAAATGTGTTTATATAAGTATTCAGAAAAACCACTCGCACACTCACCTAACAAACTCTCGCTCGCTAACGCTCTCTCACTCACTATCTCTTACTACCATTAACTCACTATCTCACACTAACACTAACTATCTCACACTAACACTAACTAAGTCTCACACTAACACTAACTCACTATCTCACACTAACACCAACTATCTCACACTAACACTAACTATCTCACACTAACACTAACTCACTATCTCACACTACCATTAACTAACTCTAACAGTAACAGTAACTCACTCTCTCACACTAACACTAACTCTCTCAATAACAGTAACTCAATAAATCTCTCTAATCTCACAAAATCCTCTAGCAACACAGTCAAAGAAGCCATGCTTGTAGCGTGCTTATATACCCTATGTAAATGTTTAATGATGTACCGGTTTGCAAAGTAAAGTATGTTCAAGTGTGCTTTGTTTGTAATTAGTATGTGTGCAATGTGTATTAGTTGTGTGAATTTGCGCATGCTCATATTGAGTTAGTATTTGTGGAATGTGTATAATGCGATGATGTCATAGTGATCATTTTGCATAACATTGTCCAAAAGTATTATCTGTAAATGTAAATGGTGATTTGTGATAGTGTCGTATTTGTGAAGTGTTGTAAATGTTTATTTATACTAATGTTCCGTAATCTTGAATGCGAATGTTTTGTTTGTGTATGAGTGTGCAATTATTTTTTCGTGTTGTTTTGTTCCGTGTTGCAAGATCGTAACGTATTTACGTATTCCTCGTTTCGTTTAAATGTTGTGCATTCTTTTTCTTTTCCAATTGTGAATGTGTAATGCATATGTGCTATGTTGCATGATTGTTGTTTGTACATTTAATGTGTGTTTTTGTTGTGCATTATTCCGTATACATAATATGACAGAGCAGTGCGTATTTCTCGCGAGATCGAGTGTTAGCTGAAAAATCCGTGCTTCTTTTATTTATCATTGATCTCTATGGGAGAATATTTAACGCTGCTGTGATTACGTGTAAAAAAACCCGCGGTAGTCATGTTACCGCAACGCGTTACGAGGTTGTTTGGAGACTCGTAATACCAACATTAAGAAAAGTGTGCAATGGAAATAAAGTGCAAGTAACTAATGCACCCCTCATACCGCACAACTCGTAATCTGGCCGTATTTTATTTAAATATAATAATACTGCAGTAAGTAAAATCTATCAATGGGAACACATTAATGGGGCAATTCAATTACAGTACAATGTCTCTTTTATCAAAAGAAGACTGTAGAGTATGCCTGATTGTTGGAGGAGAGTGTGTAGGCTATACAAACATAAAGTTAATATTAGCACAGATTGGCCTAGCATCATAGATGCTAATGACGTAAATGAGCAGCCTCAAAAAGGCATACAATAGACAATTCCCACTTAATCAGTAGGGCGAATATACCTCTTATAGTGCCTAAGCACTAAATCTGCTCGGCTGACCTACCCTTCGCCACAGCGCTAGTTGCCACCCTAATTCTGAAGGAATGAGGAGCTATCTTGTCCGGATCCAAGCCAGCCGCCCTGGACCCTACATCCAGCTCCCTCCTAAATTGGTACCTGGACAAAGAAGACCCATCCTCATGCACTAGGAACTGCTGGGAACCAGCTGGGCGAACCCAACTGAACTCCCTCACTATACGCACTGGACACATAGTGTCCTCCGCATCTGCATGCAATGCAATCCACTCACCTTTTGCCAGCTGATCAGTCTTTTATCTGGGTATGAATACCATCAAAGACCCTTCAATAAACCTCACATGAGAAAGCTGTACTCCTTTTCCCACTAAGTGTTTATCAGGCGACATCAGCTTCCCCACCCTAAGAGCACCATAAAAAGCGAGCACAAACGCAGCCCTAAAAAGCAGCCGCTCAAAAACAGAAAAACACACACCCCCAAGAGCGTCAAGCAGAAGCGCGAGTTGCCGATAAGTAATCGGCTCCCTGACATCTGCCACTTTAACCTCGGATCTGCCCTAGCCCTGCAGTATCTGCTTCACCAAAAAGGACCCGGTAGCATCCCGAGAACCCTGTAACTTAAGGAAATAGGCCACTGCTGACAGCCTAGTCTGCACTGTGCTACACTTAAATCCTTCTTTACGCATATGCACTAGCCAATCTAACCTGATCGGCCATGTCAGGACAGGCGCCCTGCGTCTGCTGAAAAATTTCCCACTCATTCCAGCACTGGTGATACCTTCTCACATCGCTGGGGCTAGAGACGAATTTCACGAGGGGCAAGAGAGTGTCCCACCTTCCAGAATCTGCCAAATATTGGAAGGACAGGGGATACCCACATTAGCCCCCGTGGGGCAAGTTTCCTGAACAGGTCCCATTGAAACCTAGACAATTGGTTGATGGCATGAACCACGCTCAAGTTATTGGTCCAGAACAGCACAAACCTGTTCCCCAGTTGATCTCCCCACAGATCAACTGCTATGTATGGGAATAATTTCAAGCAACGTCATGTTTTTTGTGAAGCCATTGTCAACCCAAAAGGCTGGCCATGGAACTGTGCTAAAAGCCCCATCCAGTTACGCCCCATAGCTGAAAGCCCCGGCTGCATCTGTAGACAGATGCACTGCCTGATTGGACCGTGGTGGCTCCCACAACAACAGGACCCTGTTAAAGTCCTGCATGAATAATTTCCAGACTAAGAGATCACTCTTCATCACCCCAGTCAGGCGACATTTACGCTGCGGTACCTGTCCACCCACCAAAGAGCTATCTAATCTCCTGTTGAAAATCCTGCCCATGTGCATCACTCTGCAGGTGAAGTTTAAGAGCCCCATGAGGGACTGCATATCCCGCAGAGACAGAGCAGGTGCTCGTGCAGCTGCAGAAACCACATCAAGCATCTGGGAGACCTTGTCTCCTGGTAACATGCACATTGCTTCCTTGGTATTGATCTCGATCCCTAGGTAGGTCAACTTTGAACATGGGCCTTAGGTCTTATCATTTGCTAAGGGAACCCCGAATTCCTGCATCAGCGATCGCATGATCGCTATCAAACGGTTACACTCCCCCGATCCTGCCGGGCCCACCAACATCCAAGTAATGTTCAGTACGCCCCCTCAAATGTCATCTCCATAAGGTAAAAAGAATCAGGGTGGAATGGCAGTAGCCGAAAAGCGGACTCTATACCTAGCTTTGCCAGCATAGCCCCCCGCCAGCTACCCGCACTATTTCCAAAGCGTCATCAAATGACTGGTAGCGGACTGAACTGATTTCTGGAGCTATCGCTTCATTCACCGATCTGCCCTTTGGATAGGACAAATGTTGAATCAAGCGATATTTCCAAGGATCCTTTTTTGGCACCACCCCCAGAGATGAAACTACCAGGTTTTCCAATGGGTTACCTGAAAAGGCCCCACAATCCCGTCCAATTCTAATTCCTTTCCCAGCTTGTCTCTGACAACTTGTGGAAATTGAAGCACTGACAAAAGGTTCCTATGGGAAGCCGACCCCTCAACCGTCCCGGAAACTGGAATGAGAAAGCCATGAGAGCACCCCTCCAGTAGCTGCTCCGCAGCCCCCCTGTCAGGGTAATTGGCCAACCAAGGCCTAAGCGCGTCCACCTTCAGTTGGTACGGCACCTTTGCTCACAGCAGCTCCCTTAGTTGAAGGTCCCTTCTGAACTGCCATTCCCTTTCTCCCCACACAGTTGACCCCCGCATGAGATCCCCCACAGTACATGCATATGTAACGAAAGGAGCACAAAGCTCCATTGTCACAGCTCTTGTCATTAAAGCACCAGCATTCCCTGCCCCACTTCTTTGACAACACTGCGCTCTTCGCTGGACCCGATCTACCCTGGGCAGTTGGGGATGGGGATTGTTTGCTCCCTATCTGTGCCCACAAATGCATGTCCATTGTCCTGAATGTAAGCAGGGGATTGCCCTCCATCTTACGATGGAATGCCATATCATAATCGCACCACACCCCCTCCTTGTACCGATGATGATGCCAGTGGATGGTATCTTCATACTTGAGGACAGAGCTCACCTGGTCCAGCCTCTGATTCACATAGCAAGAGGTGAGAACCTGATAGCACCATAGCCATTCATCAAAATTGTCCAGGTGCTTTATCTTTTTTGGCCCCGTGCCATCTTTACTAAGCTCCTTAGCTTTATGAGCCTCCACGGAGAGCTCAAAAATGTTAACGTATTTATGATCCCTAATACACCTCACCATCTTTGGTTTCAGGTGATCGTACAAGGAAGAAGCATAGCACGGGTATGTGTCCCCGTTTGCCGCCGCCTTCCTAGACAGGGAAACTCCCCTCCAGGACCCAAGGAGGATCCCGCTGGAGTACAGTCTACCCTATCATCTCTGCTGCGCCCACCAACAAGTGCCCTACTGCCCTCTCTGCCTTGCCTAGCAAACCCTTTCTTCCTAGCCTTAGAGCTCCTTGCCATCTCACCAGATGTTGCTGGCTGAGCCTCCTCGTGTTATCCAGGGGGAGCAGGAATTAGCAAGGCTGACAGCTGTGCCACACCGAAGATGAGCTTTTCCACTCCTCTGCTGGGTTGCGCCATATCCTCCTGCCAAGCTGTCACTGACTGCTTGTCTGCTGAAGTCGAGGTAGCCTGTGGGTATAAAAGAGAGGAGGGAGGGGGCAGAGCTAGCAGCCGAAACAGCAAGACGTGTTTTAACAGAGCTCCTGCGGCTAGATCAAATAAATTCCCTATTACTTTTGACAAGAAGTTTTATATCTTACTGTCTCTTTGTACTGTATCCTAGTATGATGGGCTAATGATATATCTCATGGGAATTGGATATTTGCCACTGCAACAGCTCAATTAACCTTTTGGCCTGAAGAACTTGGTGTACGAGTTGAACCGCCATATTTGGAGACATGCAGGCTCTGTAGCTGATATTGGAAGTACCTGTTACCACAAGTGTATCATACTTATAATGGAGGACTTTACCCATACTGTGTTGACCCTTCTGACAGAGCTTGAGGGAAAAATCTCCCACCGATTTAATTGTCTCTCCCAGATTTTGCGGTCATCGCCCACGTGTGACAATGACTTTATAATTAGGAGTGTTGGAGGACCGGAGACATTGGTGGACCCTGTGGAACAGCAACAAGCTAAGGAGCTAGGGGCACTAATATCAGCAGCATGAATACAAGTGAGCCCCTTTCAGTTAGATCACCTCATCCGTTATTAACCTTCTGTGAGGAGGATGCGGCTGTCCTTTGTGAGATGCAGTTTGAGGGGGGAGAGAGCCTTTGTGAAAGCGGGAGGTTGCCGCTGTTTTCATCTCTCCGTGTGCGGAGCAGTTTGCTGGGAGCCGCTATCCATCAGTGTGTCTCCAGGAAGTCACAGAGTGTTCCGGCATGGGTTACAGTGCAGAGATCGCTGCTGAAGCTAGAGCACTGCTCTATATTTCTCCTGCTCTCGGATATGTGCCTCCTGAGTCAGAGCCTCTTATGGAGGGGATTATCAACACTGCTGAGTTCCATTACAACCGTACCCAAAACTGGAGTGGGGTAACGCATTGTGGCATTTGATTCAGGATGAGATGTTTTACCACTTACTGTTTTGGGGATCCTTCTTACCCTGACTTAACGCTTTATCCTTCAGAAGACATTTAGCTTTGGACACTCAAGTTTCTATGGTATAACGGCTGTTTGATATTTGGGACTTTGAGGTGTCTATGACATATAGTTTGTA
Source organism: Bombina bombina (assembly GCF_027579735.1). Classification (NCBI taxonomy): domain Eukaryota; kingdom Metazoa; phylum Chordata; class Amphibia; order Anura; family Bombinatoridae; genus Bombina; species Bombina bombina. The sequence goes on along the minus strand of NC_069499.1, from coordinate 649,272,095 downwards.
TATTTGTTTTAGCTTTGTATGATGATAGTTTATCAATTTTACCACGGCCATTACTATATTGGCTGCGTTTATAGGCATGACTTCATGTTTGTTTAGTACTGAAAAACCTAACAGGCCTATAGTTCTTCTGCACCTGTTTTTCTAATTAGTTACCTAAAACTATTATTTATTGTTTTATAGCCATATGAAGGCCAATTTCCTTCTACACAAGATATTATAATTAGGATGGGGAATATACATAGCCCTACATTATCTATACACTATATGTGTCAATAACTATTAGTATTGTAGGAATCCTTATTTACTTTTTACCCTCAATATTATAGAATTGGGATAGTGCTGTTATATCCATAGTTTATCATACTAGCTATGTCAGAAGCCAAGCATTTTCTAAGGCAGATGTCCATGTTTTACTTACTTTCACCTATCACTTCAAAGTCGCTATAGACAAATAACAGTATGCTTCTACTTTTTTGAACTGAGCCTCTGCTAAAGCTTGTATTGTCCTATCCCACCTGAGTTGTAGGGATAACCTTCCTAGTTCCTAATGTCGCCAATTTTGTGTGTTGCATTGACGGCTGATGCCCATACAAATATATGTATAGACAAGCAATACCCTGTTGTATTTAAATAGTTAAATGTGTATGATTACAGTTAAGTACTTTGTGTTATCTAGATAACATACATTACTTTATGTCACGCACTGTCCTATACCTTTCCAGGGCTAGTAACCTAAACACAGTGTTTTACAGACAAGATTACATCTCATAATAACAATGTGTTTCTGACTGCTTGAGTTGAGCTACCATTATTGTAGTTATCATATAGTGTCTGTGTAACCAGTTTTTTTTGTTTTCTGTTTCTTTCTCTCTTTTTGCCCTAGCTATAGCTCAATTCAGCATATATATTGTGTTCTTGTGAATTGGACCACGAGGCTTAGACCTTAACATACTGTATGTGTGTTTACACACATAGGCCTAGATTTAGAGTTTGGCGTTAGCCGTGAAAACCAGCGTTAGAGGCTCCTAACGCTGGTTTTAGGCTACCGCCGGTATTTGGAGTCAATCAAAATAGGGTCTAACGCTCACTTTTCAGCCGCGACTTTTCCATACCACAGATCCCCTTACGTCAATTGCGTATCCTATCTTTTCAATGGGATCTTTCTAACTCCGGTATTTAGAGTCGTGTCTGAAGTGAGCGTTAGACATCTAACGACAAAACTCCAGCCGCAGGAAAAAAGTCAGTAGTTAAGAGCTTTCTGGGCTAACGCCGGTTTATAAAGCTCTTAACTACTGTACTCTAAAGTACACTAACACCCATAAACTACCTATGTACCCCTAAACCGAGGTCCCCCCACATCGCCGACACTCAAATAATTTTTTTTAACCCCTAATCTGCCGACCGCCACCTACGTTATCCTTATGTACCCCTAATCTGCTGCCCCTAACACCGCCGACCCCTATATTATATTTATTAACCCCTAATCTGCCCCCCACAACGTCGCCTCCACCTGCCTACACTTATTAACCCCTAATCTGCCGACCGCAAAGCGCCGCCACCTACGTTATCCTTATGTACCCCTAATCTGCTGCCCCTAACACCGCCGACCCCTATATTATATTTATTAACCCCTAATCTGCCCCCCACAACGTCGCCTCCACCTGCCTACACTTATTAACCCCTAATCTGCCGAGCGGACCTGAGCGCTACTATAATAAAGTTATTAACCCCTAATCCGCCTCACTAACCCTATAATAAATAGTATTAACCCCTAATCTGCCCTCCCTAACATCGCCGACACCTAACTTCAATTATTAACCCCTAATCTCCGACCGGAGCTCGCCGCTATTCTAATAAATGGATTGACCCCTAAAGCTAAGTCTAACCCTAACACTAACACCCCCCTAAGTTAAATATAATTTAAATCTAACGAAATTAATTAACTCTTATTAAATAAATTATTCCTATTTAAAGCTAAATACTTACCTGTAAAATAAACCCTAATATAGCTACAATATAAATTATAATTATATTGTAGCTATTTTAGGATTAATATTTATTTTACAGGTAACTTTGTATTTATTTTAACCAGGTACAATAGCTATTAAATAGTTAAGAACTATTTAATAGCTAAAATAGTTAAAATAATTACAAATTTACCTGTAAAAGAAATCCTAACCTAAGTTACAATTAAAACTAACACTATACTATCAATAAATTAATTAAATAAAATACCTACAATTACCTACAATTAACCTAACACTACACTATCAATAAATTAATTAAATAAACTACCTACAATTAACCTAACACTACACTATCAATAAATTAATTAAATACAATTCCTACCAATAAATACAAAAAATAAACTTGCTAAAGTACAAAAAATAAAAAAGAACTAAGTTACAAAAAATAAAAAAATATCTACAAACATAAGAAAAATATTACAACAATTTTAAACTAATTACACCTACTCTAAGCCCCCTAATAAAACAACAAAGCCCCCCAAAATAAAAAAATGCCCTACCCTATTCTAAATTACTAAAGTTAAAAGCTCTTTTACCTTACCAGCCCTGAACAGGGCCCTTTGCGGGGCATGCCCCAAGAAGTTCAGCTCTTTTGCCTGTAAAAAAAAAACATACAATACCCCCCCCCAACATTACAACCCACCACCCACATACCCCTAAGCCCCTGTTCCGATCAGCCAATAGAATGCAAGCTCAATCTGATTGGCTGATTGGATCAGCCAATCGGATTGAACTTGATTCTGATTGGCTGATTCCATCAGCCAATCAGAATATTCCTACCTTAATTCCGATTGGCTGATAGAATCCTATCAGCCAATCGGAAGTCGAGGGACGCCATCTTGGATGACGTCCCTTAAAAGAACCGTCATTCTGCAGTTGGACGTCGCCGGAAGAAGATGGGTCCGCGGTGGAGGTCTTCAGGATGGAGCCGGTCGTCATCGGATGAAGATAGAAGATGCCGCTTGGATCAAGATGGTTGCCGGTCCGGATCGCCTCTTCTTCCCGGATAGGATGAAGACTTTGGAGCCTCTTCTGGACCTCTTCAGGCACCGGATGATGGATCGCCAACCCCCGCTTGGGTTGGATGAAGATTTTGGAGCCAGGACGGATCGGTGATACCTGGTGAGGTGAAGACAAGGTAGGATGATCTTCAGGGGCTTAGTGTTAGGTTTATTTAAGGGGGGTTTGGGTTAGATTAGGGGTATGTGGGTGGTGGGTTGTAATGTTGGGGGGGGTATTGTATGGTTTTTTTTTACAGGCAAAAGAGCTGAACTTCTTGGGGCATGCCCCGCAAAGGGCCCTGTTCAGGGCTGGTAAGGTAAAAGAGCTTTTAACTTTAGTAATTTAGAATAGGGTAGGGCATTTTTTATTTTGGGGGGCTTTGTTGTTTTTTTAGGGGGCTTAGAGTAGGTGTAATTAGTTTAAAATTGTTGTAATATTTTTCTTATGTTTGTAGATATTTTTTTATTTTTTGTAACTTAGTTCTTTTTTATTTTTTGTACTTTAGCAAGTTTATTTATTTGTATTTATTTGTAGGAATTGTATTTAATTAATTTATTGATAGTGTAGTGTTAGGTTAATTGTAGGTAATTGTAGGTATTTTATTTAATTAATTTATTGATAGTATAGTGTTAGTTTTAATTGTAACTTAGGTTAGGATTTCTTTTACATGTAAATTTGTAATTATTTTAACTATTTTAGCTATTAAATAGTTCTTAACTATTTAATAGCTATTGTACCTGGTTAAAATAAATACAAAGTTACCTGTAAAATAAATATTAATCCTAAAATAGCTACAATATAATTATAATTTATATTGTAGCTATATTAGGATTTATTTTACAGGTAAGTATTTAGCTTTAAATAGGAATAATTTATTTAATAAGAGTTAATTTATTTCGTTAGATTTAAATTATATTTAAGTTAGGGGGGTGTTAGTGTTAGGGTTAGATTTAGCTTTAGGGGTTAATCCATTTATTAGAATAGCGGTGAGCTCCGGTCGGCAGATTAGGGGTTAATAATTGAAGTTAGGTGTCGGCGATGTTAGGGAGGGCAGATTAGGGGTTAATACTATTTAATATAGGGTTAGTGAGGCGGATTAGGGGTTAATAACTTTATTATAGTAGCGCTCAGGTCCGGTCTGCAGATTAGGGGTTAATTATTGTAGGTAGGTGGAGGCGACGTTGTGGGGGGCAGATTAGTGGTTAATAAATATAATATAGGGGTCGGCGATGTTAGGGAACCAGATTAGGGGTACATAGGGATAATGTAAGTAGCGGCCGTTTACGGAGCGGCAGATTAGGGGTTAAAAATAATATGCAGGGGTCAGCGATAGCGGGGGCGGCAGATTAGGGGTTAATAAGTGTAAGGTTAGGGGTGTTTAGACTCGGGGTACATGTTAGAGTGTTAAGTGCAGATGTAGGAAGGGTTACCGCATAGCAAACAATGGGGCTGCGTTAGGAGCTGAACGCTGCTTTTTTGCAGGTGTTAGGTTTTTTTTCAGCTCAAACAGCCCCATTGTTTCCTATGGGAGAATCGTGCACGAGCACGTTTTTGAGGCTGGCCGCGTCCGTAAGCAACTCTGGTATCCAGAATTGAAGCTGCGTTAAAAATGCTCTACGCTCCTTTTTTGGAGCCTAACGCAGCCTTTATGTGGACTCTCGATACCAGAGTTATTTTTATGGTGCGGCCAGAAAAAAGCCGGCGTTAGTTTTTCGGGTCGTTACCGACAAAACTCCAAATCTAGGCCATAGTAAGACATACTATATCAATATTCACAAGAGAGGAATCACTGTTTAATGTTTGACTGTTAATGTTTAAATATATTTTATTCTCAAGGTGTTCAACTTAGGGCAATACCTTAACATAATCATGCTTAGGTATCTGGAGATCAGGAGTCTTGTATGGTTTAGCTTCATGTATTTTATGACTGTTATTTTATTTCCTAACGTCGCCAATTTGGTGTGTTACACTGATAGCAGATGCCCATACAACGATATTTATAGCTAAGCAATACCCTGTTGTATTTACATAGTTAAGTATGTTTGTTTACTGGTGAGCACTTTATATTGCCTTAACTATTTAAAAAAAAAAAAAAAAATTAAACTGAGGTATATCTATACCTGTTCCCTTAGTGTTTTGTTGGGTTAAATTTCTAAGCATCATAGATGAAAGCTGTGTTACTAATTCACGTCTGCCAATATATATGCTTAATATGAAAGATGTCAATAACTAGTGTCTTTCTTGGAGGAAATTTTTACTACCCAGCATTTGATCTTATCTGACAGTATTTCATAACTGTCTACTTACTATCTTTCCTTTATATACCAGTTTACCATGCGCGATTTACACTCAGCTAGGCTCCCGCTAACAATTGATTCAGAAGTGTATAAAAATATTTGCTCTAGCACTATCGGATACATACCCAGATATATACTCTTGTAATGCTCTTGGTCTTTTGTGTGTGCGGGGGCTTGGACATCTGCGGCCGAGATGTCTGAGCCTCCCTGCTTAATTATTTACAGTTACCACATGTAGACTAACTATAGATTGAAAGCTACAGAGCTATCAGAGAACCATTGGCATTTATTGTTTTATATGTGTCCATGCCATTGCATAATAACTGTAGATATCTGCGCATTGCCAAGGCTGGATATGGTAGGATAGATGTTTATAGCCGGGATAACCCTTGATATTCTAGTTCCTGTTCTGGTATCACATAGCCTGTACCCACTAGATGTCTTAGCATGTATATAGTTGCCATACCCCACAAACCCTGATATTGTAGGTCTGTAGTTTCGGATACAGCATTACCTCATTACTAGAGTACATAATTTATTATTGATAGGCTCCTCTCCTTCCTTTCCCGCCGGTACTTGTTGCCTGCGGGTCATACCCCTATTCCCTTTTCCCTTATCGCCTGTTGTGGCATCTCCCCAGGAGAGGAGCTCATCTGGAAGCCCCCTGTATCTCATTCTATACCATGTATGCTATCATTTGTCTTATATCTCATAGTGCATACACCCTAATACCCCTCTTTGATAATAACTGCTCCAGACTGTAATCTTATTCATTTTATACACAAAAGCCCAGGGTCTTTTATCAGGTTTCCACTTAAGTATACTTATAATGATTAGTCATTATGATAACAACCTGGGAGGCTTGTTGGCTCCAATATAACTTAAGGCTCCGCCCCCCGACCTCACCTTTAACTACTGTTCACCCTTACTGTAAGTGAACAAATAAGCGGTGTTTATCCGCAATGGTCAATATATTGTTATAAGTCTTTCTTATATCCCTTTTTTTATCTATATAGAATCCAAATACATCTTTATGTTATATTTAATCTACCATACTATAGGATGTACAAGTTGTTATGGATATTTAAAATGTGAATGGTATTTTTCTACTCTCTGTGTTATAATATAGGAAACAAAATGAAAAAGAGGTAATGCCAGAATGTGATTATATCATGTTATGCTAGAGAATAATGGCTTGACAAAGCCTCAGAGGTGACGTGTTTTAATTCTATGTATAATGTTTATTGTATGATACCCTTGTATTTCTGGTATTCCTCAATAAAAAACATTGATTCTAAAAAAAAAAAAAGAGAGGAGGGAGTACCAAGATCACCAGAAAGGCAACCTCTCTGATCCTTTTGCCCCCTTTCGCTATCCCCCCGCACTCCTACTCTCAATGCCCTGTCATGGGCTTCCTTTCAGCCAATGGTAGTATCACTTATCATACTCCCACACGAGTCGCTACTCGAGTCATCCTCATCCCCAAATAGGTCTACAGACTGTGCCTTCATCCTGTCATCCCCACACACACCAAATGCATTATCAGTGTCATTCGCTCCAGCCTGCTCAAATCCCCTGATGGTGTTGCCTGTTGCACCCCTAGACCACACGGCGCCCTTTCCTTTTCCGCTCCCTGCCAGCGTGCTCCTGCTCAGCAGCTCAGCCTGCCCTTCCCCTCCGACTCCATCTCCTTTCCTGCTGCTCCCCAGAGACCCTGGACCCCCTCCTCACCCACTCCATGCTGCATGACCGTAGCCTGACATGCCCCCGTCTGCCCTCACGATCCAGAAGTGACATCACCATCAACTGGAAATTGTGTCACAGAGTCAAGGGGGCAGGCTGAAGGCACCACAATTCCCACCGCAATGGGCCCACTAGGCCCCGCCGAGCCCACCACAGTCTCTGGCCCACCCGGCACTACAGAGCCCGACACGGCCACGGCAATGGCCTGAACCACCGTCAGCACCGCCTCAAGCGCATCTGGTCTCAAGGAAACCTGAAGCCCAGACACCGCAGCAGGCCCCAAAGGCCCAGGTAACCCGGCTTGTGCCGGCAGGTAATCCGGCGAGGGACCCTCCAGGGAGAAGGCAGAGTTGGGGCCTAGACAAACCCCGCCCTCCATGGCCCCTACAGGCAATGCTCGACTGCCGCAGTCCCCCCTCCCAGCCAAAGCAGCACCAATCCCAGAGGGCCCAGCCACCGGAGGTGAAACCTCTCGGCTGCCGATGGTCCCCAAGGAGGCCCTCGCCCGGATGGGAAGGCAGGAAGAAGCTGCAACCACCACAGGGCCCCGAGACCTAGGTGAGGGGTTACTAACACTACCCGTTTCTCTTCCAGCCCCAGGGGAAGAAGCCCTATAACGTTTTGGAGGAACAGGAGCCCTGTGGGACCGTTCCATGACAATATCAATGAATTCAGCAGCCAAAAACAGCAACAGGATCCAGAGGAAAAGAGGAAGAATACTACTTTACACTGGCTTTTATAAGGTAAGATGCATCCCAGCCCTTAAAAACCAACATTGTTTCAATCCCTAACTCAGCCACCTCCTAGGCCAGGATAACACTTAAAACACTACAGTTAATGGCTTTCGTTGGCATTCTTGTGATACCCTATTTAGGTACATAAACTAACAATGTATACAATAACAATACAAATATTTCTTTACAGTTTTCTTTATAATTATTTTTACAAAACTAGTGTAACTGAAGAAAAATTACTCAAAATAGATAAATTATTTTGTCCTGATTTTAGGAATACCTCATATGTCTAGGATTCCAAGTAATTTATAGAAAATCTATGCCAAGTACTACAATGATAAAATAACTGGATTAAAGCTAAAAATTGCTATGCTTGGGCTGTTAGCTTGACAGAGGTCACAAAGAATGTAATGTCTTACATGTCATCACTATGACTGGCTGTCACCATGATCACATGACCAAGGGGACATTTGATTGGGCACTCCTAAGACATCCAGTGATAACCAAGTGAGCCTCATACCATCGTGGATTGCAGCATGCTAGTATCTAGACTCCATTTTAAGTATACAATTATTGTCATTGGATGTCACAGTGATTGTATATACCATAACTGTCAAATTAGACTGTTACTACAATGTTGATAGAAAATATCACATGCAGACATCCAGCAACAAGATGAGATACATATTGATATTGGCGTCTTTGTCAGTGATGGAGGGACACCACTGATAGGAATGTGATCGCTGGGATACCCAGTCCATAGAATCGCTTGCATGGGGGGACCTAAATTGCACTATATCGGCTCTGATAAAAAAAATAGTGTGGTTGTACTGCTCTCAATGCTGCTCAGGAAGCAGGTGCCATATTGTGCAGCCATTAGAATATGAAAAGACAACAAAAGGATATTTTTAAATGTAATAAAAAAATAAAATAGATGTTGTAGTCCTAATTAAAGTACTCTGGTGCAAAATTATGATAACGTACATTGTAGAGAAATAATGAAAATAAAAATGTGTGCATTTTGTTTCCTTGGAAACTAAATGTAAAGAAATATGCTACAGTTATGCTCTGATTACACTGACAAGGGAAATGTGTGAACTTAAAATAATGCAGGCATCAGAGAAATAAACATACTTGTCATTTATAATGTAAATAAAGGGATTTTTTTAGTTTATCTGAAAAATGCCCCAATAATACTTCTTAAGTCCTTTATAGTATGGGAAGTCGACCCCGACAACATGCACCAACAACCACCAGACTTTAAGCAGCCAGTCAGTATGCGTGTCCCAGGACAAGCTAGGGAGTGTGCATCTGTCTGTTCTATGAGATCTCATGAGATTTAAGTGATATCTTATGAGATCACAGCAAAGGCAAATCATTTTCTCAGCACTGCTGATGCTAATTAGCTATTGTTTTTTTTTTTTCCAACATGCAATTGGCCAGTATCTGAAGTATAACTGTTTACACAGCACTAACTCTGGTGAGCTGAAAAACTTTTTAGGTGAATATCTTCCTTTTTTACATAGAGATGCTCAGGTGATATTATCTCGTCAGTTCTTTACAGTTATGCAGCATCCCTTTCAAGTGATTTAGCATTTGAATATTATGTCCCTTTAACAAGGTGGATTTGATTTAAATCACTAATCATTAAGACCGATTTAAATTAAATAAAAAAAGGTTTTTATCTATAGAATAATAACTTTTCAGGTTATTTTTCCAAATATATCAGACAATTACAAATTTGGTTATATATCATTACAGGGAGTGCAGAATTATTAGGCAAATGAGTATTTTGACCACATCATCCTCTTTATGCATGTTGTCTTACTCCAAGCTGTATAGGCTCGAAAGCCTACTACCAATTAAGCATATTAGGTGATGTGCATCTCTGTAATGAGAAGGGGTGTGGTCTAATGACATCAACACCCTATATCAGGTGTGCATAATTATTAGGCAATTTCCTTTCCTTTGGCAAAATGGGTCAAAAGAAGGACTTGACAGGCTCAAAAAAGTCAAAAATAGTGAGATATCTTGCAGAGGGATGCAGCACTCTTAAAATTGCAAAGCTTCTGAAGCGTGATCATCGAACAATCAAGCGTTTCATTCAAAATAGTCAACAGGGTCGCAAGAAGCGTGTGGAAAAATCAAGGCGCAAAATAACTGCCCATGAACTGAGAAAAGTCAAGCGTTCAGCTGCTGCCAAGATGTAACTTGCCACCAGTTTGGCCATATTTCAGAGCTGCAACATCACTGGAGTGCCCAAAAGCACAAGGTGTGCAATACTCAGAGACATGGCCAAGGTAAGAAAGGCTGAAAGACGACCACCACTGAACAAGACACACAAGCTGAAACGTCAAGACTGGGCCAAGAAATATCTAAAGACTGATTTTTCTAAGGTTTTATGGACTGATGAAATGAGAGTGAGTCTTGATGGGCCAGATGGATGGGCCCGTGGCTGGATTGGTAAAGGGCAGAGAGCTCCAGTCCGACTCAGACGCCAGCAAGGTGGAGGTGGAGTACTGGTTTGGGCTGGTATCATCAAAGATGAGCTTGTGGGGCCTTTTCGGGTTGAGGATGGAGTCAAGCTCAACTCCCAGTCCTACTGCCAGTTTCTGGAAGACACCTTCTTCAAGCAGTGGTACAGGAAGAAGTCTGCATCCTTCAAGAAAAACATGATTTTCATGCAGGACAATGCTCCATCACACGCGTCCAAGTACTCCACATCGTGGCTGGCAAGAAAAGGTATAAAAGAAGAAAATCTAATGACATGGCCTCCTTGTTCACCTGATCTGAACTCCATTGAGAACCTGTGGTCCATCATCAAATGTGAGATTTACAAGGATGGAAAACAGTACACCTCTCTGAACAGTGTCTGGGAGGCTGTGGTTGCTGCTGCACGCAATGTTGATGGTGAACAGATCAAAACACTGACAGAATCCATGGATGGCAGGCTTTTGAGTGTCCTTGCAAAGAAAGGTGGCTATATTGGTCACTGATTTGTTTTTGTTTTGTTTTTGAATGTCAGAAATGTATATTTGTGAATGTTGAGATGTTATATTGGTTTCACTGGTAAAAATAAATAATTGAAATGGGTATATATTTGTTTTTTGTTAAGTTGCCTAATAATTATGCACAGTAATAGTCACCTGCACACACAGATATCCCCCTAAAATAGCTATAACTAAAAACTACTTCCAAAACTATTCAGCTTTGATATTAATGAGTTTTTTGGGTTCATTGAGAACATGGTTGTTGTTCAATAATAAAATTAATCCTCAAAAATACAACTTGCCTAATAATTCTGCACTCCCTGTAGATATGCATAGATAGATAATTAAAATTAATGAAATTATTGGGAGGTAAATTGTCTCCAGTTTAATCTTTCATATTTGATCAACTTTGCAGATATACTTTATTGGAAGGAGAAAAATGATTACCTTAATAATAACAATTTAAATATCTTTATTTAACTAAAGCAATAACATTATATTTAATTTTTACTGTTTGCCCCTCCCTCCTCACAACTGTGTCCTTATGCAAATCTATTCCTCTCCAAGCAGTCTTCTATTCATTGAGCTTGTTAAATCCTAGAATTGGTTGATTCTGTGTACATAGGTTTGCAGGGAAGCAATGGCATTAAAGGGACAGTAAAGCGAAAACTAAACTTACATGACTCAGAAAGAACATGCAATTTTTAACAATTTTCCAAGTTACTTCTTTTAACCAATTTGCTTAGTTCTCTTGATATTCATTGTTGAAAATTATACATAGGTAGGCTCAGAAGCAATGCAATACTGTGAGCTAGCTGATTGCTACTGTCTTGCCCAATATGATCAGCTAGGCCACAGTAGAGCATTGCTCTTCTTCAACAAAATATATCAGGAGAATGAAGCAAATTTTATAATGAAAGGAAATCTGAAATCTGAAAATTGTATGCTCTATCTGAAACCCAATAGATTTCTTTCATGATTATGTCCCTTTAAGGTCTATTTCTTAGCTCTATATGTTTATTTTATTAAAAAAAAAATGCTGTGAAGAAGAATATTATTTCTGCAGCCACAAATTCACAGTTTTGAGAACTATAAAACAAATAATGGGCCAGATTACAAGTGAAGTGCAAATTAACACTTCCTCTCAGTTGAAAGTAAACTGTTTTCACTATCTCGCTAACCCGACAAGTGCAAAAATCCAAAGTTAGAATATTGCGTGCGTCACCGGATGGGGACGTGGCTTATAGCCATTTCAGTCTATGTCGCAGTTACTAAGTTAGATGTGTTGTACAAGCTGTTTACTTCTATGCTCTGCAATAAAATAGAGTTTTACCTTCTATGCTGTGTCCTGCATCTCATGACATGGTGTCAGAAGTACTTGCCTGCACTTCTGTTTCCTGAATTATGACGATGTCGAAGTTTACCCCACCTGAGCCTTTTGATTTCTCTCAGCCTGCAGCTTGGCCCACATGGCGTCAGCGGTTTCAACGCTTCAGGATTGCTTTCAAGCTGGACAAGGAGAGTAGTGAAGTACAAGTTAATTCTCTTTAATACTCTATGGGGAAAGATGTGGAGCCAGTGTTTAATGCTTTTACATTCCAAGAAGGGGACGCAGCTCACTTTGTGCCCAAAAGAAACGTGATTCATGAGAGGGCTTGTTTTCACAAACGTGCTCAGCGTGTGGGAGAATCGGTGGAGTCATTTGGGCGCATCCTGTATGAACTAGCTGAATTCTGTTTGGTGTTGCTAAAGAAGAGCAAATCAGAGACAGAATAGTCATAGGAATTGCAGATGCTAAGGTCTCACTGAAGCTACAGTTGAAGGCTGAATTAACATTAGATGGGGCTATTAGGATGGCCTGCCAGAGTGCTGATCTGAGGTCTGAGAGTATTGTGGATGAAGTGCAGCAGTTCAGGAGAGCTGCAGGTGAAAGGCACAGTGTGAATGGTAGACCAAGGGCAACAGATAGGCCCAGAAGTGGATGGGCGCCAGTGACTTGCGGTGAGGTCATAGGCTAGTGAGGCTTTGACAGCCTTTGACAGTGTACCAAATAGGAAATACATGGAAATAGTGCTAAAATAGATATGAGAGTTAAAAGGGACCTAAAAGAAATTTATTTGTTTTACCAATAGATCTACTTCAGTGAATTAAAGACATATTCACAATACAGTGTATATTAATTCATATTTCTTCCTTCAACTTTCCCCCCTAAATTAAAAACAAAGTTCCCCGTTCACCTCATGCACGAGCCCAGCTCATGCAGCCTGTCAGTCATGCAGGCATACAATAATAGAATGACATCAAAAAAGTGAACTATCAGAAATTTATGGAAAGTACTGTTAAACACAACAATATAAAAACATAAAGCCCTTTGCTGCTACCTGAAATAGTTCAACACAGCATCCAGCACACAAGTGACAGCCAGGGAAGTGCTGCAGTGGAAACCTGAGATCTGCAACGGTACACAGCTGGATTATGTCATGACAGCCAGTGACAGGTTTACAGCTTTTCACACTCTTTCCAAAGCGGTGCCCCCTCCTCCTCCCGTGGCTACTATAGGGAGCTATAGCTTCCACCGGAGAGGCCAGAAAATGAACTCTGACCCTCATACTAGAAAACCCTTGCTAAAGACTGGAGCCAGCTGCTAATGGCTCTGTGTGAGGAGGAGACAGCACACAGCATCACAACACTCTGTCCACAGTCCTCCACACTGACTCACTCACTTGTAGTAACTCTGAGTCGGCCAGGCCAGGGAGAAGAGCAGTTAGAGTGAGTACAGTAGTCGTGCACTCTTGACTTGAAGTTCTTGAATTCTTCTCAATCTCTGCCACTCGTCGTCACTAACAGCTCAGACAGAGAACTCCTGTCCTCACCCTCGCACCACATGTGACACATGACACCACTCGTCTCACTCTGTGGCCGTATCTCTTCCCGCCCAGACCTCCCTAAATCAGAGAGAGACGCTGCTTGGCTCCCGAGGCTGATTAGAGAGACACTGGGGGGCACAGTCTCTAGCGGCCCATATGAAAAAATACTAAGAAGACATACATATTGCGCAAATGGAGGGGAGCTGAAGGGCTTACAGCCTCTCCTTCTTTAAGCAATATGGTAGATATAAAGGCATAGCAGTCTGAGCCTTTAATTTACTTACTATGGTTGTGGAATCAGTGGTGGGGGGGTAAGGAGGGGTACCTTTGGGGGTACATAAAAAATTTTTTAGACATAAACTTAAAATATTTTGTTTTATTAAACTTAATAAAAAAATTGTAATTACACATATAGGATGTCTCCTATGACTGCACGTCATGCAGCAGGCTTGCTGCACACGGTGTAACCGTACCCTTGATCGGAATGTCATATGCCCCGCTAAAGATAAAAGATGTAGAAAGTGTAACCGAATCGCCCATTTTGAAGTGGCATATAAAACTGAATACATTAAGGAGATGCAGGTGGATAGTGACCAGGAGGGTCAAGAAGTGTCCTTTGTAGGGTCTGTTGTTGAATGGTCTGGTTCAGACGAAGATTGGCGGGTTACCCTTACTGTAATGGGAGCCAAGGTTGCCTTCAAGATTGACACGGGAGCAAACATCACTGTAATGTCCCTTGCAGCATTCATAAAACTGCCTCAACAACCTCAGCTGGTAAAAGTTACAACAAAAGTTCATAGTCCTTGTGGCCGCATTGATTGTGCAGGGATATTTATTTCCAGCTGCGAGTACAAGCAGAGGAAATTCACCATGTGGGTACATGTAATTAGAGGTCAGTGTGTTAACAACTTAATGAGCAGGAAAGCAGCCTGTGGTTTGGGCCTTGTCGCCAGAGTAAATGAGATTTCGGAAGACATGTTTGGTGAATTAGGCCTACTCAATTGCAACCCAGTCCGAATATCACTTAAAAGTGATGCAGTGCCCGCTCATGCCTCAAGTGGAGAAGGAACTTCTGCGTATGAAGAATATGGGAGTTATTGAAGAGGTTGTTGAAGCAACCGACTGGTGTGCCCCCATTGTGCCTGTTGCGAAGAAAAATGAGAAGGTACGCATCTGCATAGACTTGAAAAGGCTGAATGAGGCGGTGAAGAGAGAGATATGTGCTGCCGACGCTTGAAGACATAGCTCCGAAACTGGCTGGGGCGAAGTTCTTCTCTACACTGGATGCTTCCAGCAACTTCCGGCAGATACCTCTGGATCCAAAGTGCCGCAAACTGACTACCTTCATCACACCGGTAGGTTGGTTTTGATTCTGCAGACTCCCCTTTAGGATATCATCCGCTCCTGAAATCTTTCAAAGACAGATGAGTTCCCTCCTAAGGGACCACAAGGGCACGGCAGTCGTCATAGATGCCATTTTAGTGTATGGGTCTACATTGGAAGAACATGATCAGCAATTGAACTGTGTGTTGCAGACCATTTGAGAGTCGAGAATGAAATTAAATAAAGAGAAATGCCATTTTAGATATTCTGAGTTATGTTACTTTGGGCATATTACCAATGGAGATGGCATCAAGCCGGACCCTAATAAAATCCTTGCAATTGACCAGATGAAAAGACCTTCTAATGTACACGAGCTGAGCAAATATTGAGCCTTGTGAATTATGTGGGCAGGTTCCTTCCAGATTTATCCACATTATTACACCCTATCACAGAGTTGTTGAAGAAAGATGTTGCTTGGGTCTGGGAACAAGTCCCTGCTGGGATCAGCCCCAGTGTTGGGGTTCTACGACCTTTTTAAAAACACTGTAGTTAGTGCTGATGCAAGCAGTTATGGGCTAGGGGCCGCCCTCCTGCAGCTGAATGAAAACTACACCCCATCGCCTACTGTTCCCATAAACTGACGGCTGCTGCTGAATTAAAATACGCCCAAATTGAGAAAGAGTGCCTGGCTGCAGTTTGGGCCTGTGAGCACTTCCAGCATTACCTAGTGGGTTTAGAGAAATTTGGTCTTGAAACTGACCACAAACCTCTTGTCCCTCTAATCAACTCCTATGATATTGTCAAGACACCCCTAAGATGCCAGAGACTTCTGATGAGTCTGCTCAAGTTCAACGTTTAGGCAGTGCATGTGGCGGGGAAACAACTGGTAGTGGCAGATACAATTTCCAGGCTTCTGCTGGCTGCTGCTGAAGTATCTTCAACGGAATCAGATGTGAAAGTGTATGTGGATTCAGTAGTGCCATCCAAATCCATTTAATCGAAAGCTAGAGCAAATAAGAAAGGAGACATATTTAGATAAAGACCTACAGAAGTTATTAAGTACATAAAAAAGGTTGGCCCGAGAGCAGCCTGGATGTCTTTAAATTCTTACCAGTCAGAGAGGTCGCAGCTCATGGAACTGAATGGGTTAGTGCTGTTCCAAGACCGCATTGTCATTCCTGTTAGCATGCGGCAGGAGATGTTAAGCAGGATGGCCACTTGGGTATTACAAACTGCAGAGAAAGGGCAGATACGGCGGTATGGTGGCCTGGGATCAGTTCTGACATTGCAAGCCACTTGTCAAAATATGCCTTTTGCTGGGAATGCTGGCCTACTCAGAGAAGGGAGACCTTGATTTCTACCCCACTGACTGCAGGCCCATGGCAGAAAATAGCTGCAGATTTGTGTGAACTGCATGAGAAAAAGTACCTAGTCGGGATTGACTACTATTCCAGGTATTTGGAGATTGCACTCTTGAATGAGATCACCAGTCAAGCCATTATCACTCGTCTCAAGAGCTTGTTCGCTCGGTGGGGCATACAATGGAGTAAGTGAGTGATAACGGAATGCAGTTTGCTTCCATGAAGTTCAGTTCTTTCAGGAGTGAATATGATTTTGTCCATTCTACGACAAGTTCACATTACCTGCAGGCCAATGGAATGGCTGAAAGGGCAGTTCAAACAATAAAGTTCATTTTGAAGCAATATGAGCCGTACCTAACTCTTTTAGCCTATAGGGCGACTCCCATCCAAGCCATAGGCTTTAGCCCGGCACAGTTGATGCTAAGATGACAGATCCACAATACACTACCCTCTGTGGGTGTTTTCCAGCCAGTCCGCTCTGTTCCACAGGATGAGGTCCTTAGGAGGAATGAAGAGGCAAAAAGGGCTACTGATTCTTCTACGACAGAAAACTCTCTGTGAGGCCCTTGCAGGAGCAGAATGTGGGCCAAAATGTCAGAGTTAAGCTGGATGATGAGAAGAAATGGAAGACACCTGCTACGGTAATAGGACGCTCTCCAGAACCAAGGTCTTATGTAGTCCTTACTAAATTAGGGACAGTCACATGTCAAAATAGAAGACATCTTTAGCCAGCACCTGAGAGTTTGGGACTGGATGTCTCAGAGCCACAGCCGGTGGGATCCCCTGTTTTAAAATGGGTACCTTCCCCTCAGCAAGAGCACAGCAGGGATACTTCTTTGCTTCCAGCAGACTCTCAATCACCTTCTTCTGTATAAGAGGACAGTTCATGTAAAATGACGTCAAGTGGAAGAGTTGTGAAACTTCCAGCCCACTATCGGGATTAGCACTTTAGTTAGAGCATTGACCAGAAAAATGGCCAGAATAATCCCATGTTCACTGTGGACTAGGGTAGTCTACCCCGATGTTCAAGTCAAGATTGTATATCTTGTTGTTCATATATATTCTCTTTAACTTTTTATTTGTTGTATACTAAGCAAAACTATTTTTGTATGCTTCTTGTATACCTTGTTATTTGTTGTCCTCTAAAAAAAATGTATTCTTTGTCCTTTGAAAAAGGGGAATATGTGATGAGAGTGGAGGTGACATCACCGGATGGGGGCGTGGCTTATAGCCGCTTCAGTCTATGTCGGAGTTACTAAGTTAGATGTGTTGTACAAGCTGTTTACTTCTATGCTCTGCAATAAAATAGCATTGTACCTTCTATGCTGTGTCCTGCATCTCATGACAGCGTGTGCGTTCACGTATTCCCTTATAGAAGTCAGATTACATATTCTCATTAGCACTAATCCGATGAATATTTCTCATTCCAATATTCTAAAAATAACAGAATATGTTCTATTTATTCATAAATACATATTTCTACATATATCTGATGTTTTTGTACAATATATATATATGGGCCAGATTTGTTTGATTTGTTCATTGCAAACAGCTGAAAGTATGTAAATGTTGACAATAAACTTTGGCGAGATTACATATACGGCGCAGGCTTCAGTGCAAGCGCTGAAACCCACGCCCCCCATAATTTCACCTTGCACATCGTTAGATGCTAGACTGGCGTAAGTAGCACAATCGAGTATTGGCAGACTCTCACAGATTGAAGACACACTTAATCGGGAAGGCAAGGGGGATATGGGTCCTGAATTATGGTCGATCGCCACAACTCTAACGGTCCATCCTAAAAGTGAGGCCTACACTCCTCGCAACACCACATGAGTCGACAACTGAGGCCTTTAGACACACGCATACCTCCGGAGGGTCGGGGGTTTACAGCACCGCTACTGAGAAAGTAGGCCAGATTAAAGGCTGGACTCCATGCTCCGCACAACCCTCAGATACATAGGGCTGACAGCCGCAGCACCGCTCAAGCGCCTTGCTAAAGAGGCCTGCACACTTGCTTCTGAAGGACTGCCAGATCAGCCCTAAGCTACATACCCACATCCGGAGAGCTGGAGATCCACACCAGAGTTAGATACACCAACAGCTGGTGGAGAACCTAAGGGAGAGCAAGAGATTAAACTATAATTCTAGGTGCCTATTGTTTGCATCTACAATGCAACAAGGAGCTACTGAAGGGTAGGTGGGCCTAACTCCAACTCCACACTTTCCTTAGCCCTACCCGTGTAACCCATGCTCAGCACCAACCACAGTGCCATAAGCAGGCCTCACAACACCCAAGGCCTACCCAATACCTAAACCCCACGCTACTCTGTGGTGGAAACTGTGCAGAGCTGCATATATCATAAAGGGACACTGACGTATAAAAGTACACTGTGCGGTCATAACCACATCTGACAACACTCTCTCCCATTTCCCACCTGCTTACAACAGGTGGGTCATATCCTCAAATCCCTTTCCCTGCTTTGTCAATAGAAGACAACCATCCCCTGGAGAAGAGTGTTGGTCATTATCACAGACTTCCTAACCTCACGTAACTACCACCCATAAGCCAGACTAAGTGGCAATTGAGGAAACTCAGATTGCAAAGTCCCTAAGCAAATACACCAAACTCCTGCTGAGATTCGGCCTGGGGAGAAGAGGAATTTCCAGCATATCAGTGCAGACACCCTAACACCCTTAGCAAGTGGATGCACACATTAGAGATGTAATCCCTATATGTCTCTAAAACACACCACAGACCTACCCAGCCACAAGCATGAAGTACACCTGGGTGCGTTAAATTAACAACTGACAAATTACTCCTCCAAACGGATGGGTGCCCCATAATAATACTGAGAAGTAACATACCAAATAGCAGCATAGCAACAACTATTTCCTGCAATGGTTAAATTTATAAAATTTGGCACCTGTACCTGAACACACCTCAAATGGTGCACAATCAAAGAAAGAAAACAAAGCCATCTCACACTTGAAAGAAAACAGTCATGGATCACTTCCATCCCACTTCATCAACACAGCCAGATGGCTCAGATGATGAACTCTCTGACTCAAGCATCCCCCTTGAGACCAATCTAAGGGCCTCACTAACATCCTTCTGTAGTAATAAAGGGGCAACCTCTGAAAACTCATCACCTATAATTGACACTATTAAAACATTACTAGCAGGCCACCATGACTCTCTATTAAAGAAATTTGAGAAGTCAGCTGCAGAACTCAAGACATTGCCTCCATAGGAGACAGAACAGATGCTCTTGAGCAAAATCAGGAGGATCTCATCATTGATCACACAAATCTGTTGGCTTACTCAGAGGGCCTAGCCTCACAAATATCCTCACTTGAGGCGAAGCTTGCTGACCTTGAGGACAGGTCTAGGAGAAACAACCTCCATATCAGAGGGATCCTTTTGACAATTCTCCTGCAAGACCTGGAAGCATTTTTTAAAGAACTCTTTAAGGAAATGGTGCCAGAAGCCACTAACCCTGACTTAACAATTGACAGAGCACACATAGTGGCTAGGCCATGCGCAGTTGCAGCAGATAAACCAAGAGATGTAGTACTCCGCCTACATTAATACCATCTGATAAATGATGTCAATATAAAAAAACAAAACCCTTTCTGAAAAGTTTGAACAGGTACAGATTTCCCCAGACCTCTCAGCCCATACTCTGTTCCTGAGAAGGACCTATGCTGACTACACCAAAATTCTCATAACACATGATATCAGATACCGATGGGGCTTTCCCGTGAAAATCCTTATTACCAAAGATAGCCAGCAATACACAGCCTCAACCCCACAACAGGTGAAACAACTACTGCAAAAATGGAAACTACATCCAGATGAACTAAATGAACCAGCCGCTTCATCCTCCTGGACACCTGCCCTATGTGCCAATGCCCCAGAGTGGAAACCCCTCTATCACAGAACAGGAGACCAATGGGCACACCGTGTCAACCACCATAAGAGCCTGCTTATCCTGGACTTCCAAAACCCATGTCAATTTACAACCTCTTAATTAAGGTTGACTAAAGTGGACTTCACTATATATCCTTTACAATCTATCATAAACCAGCGGAGGGCAGAAGATACCTTACCTCCGACCCCTCCAAATATCTGTTTTTATATAAGTTTGCTTATCTTGTTGTTTAGATGTTTACAGGATGACTGCTGTAATAACCCTGAGGGAACCCATCAATTTACTACACTCATCCCAGTTTATAGTTAGTTGTTAAGTAATTATTTGTTATAGTTTATTTACCCAAATCTATACATGCACCCAAGGCCCCACCTAACCATAGAAATATTTCCTAACATGTATGTATAAGAGTTGTCCTATACCCTTGGGACTTACTGCCAAGTTAATACTGCTGATACCGGCCCTCCCCCCCCCCCCTTATACATATGTATACTTGTTTTTGTGTTATCCTGGAGGCTCAGAAAAGGAACCTGCACGATAACTTTGGACAGTGCAATTTTGCGCTGACCATCATTCAATACTCTAAGATTGTCAAACTGTGTAACCAAATGTTGATAATGACATGCTTGTTTTCTTTCTCTCTTCTTTGTTTTCCTTCCCCTCCATTCCCCTTCCCCCCCCAGACTGGTACTCACTGACCTACACTACTGTTCCATACATTCAGATAAATGCAGCCCTCCACCCTTAATGGCAAGGGACTAAACACGTCTACGAAGTGGAGCCTATTAAAATAGATGTTACATTTCTGCAAGAGACCCACTGGACAGACCTCTCCCCTCATGCACTTAAATCTCCCCTATTCCCAATTTGTGAGACGGCCTCCTACACCAAAAAAAAGAGAGGAGTGGCGATACTTATCCATAGAAATGTGTCATGCTCACCGATAACTATAGAGAGAGACACTGAAGGCTGATACCTCATCATAGTATGTAAGCTAAACAACGTCTTATATATGCTGGTGAATATATATGCTCTGAATGATCATCAACAAACAGACAAGTGCTCTTTAAGGTAGATCAGATTAAGAGAGGATCACTTCTCATTGCAGAAGATTGTAATACCACATGGGACCCATCATTAGATAGAAAGACCCCTGGGGAAAAAGTAATTGACCCTAAGGTTTCCCTCATATCTAAAAGATTTAGAAACATTAAGCTCAGACACAATCTTTTTGACATATGGCGATGTCTTCACACTACAGAGTACACATTTTATTCGACTGCACACCATACTTACTCCCGCATAGATGCCATCTTTATTGACTCCTGGACCCTTGGCAAACTTAAAGATGCAAAGATAGCCATCTGTCCCTGGTCGGATAATGATATGGTCATTACTACCCTAAACCCCTTCAATTCAGAGAGTGCTATTCGCTCATGGCGACTCCACGACTACCTCATTGCAGACCCCTGGATGACACAGACAGCTACAGACTTACAGGAGTTCTTTTAGCTCAAAGACAATGATTCAGTTCCAGATGAGACCCTTCGGGCCACCATGAAAGTCTATGTTAGGGGGACACTGCTTAAGAGAGCAGCACAACTAAGGAGAGAAAGTGGGGCTACCTTGGCGCAACTATTTGGGGACCTCTGGAACGTAGAAAGAGAGAACAAAAATAACCCTACTCTTACACTAGCCACCCGTATAGGAGCCCTTAGAGCAGAAATTACAGCCAAGGAGATACTTAAAGTCACAGATAACCTACTGAGACTCCATAAACTATATTACTACCAAGGGAACAGGGCGGACAAACTTTTCACTAACAAACTTAGGGTCCGCACTAAATCATCTAGAATTCAAAAGATACAATCCAATGACAGAGTGGTACACTCACCTAAGGATATAGGTAAAGCCTTCAGGAAATAATACAGTTCCCTATACAACCTGAACACCCACCCAGACACTATACAAGCAGACCAACACACCATAGTAACTTCCTAAAATTGCTTAATCTTCCAAAGCTAGATGAACAAAAAGTGGCACATCTAGATGAGCCTATCTCTATCTTAGAAGTAAAGAGGGCTATCAAGACATTTAAGTTGCATAAGGCCCCATGTTCGGACGGCTATACCCCCCTATTCTTTAAAACTTATGTCCATCTGCTAGCTCCATATCTCCAGAGATTATTTACCAGAACTCTAGAGACAGATTCTCTGTCACCCAAGCTTTTAGAGGCGACGGTCTTGACAATACCCAAAGAGGGCAAAGACTCTCACCTATTCCATAGCTACCAACCTATCTCACTAATTAATGTTGAAATTAAGGTGTTTGCAAAAATTCTAGCTACTAGACTTGGCCCGCTACTACCGGAAATAATCCAAAGATCAGGTGGGATTTGTAATTAATCGCCAAGGAACCGATAGCACACAATGCCTCCTTAATATCTTTGCAGAGGCAGAGAGACGGAAAGTACCCCTGCTCACCCTGTCATTTGATACTGAGAAGGCATTTGACAGGATGCACTTGGAATACATGATGACAGTTCTTGAGGTTGTGAGATTCCCTGGAATATTTAGAAAAGCAGTGGGTGCCCTATACTCTAACCCTACAGCCAGAGTTAATGGCCTGGGATTTTGCTCTGATCTCTTTGCTCTACAGAATGGTACCTAACATGGATTCCCACTCCCTCCATTACTTTTCGTACTAGCTATTGAGCCTTTAGTGGTGGCCATACGATCAAATAAGGACATAAAAGTCATATATATTCATGGTACATATTAGAAGCTTAGCCTCTTTACAGATGACTTAACAGTTTTCCTAATAGAACCATAATCGTCTCTACCACAGCTATTTAACCTATTTCAGTTGTTCAGCACACTTTCATATTACAAATTAAATGGAGACAAGACAGAGGCATACCCTTTAAATATACCAGAGACCCAACTTAAGACCTTACAGCTCCAACATAAATTTAAATTGAATAAAAAAGGGATTAAACATCTGGGGGTACATCTATCCCTTGACTTCCCACAGGTTATCACAACCAACTTTTACAAACTTTTAAACAATCACTAGCACTCTCCAGTTATCTCACTAGCACTCTCCAGTTATAAAGAAGTATTGTGGCTAGGTAGAATATCCGCTTTTAAAATGTTGCTTGTCCCAAAACTTACCTATCTATTCAGATGTTTACCCCTAAAATTGCCAACTGCACTCTTATTCAAATACCAATCCACCCTAAACACATATATACGGGCTGGTACGTGGTCTAGAATAGCCCGACAGATACTCCAAGCACCGATTGACATGGGAGGCTTGAGCCTCCCTAACCTTAAAAAGTACTATGAGGCAGCTATGTTGACCCATATACCTGGATGGGGTACTGCTAAAGAGTATCCTAGGTGGTATGAGATAGAGCAAGCATCCCTCTCACACAATATCTACCTGTCAGATCTGAACTGGATACCACAGCATTGTATCTCTGCCATATCCTCTTCTAACCTGATAATAATAAACTTCATCTCACTATGGCATACACTACGGCATTCAAAAATAATAGCCCCACATCCATCCCCAATACATAGCATAAGAGGTCTCCTAAGTGGTCTACCAGACTCTAACCCCAATAAGTGGTCAAGCTTAAACATTACGAGGGTGAGCGATTTATACACAGGCTCTGTGTGGCCTTCCCATGTGGTAATAGTAACTCGACATGATATCCCCCTAAGCTCAACATTGAAGCAATGCTCTTTAGATCTCTCTTACACAGTTTGGGATTTTTGCATACAGGCCCTTGACTGCTGACAGCTTGGGAAACTAGATGGATAACGGGACAACAATAACACACCCCTCACGAGGCACTACCAATGCTTGCTAGATTCGCCTATCTTACATGAAACCCACAACAAACTAGCTTGGGAAAGGGACCTACAGAAAGTAATAGACCCCAAAGTATAGACTAGAGTCACAGCAGACACTAAACAAGTGGTACACTGCATAACACTTTTTGAGTTATATTATAAACTAAACAAACAGGCGATGATATCCATATATGGTGGGGATGCCTGGTAATTAAGAAGCTCTGGGAAAAGGTTTTACACTTATGTAGACAGCTAGAGATCTGATTAGGCGCAGTCCCAGAAACATGCATAGTCCACCTTGGTATTTCCAAAATCTCTAAAGTCCAAAAGTTCCTGTACATATACATTCTGATGGCGACTAAACTGGTAAAAGCAAGAAACTGGAAGCAGCAATCTGCTCCTTCATTTCAAAAAGTGACTGAGCTACTATCCTACATACAAACAATGGAAGAAGCTGTATTCCTTAACAAGGGAATACTAGACCTCTACTCAGAGATTTGGGCCCATGGGACAGCCTTGTACATATTCCCTCACCTAAGCCTTCTACATTAACAACACACTGACTCCCTTTTTTCCCCCTCCTCTCTTCTTCTCTACCCACACTCCTTTTGACCCTGGAAACAAGATAGGTTTAAATGTATATTTACTACTGTTACACTATGTTTATCACCCATGATTGATAAAGCCAAATTGATTGGCTATTTGGACAATGATTGGTTTTGATGTTTTACTGAGTTATACTTTGTACTTGTTAATTGTTACAACCACAGTGACTGCAAAAGCAGATAATACATATCGGAGCTACTTTATAGAAGGAGATCACCATATCCTTAGTAATACATATTATAAGTGAAAAATGAAGGAATTACTTATCTCCCCCTTGGGACATTTTATATACTGGACTCTGACATACTTTGTAAAGTGAAATGGAAATACCTAAATATGTCTCACAGTAACTGATGTCATATGCATGTTTTGATACCTTAAAAACAATAATAATTTAAAAAAAAAGCTACACTTACCTGGTTATTTGAGACTGTACCTTATTACCTTTAATTATTCTTCAATTTTGTTTTTTTTAACCCTAGCCTTGTAAATATTGGCTAAAGCTATCATTCTGCTTATGATTTTATTTCTGTTAGGATAACAGACTGTGAGCCTATACTGAAGTGCATTTATTGCTACACTATACTGTAAGACCTGACTCCTTAATCTCCTGTATAATAATAAACTTGGCCACATAAGTTCAGTTATTTGACATTTTCTTTAAAAATAAATTCTTTCTAATTAATTGCAATTGACAGACCATGAAAGTGCAGCATTTTAGTAGTGCAATTACACTGTTCAGTGCTATGAACTTCAAAAACATTTACTCAGGAACCCAATTCTTGTTTTGCTGTGGTTAAATCTTTAGTAATGGTTTTTGTAGTTGTGTTTGCAATTCCTCATTACATTCTGTGAGAAAGTCTCATATTTCTACAGTATTAGCTTTTGTTATGTTGCCTCTGGTTCTGCTTCAAAGACAGCATATACTGCAACTTCTGCAAGCTGTGTAGGCATATTGTGCACAATGAAAATATCATGTATACTTCTTTCTTATCTTTCTTTTTATCACAAGCCATCTTGCAGATATCAGATAGACAAAGTCCATCAAGGAAAGTGAATTAATTGCATAAATTATATCATGCTAAAGTTATATTAAATGGGATAAGGCAGCATATACTATCTGCAGATAGCCACTTCCTCAGAACACACTTTATTAATACTAAAACTCTGTTTATGGCTTCTTATGACTAGATAATGTAATGGCTTTTATAAAATAGTAGAAATTGGCACCTTTAGGTTTATTTAAACTTATTGTCAAAGAACATTTTGATTGGCCATTAGGGATGCAAATAGATATTGGTTGCACGTTTATACTTAACTATGATTACACACTAGTGAAGTGCAAAATGCATCAGAGGTTTAACCCATGTATTTCTGCATGCTTGCCTTTTAATCATTTGTCAATAAAGTATGTTTTTTTTTTTTAGTCCATTACCTCCGGAGTGCTTGGAAGTTTGTTTGCAAATAAACCATTTAGACATAGCTATTGGTATCAGACAATTCTAATATAGGCCCTTATTCAAATCTATCACAATGGCCAAAAACATCTATCTAGATTATAAGTGGCACGCTAATAACATTAGCGTGCAGGTCCTGATTGAGCATCAAGCATACCGGGCAAATGCCAGGTGGGCCAGGGTGACTTACCTTAGCCCCACCTTTCACAGGCAAAGCAGCACAACAACAAGTTTCCCTTCTTTGGTAGCCATCATGGCCCTGAACATACATATTCCTCTGTGCCTGCTTCCACTTTTTTTTGGTCCCAGTTCGGCCCTGGTCCATATTACTAAGATCAGCCTTACCATTACTGTAAACTATTAATCCATACATTTCCTTTTATTATAGGTATGTACCTTCCTTCCAGTATGTACATGTATATACTGTTTATATATATATATATATTTATATTTTCACACTAGCTTATATATATATATATACTGTATATATTAAAAAAAGACAAAAAACATATTACACTCATATTTACACGTTTTAATTAAAATATAATTTAAATATCTATTACAAATTTATAAAAGGGTTATAAAGGGATATGGTATATTGCAAGGTGTTTGGCTGGTAAGGGCTCTAATATCTAAACATATGTATGCGTGTAAATATATCTATCTATCTATCTATCTATCTATCTATCTATATATGTCTATATATGTTTATATATGTGTATTTATGTGTTTATATGTGTAAATATGTATGTGCACACATACATGCAAATAAACACAAAAAAATATGCATAAATACACTTTTGAGCCCTTCCCATACCTTAAAATAAGCAAAATAATTTTTAATGAATTTTTAATGTTTTTATTTACTTTGTTTTTATAGACATATTTAAATACCTATTATGTTCTGTATTCTGCACTTAGAAAAAAAAGATATATATATATATATATATATATATATATATAGATAGATATATTTGTATATATTCATTTAGATTTATAATATAGATATATATTTTACAAATATTGTATAATTATATTTTATAAATAAAAAGAATAATTTATTCTAAGTGAACAAAAAAGGAATTTAAAGTATTCCTAACGCACCGTTGGCTTAAGCGCAGATAAATGGAAAAGGCTTTCTTTAGCACTCCCCATAAAGTGTATTATGTGCGTTAATCCAATGATGCTACTTTTTCTACCTTAGCGATCAAGAGTGATAATAAATTAGCATGCCACTTATAATCTGGGCCATTGTGTGTGCGTTTTATATATATATATATCTATATATCTATATATATATATATATATATATATATATATATATATATATATATATATATATATATATATACTGTATATATATATATATATATATATTTATATATATTGTTTTTTTTTGCTTCTTTTAACTTCATGGAATCAAAGGAAACATGGCAAAAAAAAGATACGTTAGAATTAACTTAATTGTAATCCTATACTTATGTTCAGATTAATAGCTGTGTATGTTCCATAATTTAAAAGTGTAATTTGAGCAATAACTTTAACTATATAAAAAATAAATACATAAAAAAATATTGGTGTTGTTGTTTAAAGGGTCAGTGTGTATTGCTGATCTCAGCTAGAAAGTGTTACACATTTTAAGCTATGATTAAGGGTTTGAAATGTTTAAATCCTCTGACAGGCAAAAAATTGGAGATTTAGGGGCTTCTTTACTTGTAACACTGTTTACGCTATTTACCTGATCAAGTGCCCATGTGGGGTTATTTACATTGGAGAGACCACGTGTAAGGTCAGAGACTAATGAACACAAGAGTAATATAAGATGTAAAAACAAGGAAACCCCTGTCTCTGCTGATTTTTTGAAATATGGACACAATATAAGCCAGTTACGATTTTAGGTCATAAACACTGTGCATTGTCCACGTAGGGGAAGAGAGAGGGAGACCCTCCTCAAAAGAAAAGAGACCTTTTGGATCCATAAATGGGACAGTATGCAACCCTTAGGAATGAATAAGGAATTGGATTTATTTGTGTTTCTTTGATCCTGTATTGCAGCTCTGTGTATTTTTTGCATATGTATATGATCGGTTTTTATTATTTAGGCACATTGAATTTAGGTTGTGTTCAATGTATTATGAAGAGTATAATTTTCATAGTTTATTAGGATATTTTTAAATTTTATATAAAGCATGCTTTTCACCTGTACACTAGGGGAGCCAGAGAGCAATCTACCTAGGATTGGTTGTTACCATTGTTGCAGGTGTATAAATTGTAGCAATTCCTGTTACTGATCAAGCATGACTAAAGATTGAATTTTCCGAATTGTTGCTTTGTATGCTGGTGACCATCTTGTGAAATAAAGGTAATTTTAACATGAGAGGTGCTGCGGGACATTGTTGTTTCTAATAGAAATAACAACATCAGACAATTTACAAAGCTGTCATATTCTTATTTTGGTTTCCCCAATCTATGGCAGCAGAAGGCTGTTTTCAGGTACCATCCAGGCATATGGGAGTCAAATCAATTATCTGTGCATCATTTACATCAAACTAATTAAAGGTATATGAAATCCAAATTTTTTCTTTCATAATTCAGATAGAGCATGCAATTTTAAGCAATTTTTTAATTTACTCCTGTTATCAATTTTTGTTTGTTCCCTTGGTATCTTTATTTGAAAAAGCAGGAATGTAAACTTAGGAGCCGGGTCATTTTTAGTTCAGAACCTGGGTAGCGCTTGATGATTGGTGGCTAAATATACCCACCAATCAGCAAGCGCTACCCAGATGCTGAACCACAAATGGGCTGTCTCCTAAGCTTACATTCCTGCTTTTTCAAATAAAGATATCTGAATAATGAAAGAAAAAAATTGGATTTCATTATCCCTTTATTCTCCATTTCCCCACAAAACATTTTTAAAGAATGATAATGGCTGTCGTTCAACAGAAACCCAAATTGATACACAAAAAAATACTGCTCTCCCTGCATCTGTCCATTTTGATGTCAATATTTAGTTGATAAGTTATGGTTGGGTGGAGGTTGTGATCTCCAAAGTCAATACTGTCCATGAAACCTAGGTATGAATTCTCCAATATCTGCTCAAATACTTGTCTTGTCTAGTACACAAATGGTATTATTGTTTGGAATGTGATAGCTCCAATGTGGAATACAGCATATCCTGAGATTAAAAAAAGATGGCAGTTAAAGTACATGCTCTAACGAATAGCATTCCATTTTTGCATGACAATGTACCTTTAAGTCTATGGTAATATCTATCTGGTTATGTCCTTAATAATACTTATTCAGAAGAGAAAAACACTGAACTACTTTATAAAAGTAGAAAATAGATAAAGGGTTTATCTATGAAAAAGCTTAAATCATGGCTATATAAACAAAGCCACATATTTACATTACAGAGGACTATAAAATTAGTTATTTTTATTCATTCTGTTAGTTGAGTGCATTTTTTAATGTTATCTTTTTCTTACTCGTTTTTCCTTATTCTGGGCATTATGACAAGTATTCCTATCTATAAAACCATACCATCCAAATGAGGCAGATGTATGGAAAATCCCAAGATACCATTTAAATGGTTTCCTTAGCAACAGGTACAATGTTGAAAGCTTTTAAATGCATGCAGCTCCACCCCCATAGTGTTTCAGGCAAAATATAAATGTTAAAGGGACAGCCCACATTTAAGAGCAATACCCTTGTCATTAATTATAAGTTTTAAGCAGCTGTGATGTTCATTTAAATATACCATAAAGTACTATTAAGGTTAAAGTCTAATATAATAACAGGTTATAGAAGAGCATATAAATTATTTTTTCTGGTTCATTGTGTTCCAACATACGGAATATTTTTAACCACATAAAAAAGAACATGGTTCACTGCACACAAACTTTAATTGTCTGCAGACAGTAACCTGAAAATTATAGAACTGCAGTTAAACGCTCTGCAGCAGTAACTTTTTTCTCTCTCTCACTGATATCTTCAAAGCAATAGCATAACCTCAGTAAAAATAGTATCTCCTTATTTTTATCTCATCTATATCTTTTGGCGTTAAATGAGAGTTCAGTCACAAGAGATGTAAAGAGATTGTTTACTTTTGCAAAATTAACGTGTTTCAATTATCTCGTTATATTATGTTGGTAGTAAACAGACAACTAAGCCTAGGTTTATTTTCTATATAAGACATTTTAGCTCATGACCTGTGCTGACTTGAAATTCTTTAAAAGTCTCTTGGGTAATACTTATAAATTATGATTAAAAAAAAAAAAACTACTACTAATCAATGTCTCTTTTCTCTATTTTAACATCATTGTAAATAGCATTACGTCTCATTAATCATGTTTGACGTCTGCTAGCAGAACCTGCAATTAAACAAAATAATATAATAATAAAGTTATAAAAGTTCAGTCCTCATTTTTTTATTCATATTGATAAATACTGTTTTTTTAAGCAGTTTATTGAAATAATACAAATAATGATAATGTTTGTCCTTTACAAGGCTGCTAGGTTATGACTGTAAGGTATTTTAGATACCATTCTGAAGTTAATTTGGTGGAGTAACCTACTAGATTGTTGCTCGATTTCAGGATCTTTCTATTTATCACTTTTTTTGTCATTTCACCAGATGTAGATCAGCTGTATGTTTTGTGAATTACTTTTGCAATGCCTGCTTGATGAGAAAGGTATATTGCAGGATTTGTTAAGGTGACATGTTAGCTATATACTGTATTACTTGAAATTGATACAGCACTTGTAAAAAGAAGACTAGAAAATGCCACATTAGCATCTATGTAAAGAAAAGAAAAAAACATACCTTAAAATTTCCCTAATGACCGCATCCCCCTATAGAGGGAGTTTAATCATCCAGTCAGTCAGAATAGAGAAAAGAAAAATAAAACACCAGATGGGGCGCGATCTAATATACGGCATAGTTTTTGGCGCAAGCGAGAGAACCCGCGCCGCCGGTAATTTTACCTTGCATATCGGGGTATTACATATAGTGCCGTAAGTCGGATAAACTAGCGATGTCCAGAAATGAGCGTAACTACAAATTTCTGGAGTCGCCAGTGACTTACGGTACTTTAGAAACTGCCGGCGCCTAAGAAAACTAACTAAAATGTTAAATCTCCCGTAACTGTCTAACCTGCCTCCCAAAAATAAGCCTGACACGTATACCCCTATATCCGCAATCCCCACTCTCACTCCTAATAATAAATGTATTAACCCCTAGACCGACAACCCCCCACAACGCAATAAGATTAATTATTAACCCCTAAACTGCCATAGCCCACACCGCAATAAACCTATTCTAGTATTAACCCCTAAACCGCCATAGCCCACACCGCAATAAACCTATTCTAGTATTAACCCCTAAACCGCCATAGCCCACACCGCAATAAACCTATTCTAGTATTAACCCCTAAACCGCCATAGCTCACATAGCCTATTAAATCTATTAACCCCTAATCTGCCACCGCCAACGCCGCCGCCACTATAATAAAGTTATTAACCCCTAAACCTAAGTCTAACCCTAAACATAACACCCCCTAACTTAAATATAATTTAAATGAATCTAAATAATATTACTATTATTAACTAAATTATTCCTATTTAAAACTAAATACTTACCTATAAAATAAACCCTAAGATAGCTACAATATAATTAATAATTACATTGTAGCTATTTTAGGATTTATTTTTATTTTACAGGCAACTTTGTATTTATTTTAACTAGGTACAATAGCTATTAAATAGTTAATAACTATTTAATAGCTACCTAGTTAAAATAATTACAAAAATTACCTGTAAAAAAAATCCTAACCTAAGTTACAAATACACCTAACACTACACTATCAATAAATAAATTAAATTAATTAACTACAATTAGCTAAAATGAAATACAATTAAATTAAATAAACTATAGTACAAAAAAAACAAACACTAAATTACAGAAAATAAAAAAAATTACAAGAAGTTTAAACTAATTACACCTAATCTAAGCCCCCTAATAAAATAAAAAAGCCCCCCAAAATAATAAAATGCCCTACCCTATACTAAATTACAAATAGCCCTTCAAAGGGCATTTTGTGGGGCATTGCCCCAAAGTAATCAGCTCTTTTACCTGTAAAAAAAAGACAATACCCCCCCAACATTACAACCCACCACCCATACACACCTACTCTAAAACCCACCCAATCCCCCCTTAATAAAACCTAACACTACCCCATTGAAGATCACCCTACCTTGAGCTGTCTTCACCCAGCCAGGCACCAGTGGTCATCCGATCTGGGCAGAAGTCTTCATCCGATGGGGCAGAAGAGGACATCCAGACTGGCAGAAGTCTTCATCCAATCCGGGCAGAAGAGGACATCCGGACCGGCAGAAGGCTTCATCCAAGCGGCATCTTCAATCTTCTTCCATCCGACGAGGAGCGACTCCATCTTGAAGATATCCGGCGCGGAGCATCCTTCCAGCACGACGGACTAACGACGAATGATGGTTCCTTTAAATGATGTCATCCAAGATGGCTGATTAAATCAACCAATCTGATTTTTCCTACCTTAATTCCGATTGGCTGATAGAACCCTATCAGCCAATCGGAATTCGAGGGACGCCATCTTGGATGACATCATTTAAAGGAACCGTCATCCGTCGTTAGTCCATCGTGCTGGAAGGATGCTCCGTCCCGGATGTCTTCAAGATGGAGTCGCTCCTCGTCGGATGGAAGACGATAGAAGATGCCACTTGGGTGAAACCTTCTGCCGGTCCGGATGTCCTCTTCTGCCCGGAAAGGATGAAGACTTCTGCCGGTCTGGATGTCCTCTTCTGCCCAGCTAGGTGAAGACGACTCAAGGTAGGGTGATCTTCAATGGGGTAGTGTAATGTTGGGGGGGTATTGTCTTTTTTTTTACAGGTAAAAGAGCTGATTACTTTGGGGCAATGCCCTGCAAAAGGCCCTTTTAAGGGCTATTTGTAAATTAGTAAAGGGTAGGGAAATTTTATTATTTTGGGGGGCTTTTTTATTTTATTAGGGGGATTAGATTTGGTGTAATTAGTTTAAACTTCTTGTATTTTTATTTCTGTAATTTAGTGTTTTTTTATTTTTTGTACTTTAGTTTATTTTAGTTAATTGTATTTAATTTTAGCTAATTGTAGTTAATTAATTTAATTTATTTAATGATAGTGTAGTGTTAGGTGTATTTGTAACTTAGGTTAGGATTTATTTTACAGGTAATTTTAAATAATAATTAAGTTAGGGGGGTGTTAGGGTTAGACTTTGGTGGCAGATTAGGGGTTAATAGATTTAATAGGCTATGTGGGCTACGGCGGTTTAGGGGTTAATACTAGGATAGGTTTATTGCAGTGTGGGCTATGGCGGTTTAGGGGTTAATACACTTTATTAGTTATTGCGATGGGGGATTGCAGTTGACAGGTAGATTGACATTGCACATGCGTTAGGTATTAGGTTTTTTTTTGCAGGCATTTTAGGGAGTTACGGTGCTCCCATACTCAGCGCAAGGCCTGCTACGGCTGCATTTTATGGCGAGGTGAAAATGGAGTAAGATTTCTTCATTTTCGCCACGTAAGGCCTTGCACTGGATATTGGATACCGACTTACGACGCGGTCCCATGTTAGCTTATGGGAGTAAAAATTGCGAGCGATGGGTGAAATATACGTGCCGCATTTAGATGCAGCGCTGTATATAGGATACCAAAAACGCGCAAAAACCGGCATTGCTGGCTTTTGCGGGCGACGCTGCATATCAGATCGGGCCCATGGTGTTCTAATAGGGGGTGCCTATGAACCAAAACAAAAAAACATTTATAGATAAATGTCTAAAGTGATCTGTGAAACTAATCACTACAAAAAAACAACTAAAAAGAGTCCCAATGTCCGTTAGTGTAAATCCAAGATTGGATCAAAAGCAGGCAGCACCGCTTCATAATCTGGAAAATATGAGAAGATAGAAGCATAATCTTGCATCATAAAGACGACTAGGCACACAACCAGGTATAGACTCACAATTTCAGATGGCATCAAGGTTAGGGTGCAACAAAAGCGAGCTGGCGTTTATAGTCTCCAGCTGACTAAACCCTGGCCTGCTATTATGTGTTGACAATTCAAATCCTAAGATGCCAGAGAGCATTCACCCAAATGGCACAGCCTACTCAATAGGTAGACCCCAGGTTGTGACTCCACAAGGATATTATCCAGCATCCACCACTGGATAAAAGGAAAAGTGTCCATGTTGTTATAATTTTGGTGATTACCAGTAATTTTCCCTCCCAAAAAATGAAAATGCATGCACCAAAAATGAACAGGTACAATTACTTTATTTTTCTCTTTAATGTAACAATGTTAATATGTAATTTTACAAGATCACAGAGAAATCCTGCAAGATTATGGCCAAATCCCAAAATATCACAGCAAAGCAAAGTGAAAAAAAGTGTTATTTTGTTTACCACACTGTTGAAAGTAGAAAGTGGAGCTGGAGAAGAAAAACCCAGGCATTAGACTTTCCGTCAAATGTAAAAAGCAAAAAAATATACATATTTACTGCATCCATCTGAAATAAATATCCCTTCAACCAATAGTGAACAAACAGCATGAATGAGAGAAGAAATGTACTTGATTCATTCACAAGGTTAAAACCATTGTTCTAAAGTGGGAAAGACTTCAAAAATATCAAATTTACACAATTTGGTGGAAAAAGCTTCAATTTATACTGTTCAATAAGGAGTTAGCAATGTCTTTGTAAGTTGATTGATACTGTTGTCAGTTAATAATTATGTAAACTTTTGTTCCAGTCCTGACCCTACTAAATAAAGATATTTTGTGTCCTAGCAATGTGAAAGTCAGTATGGGTTAAACGTTGGAAGCAGACAAAGCACCTAGTTTCATTTATATAAAAGGCAAAAAAAGTGGAATGTATTCCAAGATAAAGCCTTTAGAAAGAATCAGTAAATGTGAACAAAAATGAATCACATAAAATACAATGCATTACTACAATTCAGTAATTAGGTTCTCATATAGGTGAAATGTAACTTTGGGTAATATCAGAACTCTTGGTTAATACATATGGAGACAAATAGATGTGGCAACTCAAGGTGTAAGGGCTGTGTTTATATACAAGTTTTAAAGTACATTTTATTCCTATGTTACTGGCATACAGTATGAGGCTTCACAATGTGTTAACTGTTCAATGGAATATGTTATTCATTTGATCTGCTGTGTAGGTTGTAAGTATCAGTACGTTGGTCTCACTACCAGGAAGATGTGATCATGTATTAGAGAATATAAAAGTAACATTAGTAATGCTCAGCCTTGGCTAAACATTTTATACACCATCTTAAAAGTGATGTTAGAACCTTTAAGTGGCAAGCCATTGAACAAGTCATGGCTCCACAGCCAGGGATGAGATAGGCTGAAAATAGGTAGTTATAGGAAAGTCTTCTGGATCCTTAAATTACAAATCATTATTCCATTAGGATTTCACTATGAATATTATGTAATTAATCAATAGGAGTAGATTTATCCCATTTATATAGGTGTATCTCTTCTGTATGTATTTGTATTTAATTTTATAAAAGATTGATGTAAGCCAAGAAGATGTTGTTTCATAATTCAATTTATTTTGCCAGTGTTACAGAAGTCTTCACAATATATGCGGACTAAGTCTGTTTCACATGACTAACTGTGTGAAATTCCTTCCTTGAGTTCAACGCATTCTACTGTTAGCAACACACTTGTTTTCGCAAGCGATAACGTATTCCCCCATAGAAGTCAATAGAGCAAAAAAGTGAAAAAAACCCTACTCACATGCAAACACGATCGCATATTCTCAAGTGAACTAACACAACATGAAAATATAAATATTTCACATTCCAATGTTCTTTATGTAGCACAATATGCTCTATTTACTCATAAATAAATATATATATATATATATATATATATATATATATATATATATATATATATATATATAAATATATATAAATATATATAAATATATATATATATATATAGTATATATATATATATATATATATATATATATATATATATGATGTTTTGTGGTAAATTATATATTAATACATATATATATATACAGTATATAATTTTATATATATATATAATATAATATATTTGATGATATATAGGTATATACATATATATATTTAGGAATATGTATTTACAAATACTATGCTATGTGCAGAACATTGGAATGCAAAATATTTACATTAAATACACAGTATAACACTTTATTAAATATGAAAATGAATATGTTTTTTTTACATGGTTTTATCTACTTAACTGCAAAGGGCTCCAATGCACATATACAGTATATGTCTATATAGGTGTACATACGATTTATCTGTTTATATGTCTGTAAATACATATATATATACACATGTAAATACATAAATACATAAGTACACATATATTATAGACATATATATATATATATATATATATATATATATATATATATATATATATATATATATATACAGTAGATATATATATACATTTTTAAACATGTACATGTGTGTATCTCTATGTTAAATCTCTTTGCCTCATTTTTTTCCTTACACCTGAGACCTCATATCTTTTAGCCATTAAATATTTTTTAAAATAATTTTATTAGATAGTGTTATTAATGTAAGTGTACTTTGTAGTGTATTTTTGATGTGTTTTGTGATACTTTTTTGTTTGGCGAAACAGTTAACCAGAGCTCATGCTAACCCAGCATGCGTTAACTTGAATTGCGCTCAAACAATCATGTTTACTTTCAACTTGTAATACAAAAGGAAAACCTGATGTGTGAAAACAGCCACGATAAACCCCTTATCGCTTGTAAGTAACTGTTAACGCACCACTCGTAATCGGGCCCATAATGTGTTAACATGTTATAAAATAATCTTAATAATAGTATGTAGCATTCAGGTTGTGCTGTGTTTATTCATAACAAGCCTGAGACGTTAGCTGCTTTTCAGTGGTTTATCAATTGACCAATGATGTTTCTATTGTTTAAAAATAAGTAGGTACCTTTTTGTACTTTATCTATGACTACAGGTCACACCTGAAATGCGTCAGCTGCCCTAGGAGTACTTTAATTTTAAGTTTATTATTTATACCCCATGCTATAATGATGTTTTTAACTTATTACAAAAAAACAATTTTGGTTCAGTTGGTGTAATCCACCTAACAACCCAACTAGCAACTACAAAATAAACGTTTAGGATGTTGTGTCAATACATTAAAACAATTATTTCCATTATTTCCATAAAATAGATTACGTATTGGGTTTCATTTCCCTTTCACTTATAAGAAGAACCATCAGATACTTTGCGCTGAGAATTCTCTAATCTATGAAATAATTATTTTCATGTGTTAATTTCATGTGTTAATTTTGAATCAATATATTTTACAGTCTTATTCTTTTGAAACCCTTTTGACCTGTTTGACCTGTTTCAAATGTGAAATTTAGTGCTAGATTACAAGTAAAGTGAAATCAATAGTGCAGGGTGCGTCATCCTATGCTTGACCATACACAAAGAATAACATACAATATGTTATTAAAAGTGGATGGTTAAATATTGTACCCAAAGCATCTTAATGCGGCTGATTTTTTTTTCGGGGTGTGCACCATAATTTTAATGTATGCAGTTTAAGCACAATCCAAAATTACACTATAAAAATTAGTTATTTTTAAGACCTGAAGTAAACTATTATAAATGGGACAATAAACCCAAATTTTCTCTTTCATGATTCAAATAGAGAATACCTTTTTAATAAACTTTCCAATTAACTAACTATCTCTACTATACATCCATCTCTTGAGAAAGTCTGTAAGCTTTACTGGATGAAACACATTGAGCACTTTTGTCATTCCTGGGCTTCCGTAGTTTGGCACAGTCTCACATGTGAGCTTGAGTGGGGAGGTTTGAGAAAGCTGCACGCCAAATGCAGAAGAAGAGCAGTGATATATGGAATGCACCCTACCAGTAAGAACTTCTTTTGATGCTCTATTCTTTTAACTTCCTGCAAGCACAATTAACGTTGTGTTCCTGGCATATTGTTAAAAAATCAGCCTTGAATTGGGATGCACTGTCTATGTCTGTTTTTTTAACTAGACTTTTGTGCAGGGGAAGGAGAACCTTCAAGCTGATGTCTGGCAGCAACCAGCAGGGCATTTCTTAAGCTGGAACTATTGAGCCTACAATGCATCAGGTTTTGCCTGGTGACTGTAAAATATTTTATTTACAATATTTTTTCATTGTGTCATATGTGTTTATTTTTATTATCTTGGTAGAAGGAGCAGCAATCCTTAAGGGAGGTAGCTGAACACATCAGGTAAGACAAGAGGCGTATATGTGCATCCACTAGCAGCTAGCTGTCGTAGTGCTTTAACTGCTTCTGAGCCTATCTAAGTATTCTCTTCAACAAAGGATAGCAAGAGAACCAATCACATTGTATAGCAGAAGTAAATTGGAAAGTTGTTAAATATTGCATTCTCTATCTGTATCATTACAGAAAAATTGTGTGTTTCATATCAGTTCAATAATAGTATAGCACAAAACTACATGAAAAATGACACTGTGTACTATCGGCTTAGCGCTTGAGTGACATGAATTGTACTGCACAACCCAATAGAAATCTGTTATGTGAGGGATTTAGTTATCTGTAATAATTAATCAAATAAGTTCATTAAAACCATTTATTTTTGCATGCATATTGCTTGCTATGCAGTGATTAATTTATGACTAATATTTTATACTTTTATGATTTACGATTGCCATAATAAATATATTTATAAAACAATATATAAATATATACACTGCTGAAACAGAAATCCAAATATTCATTTTTATTATGCGATGTCCACACACTGAGTCATGTTATTTTCTCAGAAGATTTTGTACCTTTAAACATTTCAGTTTTATTACTGCCAGAGAAAAGCTACACAGAATAACAATGTTTTCAATTCAGAATGTTATTAAACTGCAACTTTAAAATGAAAAGTAACTTTTTTCCCCTCACAAACTGAATAAAAATACATCTTCTATCCACATTCAGTTATATATTGTTTAAAAGTAGTTTAAAAGTAGATGCAATTCCAGTAACATAATTTGATTTGTTGGAGTACTTTGGAAAATCAGATTGATGAGTATACACACACACACATATTTATATATATATATATATATATATATATATATATATATATATATATATATATATATATATATATATATATATATATATATATATATATACACACACATATACAATTTATTTATAATACATATATATTTATACCTCCAACAAAAGTAGGCACTCACCAGGTTTGAAGTGGCAAAAAAACACGAAACTTTTACAGAAAATCAGTAAGAGACTGAAAAAAGGGGTACAAATGTAGCACTCAGTGAATGTATTTGTGTATCACAGGAGGTGAAAAGAAATATAAAATGTAACTTTTATTAGATCAAATTAAAAACAGGGGATTTACAAGCATTTTTTAAAAGATAGAAATTTGGATCCACTCCCTATTCGCCAGATAATATCGTTACTGGCTAGTAGAGACACATACCCACGTTAGGTTAATGTATGGTCTCCTTATAAATCAAATGACAAGGCTATCCCTTGGTATATTATTCTGAGTACAGATAATCTGTTATTCGTGTAAGTTTGAATAAACAATCTGGCCTTGCAAGACTTGACTCAATAAATTGTGATTTTAAATAAATATTGTGTTACCCACAATACTCTAGAAAGTAAGAGGTTTTGTAACCTATTTGTTATTACCCGTTAATGCCACACAAAATTAAACTTGGGTTTACTTAGGTATTGTGGTAAAGAGTCAGTTTGATACTAGAGTTGCCTTTTGTTACCATTTAAATTATCACTGATACCTATATGGGTTACCTTTCATTACCGTTTTTGTCATTACTGATAAGTATATAGATCCATAGAGGTAAATATTGTGATACCTACGATACTATAGAAAGTAAGAAGTCTGATAAACTCCTTGTATTACCTATTAATACCGTGATGAATTATACTTTGGTTTCCATGAGTATCGTTATAAGGAGTTTACTAATAAACTCTGACAGTTAGTTATCTCATTTAAACCGTTATTAAATGTCACTCTTTAGTATCTAGGTTCAAGGAGATCAGGCCTTTGTATCAGTATTGCCTTATAGATACCACTTTATAATACCGTAAATAAAGTTAACCTTGTTTTTTCTATGGCTTTGTAAATATCTTTGGTAATATATTGGTCAAAATAAGTCTGATCCCATATTTGTGTTACCTATGATTAATCAAAGTTTCTAATATAGCCGATATGGCTAGATCGCTTACGCTAAACCCCGCAAATGCGGCAAACAAGATTTTTATACCATTATACTATTATTGCTTTGTCATTTAAATAAGGTAGTGAGTCAACAAATTAAATTAAAAACAACAGATAGGGAAGAACAGGGGGCGTCCCCCTGTTCTTCCCTATCTGTTGTTTTTAATTTAATTTGTTGACTCACTACCTTATTTAAATGACAAAGCAATAATAGTATAATGGTATAAAAATCTTGTTTGCCGCATTTGCGGGGTTTAGCGTAAGCGATCTAGCCATATCGGCTATATTAGAAACTTTGATTAATCATAGGTAACACAAATATGGGATCAGACTTATTTTGACCAATATATTACCAAAGATATTTACAAAGCCATAGAAAAAACAAGGTTAACTTTATTTACGGTATTATAAAGTGGTATCTATAAGGCAATACTGATACAAAGGCCTGATCTCCTTGAACCTAGATACTAAAGAGTGACATTTAATAACGGTTTAAATGAGATAACTAACTGTCAGAGTTTATTAGTAAACTCCTTATAACGATACTCATGGAAACCAAAGTATAATTCATCACGGTATTAATAGGTAATACAAGGTGTTTATCAGACTTCTTACTTTCTATAGTATCGTAGGTATCACAATATTTACCTCTATGGATCTACATACTTATCAGTAATGACAAAAACGGTAATGAAAGGTAACCCATATAGGTATCAGTGATAATTTAAATGGTAACAAAAGGCAACTCTAGTATCAAACTGACTCTTTACCACAATACCTAAGTAAACCCAAGTTTAATTTTGTGTGGCATTAACGGGTAATAACAAATAGGTTACAAAACCTCTTACTTTCTAGAGTATTGTGGGTAACACAATATTTATTTAAAATCACAATTTATTGAGTCAAGTCTTGCAAGGCCAGATTGTTTATTCAAACTTACACGAATAACAGATTATCTGTACTCAGAATAATATACCAAGGGATAGCCTTGTCATTTGATTTATAAGGAGACCATACATTAACCTAACGTGGGTATGTGTCTCTACTAGCCAGTAACGATATTATCTGGCGAATAGGGAGTGGATCCAAATTTCTATCTTTTAAAAAATGTTTGTAAATCCCCTGTTTTTAATTTGATCTAATAAAAGTTACATTTTATATTTCTTTTCACCTCCTGTGATACACAAATACATTCACTGAGTGCTACATTTGTACCCCTTTTTTCAGTCTCTTACTGATTTTCTGTAAAAGTTACTTAAAGGTACAAGCACCTATCCCTATTAGACATATTATTTTGGAGTATACAAATATTATGCATACTCATCACTGTACGAATTAGTAGGGGAATGTAAAAAACACTTTAATAAACTGAGTAGTGCCATTGTCTCCCTTTTTGTTTAAAAAAACACGAAACGTCACTCTGTTGGAATAAAGTTTTTGGCCACTTCAAACCCGGTGAGTGTCTGCTTTTGTTGGAGGTCTATGAAATATATTGCTGAGCACCCTGTATATTGATTTTATATATATATATATATATATATATATATATATATATATATAAACAATAAAAAGAGAGCTCCCAGGTCTTCTTTTATTCTACCTTTTAATTAGTGTGAATGTTTTTGGAATATTTTCACACTCAATAAAGGGTGCT
This sequence comes from Bombina bombina, assembly GCF_027579735.1. Classification (NCBI taxonomy): domain Eukaryota; kingdom Metazoa; phylum Chordata; class Amphibia; order Anura; family Bombinatoridae; genus Bombina; species Bombina bombina. Next base: position 649,229,867 of record NC_069499.1, on the reverse strand, counting down.
TTTCTTACCCTTTGGATATTTATCTTATAGGATGCTGACTGGTATGTATATATTTTTCTGTTTTTCATCTATAAAGGAGTTGAACATATTCCCTGTCTCTTGTGCCTGCTTTGGGGGTCAGAACCGAGTGTTGATCCTTATGCGAACTATAAATATATATATATATATATATATATATAATGTATATATATATATATATATATATATATATATATATATATATATAAATATAATCAAGATAAGGATAAGCACTCACTGGATTTAAATACAATAATTATTTATTGGTAGTGACGTTTCGGGGCATTCACCCCTTCCTCAGTGAGTGCTTATCCTTATCTTGATTGAATATCCTGCGAAGCACCCTGGTCTCTGTTTGGTTTGGCGAGTGAGAGTGCACTTACTTGGAGTCTATATATAAATATATATATATATATATATATATATATATATATATATATATAAATGCATACTTTTTTAAAAGCAATTTTAAATGGGTATGTTGTGACTTTGAATCTAGGTTTCTTTTTACCATTTTTTACTTTTCTTTTGGTATTAGTGTACCTCTGATAAAGCTATATGTGAACTTGCAGTTACCTGTGCTTTCCCCTCATATGATTTACTGCAAAGTGACATGTTGACATTTTCCATTATAATCATGTCCCAGTATATAATGTTTTTATGTTTATATATATATATATATATATATATATATATATATATATATATATATATATATATATGACCTGAGTCAATTCCAATTTAAGCATGTTTATTTATTTTTCACTAAAGAGAAAAGTGGGATATATTTATTTACATGGTTTCAAAGGAAGAAATAAATAACACAAGGGCTCTATTTAACAATAAATAAATGCATGTGAAGTGAATACCTATATAAACAATGCAATAAACAGTTGTAATCAAAATTATTCAACCCCCATTGCAAATCAAGCTTATTGTAAAAAATTACAGACTTTCAGATGTTTGCAATGAACAAATAAAACAAAAGCAATTGAAATAGCTCAACACAACGAATGTTCCAAGTAGTTTCCCCAAATTCAACTGAAAATGCAACTTTTAATGAATTCTTCAGTATCAAAATTATTCAACCCCTTTATGGCAAGCATCTTTTTTTTTGTTTTAAATTTTTTTATTGAGGTTTTGCATAGCGATACAGACAAAAATACATACCATATTTCTCATAGAACATAATACAACAATAAGAAAATGGCAAAATATACAGAATTTCAAGTAGATAATATTGTATGAGCCTCTGAAACCTCAGTTTTATATTTTATAGTCAATAAATGAAAACACCTCTAAAATACTCAACAGGCCACTCGTGGACCCATGAAAGCTAGATGGCTTGTTTGAGGTGCTCTAATGTAACGCACGGTCTCTTTTGGACCTTGAAATAAACATACCAAGATAAACCATTGACATTAATGAATCTTGAAATAACAATAACTGTGAAACAGTAATATATATGTTAAACAGTGAAACCAACCCAACACAGGGAACAAATGCTGTTTTCTGAGTCTAAAGGAGGAAAGTTGTAAATTACTATATAGACTTAGTACTTAGTACGTGCCCTACAAAAGTCTGAATTGGAAATATCCTAGGCTTTTCTACAAATATAATTGGACTCAATAAAACACATATGCCCTTAATCAAGCCACTGTCCGCATAACTATGTAGTTTTAGGAGAGCAGATAAAATGAGCCCAGTATGGCATATCTTATTACAAACTAGCACCTGTAGGCTTCCCAATCATCTAGTAGAGAGATGAAGTAGATAATTTAATAATGGCTATAGGTCTGCGGTGAAAAAACTCCCACTGAATGGAAAATTCGGAGTTCCCCGGTTAGCTTATTGGGTTATTAGAGGGATGATGCTATAGTGATTTAGGCCATTATAAATTAGGGATATAATATGCTGTAGACCTATCATGAGGTGTGAGCCAACGTAGTAAATTGTGTAGGGCAGGAGGTCAAAATTTTACAAGAGGCAAAGCTTCACTACTCTCCTTAAAACAAGGGTACATTATATAGGAAATCTAGATTTTCCTATTAGAGGATGGTCATTAACTCTCTGATAAGTTAAATTGATGTCAATTTACAATCCATGCTGGAAATATGAGTACACCTGGGACATTATAGTATGGGGATAAAATAAATGGAAAAATATGGCCATATGTTGTCTGCTCAGCGCCTCATGGCATGTACAAATATATGTAAATGTAATGTGGATAATATTAACAACACCCCTCCCCTCGGTCATGGAACACGGTGTAATAAATACCTAAGCATACATAAATGTTAATAAAACAGCAATAATCTTAAACAGTAATAACTAGTGTCCAAAAGAAAGCATATGGACAACAGCCACCACTTTAACCGTCCATAGTAATATAACAAAAAGTCTGAATTAATAGTGTTGCTGTTCTTCAGTATCAACATCAGCAGTTTTGCATTATAAGTATGGTGACATTTTAGCCTATGCCAGATTTACCGGCTGATGTTCCGCCACCCAGTTTCACCACCTTCAAAGTGGGGGAATGCCATAAAAATATGAGTGGAAGTAAGGGCAATTCCTCAATTATTGTGCCTTCGGCATAGAGCAAAGTCAGGGGCCAAAGAGAGTAACGTACCTGGTGCTGCTGCAGGGCTAATGTCAGCATGATTTTTCCAGGCAGGGAGCATTGCTGTTTCTTCAGAAAAAGCTCTGTTACTACTTGCGTGTCCCCTGGAGAGGCAACCTCCTCCGATCTGCTAGGCAGCATCTCCACCTCCGCTACGTGATAAAATTTGGCCCCAGTGTAAGCAGCAGAGGGCTCTTCCTCACCCCTCCGGGTTCCCGAAGTCATAGAGTCTTCTTGATGAGGCTTTCTGAGAGCGGAGCTCCTATAGTCTGTTGGACTGTGTAGATGCAGAGCTGCAGTGCTGATGCCTCCAGCTCCGGTCACATTCAATTTGGGAACTAGCTGCAGGACCCGTGGCAGCCTCTTCACCCCGCTTGCCACAACATGTAGCGTGGATTCAGTAAGGTAAGGAATTTTAGAGTCGTGGTCCACCTCTTTAATCCGGGCCTCCGGATCTGGTATACAACCACCGGGCTGCTCTAAATGTTCATAAGAAGTCTTAGGTGCGCCCACAGTTTGAAAGTCTGCACAGGAGTCTGCTGTCCTATCATAGTGGCGAGGGGCAATAGACTGTAAATGACGGGGCTTCAATAAAACATCCCTCATGTGCAGCTTCCTATCAAATGCTCCTCTGCTATGCCCCCTATATATTACCTCTCGGATTGAGTCACAGGCTTCACAGAGCGTTTCTGTAAAGTCATCTGGTGGAACTGAAGGAGCTTGCTGATTACCATTATACTTGCTTCTGTCTCCACCATGTCTTAGGGTAGATCAAGTCAGGTTTCCAGTATCATATGTTGAAATGGTTTCACCTTTTGCTTTTCTTCTTTAAATAGAATGTGAGCAACAGTTTTGTGTTGCTTGTAACCCAGAATCAGGAAGATCCCGGGGGGGGGGGGGGTATCATATGCGGCAGCCCCGATAACATAGAGTAACTGAATCACACAGTAGGCCCACCAGCCATGCGGTCAGCTTCCATGCAATCTAGGTGAGGAGCATAGGAAGATTAATCTATGCAATATCGTCTCTCTGACTCTACCAGGGTGACCTCAGGACAGATTAACCACCATGTCAGACACAAAGATTATGCTGTTTATGTAGAAATGTATAGTTAAAGTCTAGTAAGAATCAGTAACTCTTCACATACACAACCTTCTGCAACAGCTGCAGGCTCCACCCCCCTATGGCAAGCATCTTTAGTACTCAGTAGAGCACCCTTTTGCTGTTATGACCTGCTTCATATCCAGACACCAGCTTCTGGTAGGGTTCCTGAGGAATCTTAGCCCCTTCCTCATGAACAATGGCCTCCAGTTCAGTAATATTCTTGTGTTTGCGTGCGGCAACTGCCTTCTTCAAATTCTACCAGAGATTTTTTATGGGGTTCAAGTCAGGTGACAGTGATGGCCACTGTAGAATCTTCCAGGACATCTTCTGCAACCAAGCCTTGGTGAAATTTGAGGTATGCTTGGGATCAATTTCCTGTTGGAAGGTTCAATGATGTCCAAGCATCAGCTTCCTCATAGATGGCATGACATTTTTTCCCTAGGATTTCCTGATAATTTAATGAATCCATCTTGCCTTCCACAAGCTGCATGTTTCCAGTGCCAGAGGATGCAAAGCAGCCCCAAAACATCACTGAGCCACCATGATGTTTAACTATAGGCAGAGTGTTCTTTTCAGCCTAGGCTTTATTCTCCTTCCTGTAGACATACTGCTGATCCATCGGGCCTAAAAGTTCCAGTTTTGTTTCATTGCTCCACAGAACAGAATCCTGAAACTTCTGTAGTTATTTCTATGATTTTGAGCATATTGTAGCCGACTTTATTATGCTTTTGGGTCAGTAATGGTGTACGTCTTTGAGTTCTTGCATGGAAACCTTCTGCGTTTAGTATGTGCTATACTGTGCACACTAAAACCTCAGTGCCTGTTGCCACCAAGTCTTGCTGAAGGTCTTTTCCAGTCACTCAAGGTTTTTTTTCAACCTGCCTTCTCAGAAATCTGGTTGCAGCCATTGATAGCTTCCTTTTTCTGCCCCGTCCAGGTAGTGTAATCACTGTTCCTTTTACTTTGAACTTGCAAACTATGCATCCAACGTTGTCTCTACGAACATGTAGTGCCTTTGTTATCTTTTTGTATGCTGTCCCTTGTTTATGAAGGGCGATAATCTCTTCTCTTAACTTTTTAGACCATTCTTTTGACTTAGCCATATTTCTAACATGCAGTCAAACGTGACACTTGTGTTCTAGCTTAAGCACACTTGGTGCAACCAATGAAGTCCTTGATTAGCATCAGGTGTGCTTGAGACAACACATGTTTTGCATATTTGTTGTGAGGGATTCTATTCAGTGAGGTTGAATAATTTTTAGAATGCAGAATTCATTAAAAGTTGCATTTTCAGTTGAATTGGGGGTAACCCCTTAGAGCATTTGTTGTATTGAGCTATTTCAATTGCTTTTCTTTGATTTGTTCATTGCAAAAAGTTTGTAAATTTTGACAATAAACCTGATTTGCAATGGAGGTTGAATAATTTTGATTACAACTGTATATAGGAAAAACATATATAATTAAACATATTTGCAGTTTAGTTCTAAATTTTGTGACACAGTGAGATATCTATATCAGTGCAATGTCTGTATGTCTTCAGATATGCTATAAAGTATTAGAGGGGGTGGAGTTTGTGAAATTGAATGCTTACTAGCAAAAAAAGCAAAAGGCAAGGCAACATACTCAGTAAAATGGAAAAAACTCCAGAATATTCAAGAGTTTTTTTTTGTTTTGCTTTGTGTTTTTGCATTAAAACTATGGAACTGTGAGGGGGCGGAGCTAGCCATCAACAGGAGAGGATGTGCAGTGGCAGAGCTCCTGGCTTTTAGATAATAAAAGTATTATTTAAGATATATATAAACCAGTACAGGAGTACAAACCCTTTGACTCTATATAGAATAAGCGACCCTGCATCGCTGAGTAAAGAAAAGGGAGCTTTGCAGCCGTTGTTTTTTTTTTTGTGTGTTTTTCAGCCTCCAAACTCAAGTGGGACTGGACTGTTACCTGTCATCACAGAAGTGCTCCATACTAGCTCCGGAGAGTCGGGGATCCGCTCGGAGCTACAGTCTATGACTGATACTTAATCTAAGGGGTTAATTCCCCTCCTACACTGGGGACTTTGTAGTTAAACTCCACTCCATACCGGCATAGAAACATCCCCCTTGGAATAGACCTGACAGCCTGTATAAGCAGCTGCCTTAAACGGTCACCAGTACTAAAATACCCCACTTTCGGTAGGCTTCTACAAGTCAGCCCTTCACTGTGCGGCTCTATACACTTACAAACTTTTGGCACGAAGACCCGCCATCTTACCGAGTGTTTTCATATCCCAAATCGCCGCATAGATAATTTGAGGAGGGTGGACATTTCGCCTGTCACTACAGCCTGAGGTGGGTTGGACATCTCGCCTGTCACTACAGTCTGAGGTGGGTCGGATCCTCTTTCCAGGAGCGAGCTCTCTGCGCACAAGCCCCAGCAGACGACCGGCGGAAGTTGCCGTCACTGGAGCCACACGACAGTACCTTACACGGAGGCCATCGCATCCAGTCAGTGGTGGGGTAAGATCGGGGTAGATGGTAAGCCGCACAAGAGGGACACATGGCCCAGGGTTAATTTCTTAAGACCACGTGCACTACCAGGATCTTTTTTACTCCCCCTGGGGCCTTCCTAATGCTGGGTAGAGAAAATATATAGCTCAGTCAGGCGACCTACACGGTATTTTAAGGCCTAAATTACTGTGTAGGCCCTCACATAAGAAAACCAGGCTTGCATAGCCTTCATCCCCAGCTCGGCTTGCACCAGGGGCCCTACATTCCCCCAAACATTGCTAACAAAAAACAAAGGACACAAAAGGGGAAATAAATAAACATAAGGAAAGTAAAAGGAGGTAAACAAAAAAGGGTAAAAAGGGGGAAAAGAAGAAAAAAATAAAAATAAATATAAAGAGAAAGGTGAAAGAACAGCAAAGATAAAGAGAAAGCAGGGGGAAGGAAAGAGAAAAAAAATAAGAACTTTTTATTATTCTCTCCATATACCCGGAGCAGTAATTGCAGGCTCACTCATAATATTTTATTGTCTCCACTCACCTATGACTCACACAGAAATCCTCTGATCAGACAGTTCATTTTACCAGAAAGAGTATCTGAGGTGGGTCGGATCCTCTTTCCAGGAGCAAGCTCTCTGCGCACAAGCCCCAGCAGACGACCGGCGGAAGTTGCCGTCACTGGAGCCACACGACAGTACCTTACACGGAGGCCATCGCATCCAGTCAGTGGTGGGGTAAGATCGGGGTAGATGGTAAGCCGCACAAGAGGGACACATGGCCCAAGGTTAATTTCTTAAGACCACGTGCACTACCAGGATCTTTTTTACTCCCCCTGGGGCCTTCCTAATGCTGGGTAGAGAAAATATATAGCTCAGTCAGGCGACCCACAAGGTATTTTAAGGCCTAAATTACTGTGCCCCTTGTAGGCCCTCACATAAGACTACCAGGCTTGCATAGCCTTCATCCCCAGCTCGGCTTGCACCAGGGGCCCTACATTCCCCCAAACATTGCTAACAAAAAACAAAGGACACAAAAGGGGAAATAAATAAACATAAGGAAAGTAAAAGGAGGTAAACAAAAAAGGGTAAAAAGGGGGAAAAGAAGAAAAAAATAAAAAATAAACATAAAGAGAAAGGTGAAAGAACAGCAAAGATAAAGAGAAAGCAGGGGGAAGGAAAGAGAAAAAAAATAAGAACTTTTTATTATTCTCTCCATATACCCGGAGCAGTAATTGCAGGCTCACTCATAATATTTTATTGTCTCCACTCACCTATGACTCACACAGAAATCCTCTGATCAGACAGTTCATTTTACCAGAAAGAGTATCAATGCATGCAACTAGGCTGTTAATTTTTATAAGATGTTGAGGAAATTCATTTTCATTTGACTTTATGCATCCAGGTCTGACATCAACCAAGAGCCTTTCCTGATCCCCCCCCCCTCAGAGACACTCATTTTTGTTGAAGCTGAAACACTCTTAGGGCTGTATACTTATATATTTACCTGGGTTGGTATGTCCTCTCACTTTATGTCATATGTCTAGCTATTTCATACAGATAAAACAGTATATGTTTCACAACCTAAACCTTATTTCCATGATGTGGTGCTAAAGCGCTTGCATGGAGGCGGGGTAACACCCCAATTTAAACATAATATAGAAGCTTTTTTGTGCCCTCACTTTCTCGTTCCCAAGGGCTTTAATACGAAATCTGCAGATATGTCCCATTCCAATAGGAAAAAAACAGGCAGGCAGATGCCCCAAAAAGGACTGTAGCAGACCATTTCCACAGTAAATTCATCTCTGAGAGGGATTTGTCTGATGAGGACTCAAGGGACTCCAAGTCCAGGCATGAAGAGAATATGCTCTCCCTCCCTCATACCTCTAGGACCATTTATGATTATCAGCTTATCAACTGTTGTGAATAATTGATAACTTCTTTCATTGCAATTTGTTGCTATCGACATATATCTAAAGCTCAACAGTGCTATATGTGTATTCTTCCCTGGTGGATTCAACTATCCACCACAAATTCGCATAAAGAGGATATTGTAGCACATACTATATGTAAACATTCCTCAGATACCTCTGAGAATACCTCCCTTAAAGAGCTCATTAACTCTCTGTTGGCTAAAGTGGACTCTCATCATACTTCCCTGAAGCAGGAACTCAAATCCTCTGTTGCAGAGCTTAAGAGAGACATTGCATCCTTAGGGGATAGATCAGACATCCTTGAACGAAAGCATGAGGATCTTGCGACTGACCACTCTAACCTCCTTTCTTATACTCAATCACTAGCTGAGATGATCTCAGACTTAGAGGGAAAATTGGTGGACCTGGAGGATAGGCCAAGGTGCAATAACATTCTTATTAGGGGCATCCCCGAGAGCGTCACAGCAAGTGATCTTCTTCAGTATCTTGCTGAGCTATTTGCAGCGCTGCTTGACACCCCACAAGATTTGGATTCAAGGATTGACAGAGCTAATAGAGCACTAAGAGTCAGAAACTACAACCAAGCACAACCAAGAGATGTCATAGTGAGACTCCATTACTTTACTTTTAAGGAAAAAATTCTGAAAGCAGCATACCTCAATAAAAATCTACCAGAAGTATACAAGGAGGTACAGTTTTTCTCAGACCTATCTTCACATACCTTATCCAAAAGGAGGTCTTTTTTCCCTGCCACACAATGCCTGCACAAGCACTCCATAAGGTACAGATGGGGCTTTCCTGTCAAGCTGTTCTTTCAACACAATGGATCCTCTTACACTTTAATTAACATTAAACAAGGAATGGAGGTTTTGAGCAAGTTAAACCTCTTGCGGGACACTCCACCTCCCTCCTCCCGCCAGCCAGACCGGCCTTCTGCTCTTCAGGAAGATCTCATCCAAGGCTCTTCTCTTCAAGCACAGTCTTTGCTCCTTAGAGCGGCAGCTCTGGAATGGGACCCTAAACCTAGACGCTCTCCTCCGCCACTCAAGAGGCGGAATTTATCTCTGCAGGAACCCTGAAATTTATCTTTGCAGGAACCCTGACCACTGCCTTATGTTTTGAACTCTTCCAGGGTCTTATTGACCACAAACTGAGTTGAAGACTTGTTCACTACACATGTAGGAGTTATGCCAATGTATCCTTTTTTTTTTAAGTATTTGGTTAACTTTTCTTCCTACAGGTTGTACACTGAAAAATTGGTCCTTAGTTCTTGTCTAAAATGTCCATAAATTTGTTCAATTTCTCTAACAATGTTTACTAAAAGTTGGGTTGCATGCTTTTTACCCCCTTGTTGGACTACAGCTAAAACCTATTGTTAATATGTCTTTGCTTATAATATTAAGATTAATTTTATTCACCTATAGACCGCTAGATATTTGTCTAGTCATTATATCCTATCGATGTAGTTGTGGTACTCTCGATATATATATATATATACTCATTACCACCTTACTTAATGGTATATCCTAAACTTAACACATAGCAGAATTATATGTTTTACACTGAGCTACTGAATTGCAGTTCAGATTTGAAATGACTAATACTCTTATTATCTTATTTTAATATGTTTACTACAGTTTATGCTGCTTATACACGGCTCCCATTGAGCTATAGCCAATACCTACCGTAAATACATTTTTCCCTATAATGCTAAGATTTTCTCTTCCCATCTATAGCCTGCTAGAGATGTACCTAGACATTTCATTTTGTTTAGTATTGCCCCTCACTAAGTTAGCCCAAATAGTGGGCCTAATGGGTGATTTAGCCTAGGGAGGCCCAAACACCAATATTTGATAATGTAATTTATGATATGGGTCAATCAAGAGTTATGTTGCCGCAGTGTTGTAAAGCAGCTCCTTCACGACTCTGCAAACTATTAACCTGATCGCCTTTTTTAACAATGGCTACTAGAGGTTGTGCTGTATACTTATTGTCCCTAGGTGGAGCTAAAGCCAAAAAAAATATCTTAAATGTGTGTTTACTAATAGCACTAAGGTTTAAAATTATTTGCCCATAGTCTACTATACAGTATATGTATACTCATTATATGTTATAACCTGAACTATTAGGCCTCAGGTCAGGTCTAAAATAACTAATATTCTGATTATATTCTCTGAACATGTCCACTAAAACGTTTGTGTTGCTTACTCATGTTTTTTTTTTTTAATTAGAGCCATTTACTAACGTGAATGTATGTTTGCCTATAGTGTTAAGATTCTATCTACCCATCTGCAGCCTGCTAGGTGGGTTCCTAGACATTTCATTTTACTAATATAATAGAGGTAGCCTAGACATGCTCATATTCTTCACCACCTGCATAACATCACTAACAGGACACTTCAGTACCCGCACCTGTTCCCTTATTCTGCTTTTAATACGAAGTTGACCCACATCTAAATTCTTCTGTGGGTGGCCCACTGGCCTATTAGTTTATATTTCATACCTCTCTTATAGTGCTACCGCACCTACACTAGTTTTGTTAATACCTATTGCCATACGTAGCTGGTAATTTCTTAGATAGCTGTATTCTTTATCCTCTCTTAATTGACACGTCCATTTAAATTCCATAACCTCCTAGCTATTTGTATAGAAGAAGGGATAAAGATGTAAATAGCCTTAAGCTAGACATCCTTGATGTATCCTAGATATTTGTGGTATCTTTAGTAAAGCCTCTTACTAATCTAACCAAACTAGGTGGCCTGATAGGTGATTCTTTCTATGGAAGCCTAAACACCCATACTTGATAGGATAATTTATTTTGTAGTTCAATCAAGAGCTATGTTGCTCTAAGGTTTTAAAGCAGCTTCTTCATGATTCTCTTGACTTTAACAATTTCTGAATTGGGGACTACCCTGTCTCCTATTGGTTTTTCACACAAGTTATACTTAATTATTTAGATTGTTTTTGATTGTTTCCAGTCCATGTGATTTTCTCTACCCTCTTTTGGTTTCCCTCTGCCTTACTAACATTTTTCCCACCCATCCCTCCTATACACTATATATTACATATATTATCTTTTCTCTTTTGGTCCTCCCCCCCCCCCCCCCATTGCTGACAACCATTATTATTATTGCTACTACATTAAACACTTTATCAATTTATATAGATATAATAAAAATCTGTATTTAGCGGTGCTTATCCGCTGAAAATTACCCCTTAACCCCCTCTTTTACCCTACTCATTCTTAGTATCAAGACCCTCTAATTGCTTATGGTTCTGGGTTATTTAACCTAAGAATTTACTATTTGTTGTTTTACCGCAATTAGACATCTTTGTCCTTTGGTGACCTTATAGCTACTCCCTACTTCCTTTTCACTCCTCCCCCCCTTCCTCCCCCCCTCCCCTCCCCCTTTTTTTCTCTCTCTCTCCTCTCTTCCCCTCTCCTGTTGAAGATGTATTTACAAGTGATCACTCATAATGTGCAGGGCCTTAACTCTCCTACCAAAAGAAGCCTCCTTAGTAAGAGTCTCAGACGTTCCAAAGCTAATGTTGTTTTTCTGCAGGAGACCCACTGGTCCGGGACCTCTGGCATCCCATATTCGTTTAAGCTTTTCTCCACCAAACTAGAAGCCTCTCACTCTTCCAAGTCCAAAGGAGTGGCCATCCTAATTAAGGATGACTTAAAAGTAGAAGTTTTGCATACAGAAACTGACCCAGGTGCCAGATACGTTATAGTTATTTGTAAATTAAATTATCGCACTTATACACTAGCTAACATATATGCCCCAAACACTAGGCAGATTCCATTTTTAAAAAGTACACTTAATCTCATTTCCAAGGTTAAACAGGGTACTTTAATCTTAGGGGGAGATTTTAACCTGTTATGGTATCCACTAATGGACAGAAAGGGTCTTAAATCACTTCATTCAGATCGTTCAGTCAGCTCCTTAGCCACCGCTTTTAGATCATTAACAATTCAGTATGGTCTATATGACGTTTGGCGGGCTATGCATACTGCAGAGAAAGATTATATGTTCTATTCAAACCCGCACAAAATGTTCTCTAGAATCGACTATATATTCATTGAAGCTGGAACATTGAATGAGATTCACAACTCAAAGATAGAGGTGATTCCTTGGTCTGATCATGACCCCGTAGTAGTTACCTTTTCTTCTCCCCAGCCTTATTCTTACAGTAAATGTAAATATTCTGACTGGTTAGTTTCAAACCCTAAAACCCTCCAAGAAATTAAAAAAGAATTACTTGAGTTTTTACAGCTCAATAATAATAATTTTTTTTAGAAGACATTCCAAAGTATTGATCTAGGTAAATTTTGGTATATTTCATGCTACCATTTCACCACCAAATGCGATCAAATAAAAAAAATCGTTCACTTTTTCACAATTTTTTTCACAAACTTTAGGTTTCTCACTGAAATTATTTACAAACAGCTTGTGCAATCATGGCATAAATGGTTGTAAATTTTTTCTCTGGGAACCCCTTTGTTCAGAAATAGCAGACATATATGGTTTTGGCATTGCTTTTTGGTAATTAGAAGGCTGCTAAATGCCACTGCGCACCACACGTGTATTATGCCCAGCAGTGAAGGGGTTAATAATTAAGGAGCTTGTAGGGTTCATTTTAGCTTTAGTGTAGTGTAGTAGATAACCCAAAGTATTGATCTAGGCCCATTTTGCTATATTTCATGCCACCATTTCACCACCAAATGCGATCAAATAAAAAAACAAAACATTATTATTATTATTAGGGAGCATGTAGGGAGCTTTTTGGGGTAATTTTAGCTTTAGTGTAGTGTAGTAGAAAACCCAAAGTATTGATCTAGGCCCATTTTGCTATATTTCATGTCACCATTTCACCACCAAATATGATCAAATAAAAAAAAAACATTACATTTTTCCAAATTTTAGGTTTCTCACTGAAATCATTTACAAACATCTTGTGCAATTATGGCACAAATGGTTGTAAATGCTTCTCTGGGATCCCCTTTGTTCAGAAATAGGAGACATATATGGCTTTGGCGTTGCTTTTTGGTAATTAGAAGGCCGCTAAATGCCGCTGCGCACCACTCGTGTATTATGCCCAGCAGTGAAGGGGTTAATAATTAAGGAGCTTGTAGGGTTAATTTTAGCTTTAGTGTAGTGTAGTAGACAACCCCAAGTATTGATCTAGGCCCATGTTGGTATATTTCATGCCACCATTTCACCTCCAAATGTGATCAAATAAAAAAATAAAAAAAAATAGTCAACTTTTTTACAAACTTTAGGTTTCTCACTGAAATTATTTTCAAACAGCTTGTGCAATTATGGCACAAATGGTTGTAAATGCTTCTCTGGGGTCCCCTTTGTTCAGAAATAGCAGACATATATGACTTTGGCATTGCTTTTTGGAATTTAGAAGGCCGCTAAATGCAGCTGCGCATCACATGCGTATTATGTCTAGCAGTGAAAGGGTTAATTAGGTAGCTTGTAGGGAGCTTGCAGGGTTAATTTTAGCTTTAGTGTAGAGATCAGCCTCCCACCTGACACATCACACCCCCTGATCCCTCCCAAACAGCTCTCTTCCCTCCCCCACCCCACAATTGTCCCCACCATCTTAAGTACTGGCAGAAAGTCTGCCAGTACTAAAATAAAAGGTATCCTTTTTTATTTATTTTCTTTCTTTGTATATTTACATATGCTGCTGTGTAGGATCCCCCCTTAGCCCCCAACCTCCCTGACCTCCCCCTCTAACTTCTTGGGAGCCATCTTGGGTACCCAGTTTACACAATTATAATATTATAATTTTTTATAATTTTTTTTTAATGTAGTGTAGCTTCCCCCCCCCAAGACAAACCCCCACACCCTTGCAGATCCCTTAGATTATTTTTTTAGGCATTCCCTCCCCCCTTTCTCCCAATTATAATACTTTTTTTTCTGTAGTGTAGCAGTTCCCCGTGCACGTGCCCACCCTTCGCCCCACCGTGCACGCCCCAGCCCCCGATCCCGCCCCCCTCTCAGACTCAGAACCCATCGATGGCCGCCCACCTGCCTCCCACTTCAGCTCCAACCCACCAACAAATGCGGCCATCGATGTCCGGTGCAGAGAGGGCCACAGAGTGTCTCTCTCTGCACTGGAGGGGTTAAAATGGTTATTGCAGGATGCCTCGATATCGAGGCATCACTGCAATAACCGGAAAGCAGCTGGAAGCGATCAGGATCTCTTCCAGCTGCTTTCCAGACCGACAACGTATGCCATACGTCCTCAGGCGTTAACTGTATTTTTTCTGAGGATGTATGGTGTACGTCGTCGGTCATTAAGGGGTTAAACAATGAAAATGCTGGTGTAGACTGTCCCTTTAACAATGCAGCCAATCAGCTTCTTGTGGACCTTTTATAAGTTGTATGACACACATGTTTTTTAAGGATCTATGATTTCCGGAAATGTAATGCAAAAATACATCAGATTACTATTTTTGAAACTGTGTTTTTTACCCTGAGCAATATTTTTTTATATGGCAAACTTTGGAATTTTTTCTTTGCCTTTTAGGGATGTCACAGAGAACTTGAGCCAAAACACTGCCAGTTTTGGTCAAGTTATACACTAACCAGTGAAGTAATTAGGAGCACTTGTCAGGAGGCTGAAGAAGCAGTTGAAAGGTTGCATGCAGGAGTGTCGGGAGAAATGCTTTGAACTGATGCTGGCTTCCTTATGTGATCCCAAAATGTAGGTGATGATGGCTCTCCAACTGCCAACTTGAAAGGACAAACTGATTTGCAACATGTGTGCAGTCCAAGAAAAGGATAGCATGCTTGTAGAGAAAGAAGTACAGCAGCAGGAGACAGATATCATTTTTTCATTTCCCACCAATAGCTGCAGGAAAGAGGAGGACAAGTGCTTCAGACATGGTAAATGCTTATCTTTTCAATCCTCCTTTGCCTCCAACAGCAGACCATTTAAACTATTGGGATGACAATAGGATTGTGTGGCCTGCCCTGGCAGTAGCTTATGAGCTCCTCTCTTGTCTTCCAACCACCGTGCAAAGTGAACAAGTTTTTTAATTAACTGGCAAAATACTGAACCCTCAACACTCACAAATATCACCACAGCTTATGGAGAAAATGGTATTTCTCAAGTTTAACAGTCCAAAACTAGGTTACCCTACACTGGACACAGATTGATTTTAAAATGTTTTCCTCTCCTGAACTTCCAGCTCTGTAAGTGGCTGGTTATCATCAGTCAAGGCCAAATCCTCAGGGAACTGCTGGCTATAGTGTCCAGGGGGCTCTAGGCATTTGTTTGTCATTCTCCTTTGGAATTTTTAGGTTTAAGTAATATGAGGCCTACCGAGTTCAGGTAAGTCTGCTGATGCATCTGCCACTTCTGATCCTGCCCTTCCTTCTCCATGGTGATAATCATCCATTAATGCAAAATTCTCAGGGGACTGCTGACCACTGTTTTTAAGAAGCTCTAGGCACGTGTTTGTCCTCTTCCTCCCTTAAAAGTCTATTTTTGAGGTTTATGTACTGTGAGTCAGCCATCATCATAAAATTAATGGAACATTAAAAATGTATATGTTTTTATTACCCTTAGAACGCTTTTGTGTTTTCTACTAGCACCATCCACTCCTACCGATGGTTAACTGTGAAGCAGCAACATGTTAGCAAGATCTGAAAAAAAAACCAAATACATATACAAGCATATCCTTTTAATACTTTGGCCTAGATTTAGCGTTGGGTGGTAGCCGTCAAAACCAGCGTTAGAGGCTCCTAACGCTGGTTTTTACCGCCCTCTGGTATTTGGAGTCAGTCATTAAAGGGTCTAACGCTCACTTTTCAGCCGCGACTTTTCCATACCGCAGATCCCCTTACGTCAATTGCGTATCCTATCTTTTCAATGGGATCTTTCTAACGCCGGTATTTAGAGTCTTGGCTGAAGTGAGCGTTAGAAATCTAACGACAAAACTCCAGCCGCAGAAAAAAGTCAGTAGTTAAGAGCTTTCTGGGCTAACGCCGGTTTATAAAGCTCTTAACTACTGTGCTCTAAAGTACACTAACACCCATAAACTACCTATGTACCCCTAAACCGAGGTCCCCCCACATCGCCGCCACTCGATACATTTTTTTTAACCCCTAATCTGCCGACCGCCACCTACATTATACTTATGTACCCCTAATCTGCTGCCCCTAAAACCGCCAACCCCTATATTATATTTATTAACCCCTAACCTGCCCCCCACAACGTCGCCGCCAACTACCTACAATAATTAACCCCTAATCTGCCGACCGCAAAGCGCCGCTGCCTACGTTATCCTTATGTACCCCTAATCTGCTGCCCCTAACACCGCCGACCCCTATATTATATTTATTAACCCTTAACCTGCCCCCCACAACGTCGCCGCCAGCTACCTACAATAATTAACCCCTAATCTGCCGACCGCAAAGCGCCGCTACCTACGTTATCCTTATGTACCCCTAATCTGCTGCCCCTAACACCGCCGACCCCTATATTATATTTATTAACCCCTAATCCGCCCCCCTCAACGTCGCCTCCACCTGCCTACACTTATTAACCCCTAATCTGCCGAGCGGACCGCACCGCTACTATAATAAAGTTATTAACCCCTAATCCGCCTCACTCCCGCCTCTATAACCCTATAATAAATAGTATTAACCCCTAATCTGCCCTCCCTAACATCGCCGACACCTAACTTCAATTATTAACCCCTAATCTGCAGACCGAATCTCGCCGCTACTGTAATAAATGGATTAACCCCTAAAGCTAAGTCTAACCCTAACACCCCCCTAAGTTAAATATAATTTAAATCTAACGAAATAAATGAACTCTTATTAAATAAATTATTCCTATTTAAAGCTAAATACTTACCTGTAAAATAAACCCTAATATAGCTACAATATAAATTATAATTATATTATAGCTATTTTAGGATTTATATTTATTTTACAGGTAACTTTGTATTTATTTTAACCAGGTACAATAGCTATTAAATAGTTAAGAACTATTTAATAGCTAAAATAGTTAAAATAATTACAAAATTACCTGTAAAATAAATCCTAACCTAAGTTACAATTAAACCTAACACTACACTATCAATAAATAAATTAAATACAATACCTACAAATAACTACAATTAAATAAACTAACTAAAGTACAAAAAATAAAAAAGAACTAAGTTACAAAAAATAAAAAAATATTTACAAACATTAGAAAAATATTACAACAATTTTAAACTAATTACACCTACTCTAAGCCCCCTATTAAAATAACAAAGCCCCCCAAAATAAAAAAAATGCCCTACCCTATTCTAAATTAAAAAAGTTCAAAGCTCTTTTACCTTACCAGCCCTGAACAGGGCCCTTTGCGGGGCATGCCCCAAAGAATTCAGCTCTTTTGCCTGTAAAAAAAACACATACAATACCCCCCCCAACATTACAAACCACCACCCACATACCCCTAATCTAACCCAAACCCCCTTTAAATAAACCTAACACTAAGCATCAAGTTCAATCCGATTGGCTGATCCGATCAGCCAATCAGATTGAGCTCGCATTCTATTGGCTGTTCCGATCATTTCCGATCATTTTCCTACCTTAATTCTGATTGGCTGATAGAATCCTATCAGCCAATCGGAATTCGAGGGACGCCATCTTGGATGACGTCCCTTAAAAGAACCGTCATTCTTCAGTTGGACGTCGTCGGAAGAAGATTGATCCGCGCTGGAGGTCTTCACAATGGAGCCGTTCCTCATCGGATGAAGATAGAAGATGCCGCTTGGATCAAGATGGTTGCCGGTCTGGATCGCCTCTTCTTCCCGGATAGGATGAAGACTTTGGAGCCTCTTCTGGACCTCTTCAGCCGCAGGATTATGGATCGCCAGCCCCCGCTTGGGTTGGATGAAGATTTTGGAGCCAGGACCGATCGGTGATACCCGGTGAGGTGAAGATAAGGTAGGAAGATATTCAGGGGCTTAGTGTTAGGTTTATTTAAGGGGGGTTTGGGTTAGATTAGGGGTATGTGGGTGGTGGGTTGTAATGTTGGGGGGGTATTGTATGTGTTTTTTTACAGGCAAAAGAGCTGAATTTCTTGGGGCATGCAGGGCTGGTAAGGTAAAAGAGCTTTGAACTTTTTTAATTTAGAATAGGGTAGGGCATTTTTTTATTTTGGGGGGCTTTGTAATTTCATTAGGGGGCTTAGAGTAGGTGTAATTAGTTTAAAATTGTTGTAATATTTTTCTGTAGGTGTTAGGTTTTTTTTGCAGGTGTTAGGTTTTTTTTTCAGCTCAAACAGCCCCATTGTTTTCTATGGGGGAATCGTGCACGAGCACGTTTTTGAAGCTGGCCGCGTCCGTAAGCACCGCTGGTATCGAGAGTTGAAGTTTTGGAGCCTAACACAGCCATTCTGTGAACTCTAAATACCGGCGGTATTTAAAAGGTGCAGCCAGAAAAATGCATGCGTAGCTGACGCACCCCTTTGGCTGCAGAACTCTAAATCTAGGTGTATATTTGTACATGTAATTATCTGTTATATAAGATATATGTACTGCAGTATACTATTCCAATAGATTATCAGACTTGTTCTTTTGTGTATGATACAAGGGGAAGGAAAGTTCTTTATAGTATCCAGAAACTTGGGGGCGCTCCTTAGTGATTTTACATCCCAACTGCATCTATTTTTATGACTTACCTTTTCAAACATCTTATAAGAGCGCCCACTTCTATATAGTAGCTTTTGATCCTATATATATCTAAATATCACACTTATCATAACAGACCAGACTCAACATAGGCGGCAATTTAAACCACACAGCAGCCAGATACATATAGTAATTACCAAGCCATGGAGCCATCCTAGTCATCAAGTTCCACAAGGGTCAAAAGGAACTGATCATCATTCTAGACGTAGAGACAAATGTGCCGATTAGAGACATACAAGTCCATCCCTCAACACTTACAATAATAGAGGGAAATGGACACTTAAACCAAATGTGAAAGATACTCATATAGAAAAGGGCACCCTCCACATTGGTTTTGGCACATAGCCCCCCTCCATAATTCACAATATCCACGAGCAGATAAAAGAGCTAAAAATATAAGACCACTGCTTACAGGTAACTTTACCAACTTAAATGTGCATTAAGGCTCTTAGGAGGTAAGTTTCTTTCTTTTAGATCTCATTGCTTTCATCTTGAGACATAATTATTTCGTCTTTCAAGATGAATTTTACATCCAAACAAAGGGCACTGCCATGGGTACCAGGTTCGCCCCCAGTTATGTGAACCTGTTTATGGGTTCCTTTGAACAATGTTACATCTATGATTCAGCATACGGGGCGAACCTGGTATACTATGGCAGATATATAGATGACCTCATTTTCATCTGGAGGGGTGAACCCTCCACCGCCAAATCTTTTGTTGAACATCTAAACACTAACAATAGAGGCTTGGTGTTCACTAGTTCCATTGAGAGACAATCAATAGTGTACCTAGACCTTAATCTCTGCTTTACTGAGGGTAAAGTGACTAGCACCACTTTCTTTAAAGCAGTAGATTTTAACAGCTATCTTGATTTTAAGAGCTGTCACTATCACCCCTGGAAATTGAACGTTCCTTACGGCCAGTTTAAAAGGGTACGTCGTAACTGTAGTTCTATGGCCGACTACGAATCTCAAAGGCTTATCCTAAAGGAACGCTTTAGGGAGAAACATTACCCTAACTCTATTATCGAAAATGTTTTTTTGAGAGCCAAAAACGATAATAGGGACATATATTTCACTGGTCCTAATGCACGATTGGAACCCACGAATAACAGCACCTTTCATAAAGATCCATTGTTCATCACTCAATTTAATTATAACCATAATTTAATTAGAGAGATTGTCACACGTCACTGGCAAATTTTACTTAAAGACCCTATTCTGAAAAGAACTTTGGATAACAAACCTAGAATAGTTTATAGAAGGGCGCTGACCCTTAAAACAATGTTGGCTCCGAGCAAGATTGTCAAACATAGACAGTCATATTCTGGTGCTAACAGTAATAATTTGCAACATGGGTCATTCAAATGTAGACGAGCCCGTTGCAAGATGTGCACTTTCATTGGTGATCAGCAGAAAACCTTCAGGTCTAGTATCACTCATAAATCTTATACCATCATTGGCCATGCATCTTGTGCTTCCACTTATGTAGTTTACCTACTAACTTGTGTCTGTGGGGCTCAATACGTAGGGCGTACCTGTAGACACCTTAGTACCAGATGGTCTGAACACTATCGGAATATGAAGAAGAACTATAGACTCCATAGTGTATCTAGACATTGTAATGATGAACATAGGGGAGATCTGAACTGTTACAATGTAAAGTAGTTAGTCAGCCTGTATAACAGTGTAAATTTGCTGTCCCCTCAAATAACTCAACACGCAGCCATTAATATCTAAACTATTGGCAACAAAAGTGAGCATACCCCTAAGTGGAAATGTCCAAATTGGGCCCAATTAGCCATTTTCCCTCCCCCGGTGTTATGTGACTCGTTAGTGTTACAAGGTCTCAGGTGTCAATGGGGAGCAGGTGTGTTCAATTTGGTGTTATCACTCTCACACGCTCTCATTCTGGTCACTGGAAGTTCAACATGGCACCTCATGGCAAATCTCATTCTGGTCACTGGAAGTTCAACATGGCACCTCATGGCAAAGGTTCTGAAAAAAAAAATTGTTGCTCTACATAAAGATGGCCCAGGCTATAAGAAGATTGCCAAGACCCTGAAACTGAGCTGCAGCACGGTTGACAAGACCATACAGCGGTTTCACAGGACAGGTTCCACTTAGAACAGGCCTCGCCATAGTCGACCAAAGAAGTTGAGTGCACATGCTCAGCATCATATCCCAAGGTTGTCTTTGGAAAATAGACGTATGAGTGCTGCCAGCATTGCTGCAGAGGTTTAAGGGGTGGGGGTCAACCTGTCAGTGCTCAGACCATACGCCGCACACTGCATCAAATTGGTCTGCATGGCTGTTATCCCAGAAGGAAGCCTCTTCTAAAGATGTAGCACAAGAAAGCCAGCAAACAGTTTGCTGAAGACAAGCAGACTAAGGACATGGATTACTGGAAACATGTCCTGAGGTCCGATGAGACCAAGATAAACTTATTTGGTTCAGATGGTTTCAAGCGTGTGTGGTAGCAACCAGGTGAGGAGTACAAAGACAAGTGTGT
This sequence comes from Bombina bombina, assembly GCF_027579735.1. Taxonomy (NCBI): domain Eukaryota; kingdom Metazoa; phylum Chordata; class Amphibia; order Anura; family Bombinatoridae; genus Bombina; species Bombina bombina. The sequence continues at coordinate 649,208,488 of NC_069499.1, read as the reverse complement.
CTTGCCTACAGTCAAGCATGGTGGTGGGAGTGTTATGGTCTGCACCTGCATGAGTGCTGTCGGCACTGTGGAGCTACAATTCATTGAGGGAACCATGAATGCCAACATGTACTGTGACATACTGAAGCAGAGCATTATCCCCTCCCTTCAGAGACTGGGCCTCAGGGCAGTATTCCAACATAATAATGACCCCAAACACACCTCCAAGATGACCACTGCCTTGCTAAAGAAGCTGAGGGTAAAGGTGATGGACTGGCCAAGCATGTCTCCAGACCTAAACCCTATTTAGCAACTGTGAGGCATCCTCAAATGGAAGGTGGAGGAGCGCAAGGTCTCTAACATCCACCAGCTCTGTGATGTTGTCAAGGAGGAGTGGAAGAAGACCCCAGTGGCAACCTGTGAAGCTCTGGTGAACTCCATGCCCAAGAGAGTTAAAATCCCAATAGGCTGTTGTCCCATGGTGGCTGAAAGTTTCTTCAAGTACGTCAGGTAAGTAATATTGTGTACAATGATTCAAAGATAAGAAGGTGCTGCTATGGTGCAATATCACTGATGATCAGGTGATATACTACAAGACAGTGGTGTTATACTCACAAATTGAGTGGCACTAATGAAAGTGCTTGAATCGCCTTCTGAACCTTAAGAGAGATTCAGCAAGCTCCCTCAGTCTGGTCACGTCTCCCCCAGAAAGAAAATGACCCTCTGATACACAATATCGTCTTGGGATGCTCCTCAGGATACTGGAAGCTATCCAACTGGAGAAGGATGTAGCGAAAGTGCAACAAAAGTATTGCAAGAATGATACTAGATGTCAAAAAATCTCCCAAAAGCACGCTGGAGCCACAATGAATGCAGACATTTATTAAAAGAATAAAACTAAGTTAAAGCACAATGCATTTCTCAGTTATTACGGACTGTTTCTTCAGGTGAATAATCTTATGTGACAACACAACAATATATACTAATGAGTTAGCGTGTATCAGGATGTATTGTGCATGCGTGAGGGGTGTGATCACTGTGTCAGAAGTGTACTGCCTATTGACTGGATAATTTTTACCTACCAACCATTGGAGAAAGTAAAGAGGTCTTGGAAAATCATCACTAGATGCTAATCTATCCGATAAAGCAATCAATTTGACGTTAAAAAGGACTGTGATCTGTGGTTAATCTCAAAGATTGTTAGATAAGTGTGTTCTCACAGATCTGCTCAGTACCTAAAATACATTATTTAACTATGTCAGTTTAGTGGCTTCTTACTATATGAATATGAGTATGTACAAAGAAGAACACTATCAGGCCCATTTATCAAGCTCCGTACGGAGCTTGAAGGGCCGTGTTTCTGGCGAGTCTTCTAAAGACCGCTGCTCCATAACCCTGTCCGCCTGCTCTGAACAGGCGGACAGGAATCGCCGGACATCAACCCGATCGAATACGATCGGGTTGATTGACAGCTCCTCTTGTGAGCTGCTGGTGCAATGTTAAATGCGGAGAGCGTATTGCTCTCCGCATTTAGCGAGGTCTTGCGGACCTGATCCGCAGTGTCGGATCAGGTCCGCAAGCCCTTTGATAAATGGGCCTGCATGTATAAAACCAAATATTTTCCTTAGGAAAAAAAATATGTATTTCTCCTTTTTTTGTATAGCTGCTTACGCATTGCAGGCACTGCAGCAATCTCCCCTTTAACAGTTTGGTTCACAATTGTTAGACCAGACAGCAGGGAATTATGCTCCAGAGAGATTAACTGGAGTCACAAAAACAATACTTAACTCTCAGCAAGACATTTAGATTTGCAATGGGTTTAATAACAATGTCATAGTTCAAGAGCATTGCCTTTTATTGTGTAAACAAATCTAGCTTCTGCAGCAGAAGTGAATCATTAAGTTAACCCACTGGTTGTTAGTAGATTGAATACTTAAATTGAAGCAGAGAATTCCATTTATAATTATATTCCACAGAGACTTCTCATTAAATGCCAGAGAATGCTTAGGTTTATGAATGGTTAAATTAAAAAAAGGATACTCTGAATTTAGATTGAGTATTGTTTATGACAATACATAGGAAATCATCAGTGATGTCACTAAAGACATATTATCTTACCTCACCAATGACATCAGAGAATATGAGGTTAAAATACTACTAATCTACCAATCTGTGACCTGAATTCCCATCAACCTGATTGCCATTGTGTATGCATGATACAATTTGTTTTTAAATTCTGTGCCATCATAATCAGGGTGCTAAATACAATTTTCAGTGCATTATGGATGGCTTACAGATTATATTAAAAAAAACCCAGAAACAATGAGCTGCAAAGCAATTATTTGTTTAATCACCTTAAAAAGTCTTAAAAGATGACTACCAGTAATATATTCACCCTCATTTTTTATCACCACATCATACTTCTTAATATTGCTTTATTATCACACAGCTATATTACAAGTTAAATGGGTGCGCTTGGAGCATAAACAAAATTTGCGCTCAATGAAATAGCATTAGTGATGTCGCGAATAGTTCGCCGGCGAATAGTTCGCGTTCGCTGCGTTGGGTGAACATATGCGATTATCGATCCGCCCCCTATTCGTCATCATTGAGTAAACTTTGACCCTGTATCTCCCAGTCTGCAGACACATTCCAGCCAATCAGCAGCAGACCCTCCCTCCCAGATCCTCCCAGCTCCTGGACAGCAGCCATTTTAGATTCATTTGCAAACTGCATTTTTAGTGAGAGGAGGGACAGTGTAGCTGCTGGTGATTTAATAGGGAAATTGATAGCTAGGTTAGTGTATTCAGTGTCCACTACAGTCCTGAAGGACTCATCTGATCTCTGCTGCAGTACCCCAAAAAGCCCTTTTTAGGGCTAGAACATCATTTATTTATTTTTCCTGTGTAATCTAATTGCAGTTGCCTGCCTGCCAAGCCACTTGCCCAGTGCCAACACTCATATCTGGTGTAACAGTAGTGTAAATTTAAAAAAACAAACTTTTTTGACTGTGAAACATCAGTCTGCTAGTGTAATCTAATTGCAGTTGCCTGCCTGCCAGTGTGTGTGCCAGGCCCACTTGCCCAGTGCCTTCACTCATATCTGCTGTAACAGTAGTGTAAATTAAAAAAAAAAAAAACTTTTTTGACTGTGAAACATCAGTCTGCTTGTGTAATCTAATTGCAGTTGCCTGCCGGTGTGTGTGCCAGGCCCACTTGCCCAGTGCCACCACTCATATCTGGTGTAACAGTAGTGTAAATGTTTTTTAAAAAAACTTTTTTGACTGTGAAACATCAGTCTGCTAGTGTAATCTAATTGCAGTTGCCTACCTGCCAGCATGTGTGCCAGGCCCACTTGCCCAGTGCCACCACTCATATCTGGTGTAACAGTAGTGTAAATTTAAAAAAAAAAAACTTTTTTGACTGTGAAACATCAGTCTGCTAGTGTAATCTAATTGCAGTTGCCTGCCTGCCAGCGTGTGTGCCAGGCCCACTTGCCCAGTGCCACTTCTCATATCTGGTGTAACAGTAGTGTAAATTAAAAAAAAACAACTTTTTTGACTGTGAAACATCAGTCTGCTAGTGTAATCTAATTGCAGTTGCCTGCCTGCCAGCGTGTGTGCCAGGCCCACTTGCCCAGTGCCACCACTCATATCTGGTGTAACAGTAGTGTAAATTTAAAAAAAACAACTTTTTTGACTGTGAAACATCAGTCTGCTATTGCAATCTAATTGCAGTTGCCTGCCTGCCAGCGTGTGTGCCAGGCTCACAGTGTATACTGTGCCCACTTGCCCAGTGCCACCACTCATATCTGGTGTAACAGTAGTGTAAATTTAAAAAAAAAAACTTTTCTTACTGTGAAACATCAGTCTGCTTGTGTAATCTAATTGCAATTGCCTGCCTGCCAGTGTGTGTGCCAGGCTCACAGCGTATACTGTGCCCACTTGCCCAGTGCCACCACTCATATCTGGTGTAACAGTAGTGTAAATTTAAAAAAAAAAAAATTTGGACTGTGAAACATCAGTCTGCTTTTTTGTGTCAGGCTCACAGCGTATACTGTGCTCACTTGCCCAGTGCCACCAGTCATATCTTATTTAATAGTAGTGTAAGTGTACATTTAAAAAAAAAAACACTTTTTGGACTGCGAAACATCAGTCTGCTTTTTTGTGTCAGGCTCACAGTGTATACTGTGCCCTCTTACCCAGTGCCACCACTCATATCTTGTTTAATAGTAGTGTAAGTGTACATTTAAAAAAATAAAAACTTTTTGGACTGTGAAACATCAGTCTGCTTTTTTGTGTCAGGCTCACAGCGTATACTGTGCCCACTTGCCCAGTGCCACCACTCATATCTTGTTTAATAATAGTGTAAGTGTACATTTAAAAACAAAAAAAACTTTTTGGACTGTGAAACATCAGTCTGCTTTTTTGTGTCAGGCTCACAGCTTATACTGGGCCCACTTGCCCAGTGCCACCACTCATATCTTGTTTAATAGTAGTGTAAGTGTACATTTAAAAAAATAAAAACTTTTTGGACTGTGAAACATCAGTCTGCTTTTTTGTGTCAGGCTCACAGCGTATACTGTGCACACTTGCCCAGTGCCACCACTCATATCTTGTTTAATAGTACTGTAAGTGTACATTTAAAAAAAAAAACTTTTTGGACTGTGAAACATCAGTCTGCTTTTTTGTGTCAGGCTCACAGCGTATACTGTGCCCACTTGCCCAGTGCCACCACTCATATCTTGTTTAATAGTAGTGTAAGTGTATATTTAAAAACAAAAAAAAAATTTGGACTGTGAAACATCAGTCTGCTCTTTTGTGTCAGGCTCACAGCTTATACTGGGCCCACTTGCTCAGTGCCACCACTCATATCTTGTTTAATAGTAGTGTAAGTGTACATTTAAAAAAATAAAAAAACTTTTTTGGACTGTAAAACATCAGTCTGCTATTTTGTGTCAGGCTCACAGCGTATACTGTGCCCACTTGCCCAGTGCCACCACTCATATCTTGTTTAATAGTAGTGTAAGTGTACATTTAAAAACAAAAAAAAAATTTGGACTGTGAAACATCAGTCTGCTCTTTTGTGTCAGGCTCACAGCATATACTGGGCCCACTTGCTCAGTGCCACCACTCATATCTTGTTTAATAGTAGTGTAAGTGTACATTTAAAAAAATAAAAACTTTTTGGACAGTGAAACATCAGTCTGCTTTTTTGTGTCAGGCTCACAGCATATACTGTGCCCACTTGCCCAGTGCCACCACTCATATCTTGTTTAATAGTAGTGTAAGTGTACATTTAAAAACAAAAAAAAAATTTTTTGGACTGTGAAACATCAGTCTGCTTTTTTGTGTCAGGCTCACAGCGTATACTGTGCCCACTTGCCCAGTGCCACCACTCATATCTTGTTTAATAGTAGTGTAAGTGTACATTTAAAAACAAAAAAAAAACTTTTTGGACTGTGAAACATCAGTCTGCTTTTTTGTGTCAGGCTCACAGCGTATACTGTGCCCACTTGCCCAGTGCCACCACTCATATCTTGTTTAATAGTAGTGTAAGTGTACATTTAAAAACAAAAAAACTTTTTGGACTGTGAAACATCAGTCTGCTTTTTTGTGTCAGGCTCACAGCGTATACTGTGCCCACATGCCCAGTGCCACCACTCATATCTTGTTTAATAGTAGTGTAAGTGTACATTTAAAAACAAAAAAACTTTTTGGACTATTACCAAGTGCCACCACTCATATCTTGTTTAATAGTAGTGTAAGTGTACATTTAAAAAAATAAAAACTTTTTGGACTGTGAAACATCAGTCTACTTTTTTGTGTCAGGCTCACAGCTTATACTGGGCCCACTTGCCCAGTGCCACCACTCATATCTTGTTTAATAGTAGTGTAAGTGTACATTTAAAAAAATAAAAACTTTTTGGACTGTGAAACATCAGTCTGCTTTTTTGTGTCAGGCTCACAGCGTATACTGTGCCCACTTGCCCAGTGCCACCACTCATATCTTGTTTAATAGTAGTGTAAGTGTACATTTAAAAAAAAAACAAAAAAACTTTTTGGACTGTGAAACATCAGTCTGATGTTTTGTGTCAGACTCACAGCGTATACTGTGCCCACTTACCCAGTGCCACCACTTATATCTTGTTTAATAGTAGTGTAAGTGTACATTTAAAAAAAAATGACAGGCAGAGGCAGGCTACCCCGCAGGTGCCGTCGTGGTCGTGGTGCTGTGATTCCCTTTGGCCTTAGAATAATGCCCAGTGTTCAGAGGCCACATCCCATGAACTCCAAAAGTTCTGAGGACATAGTTGACTTTTTAACACAGGACACCCAATCTTCTATAGTTTCTGCTCCGAACCTTGACGCACCATGCTCCTCCAGCTTATCTTCGGCACCTCTCAAGTTAACACTCGCCGGCCTGCCGCCACCACCAACACTAGCACCACAGCCGCTTCACTTGATCTGTCAGAGGAGTTATTTACACATCAGTTGGAAGAAATGAGTGATGCGCAACCATCATTGACAGAGGATGTAGATAACAGTGATATGTCTCAGTCAGGCAGCATTACAGACATGGACGTACGGTGTGATGATGATGATGTTGTACCCGCTGCTGCTTCCTTTGTTGATTTGTCAGATACAAGTCAAGCGGTTGATGATGACGATGCGTCTGTGGATGTCACGTGGGTGCCCGCTAGAAGAGAAGAAGAACAGGGGGAAAGTTCAGATGGGGAGACAGAGAGGAGGAGGAGGAGACAAGTTGGAAGCAGGGGGAGGTCATTGCAAGGAACTAGTGGCACAGTCAGACAGCATGCATCAGCACCCGGGGTCAGCCAGACAGCACGCCAATCAACGCATGCTGTTGCCACCACCAGAATGCCGTCATCGCAGAGCTCAGTAGTGTGGCATTTTTTGTTGTGTGTCTGCCTCTGACAACAGCGATGCCATTTGCAACCTGTGCCAAAAGAAACTGAGTCCTGGGAAGTCCAACACCCACCTAGGTACAACTGCTTTGCGAAGGCACATGATCGCAAATCACAAACGCGTATGGGATCAAAACATGAGCAGAAGCAGCACACAAGCTCAAAGCCACCATCCTCCTCCTGGTCCAGCATCTTCAGCCACATCAACCACTGCTGTCCTCCTTGCCCCCTCTCAACCATCCGCCTCTCCGTCTCTCTTCCGGAGCAGTTCCTGCTCATCTGCCCACAGTCAGGTGTCTGTCAAGGACATGTTTGAGCGTAAGAAGCCAATGTCACAAAGTCACCCCCTTGCCCGGCGTCTGACAGCTGGCTTGTCTGAACTCTTAGCCCGCCAGCTTTTACCATACAAGCTGGTGGAGTCTGAGGCGTTCAACAAATTTTTAGCTATTGGGACACCGCAGTGGAAGGTACCCGGCCGAAATTTCTTTGCACAAAAGGCAATCCCCAACCTGTATTCGATTGTGCGAAAGGAAGTAAAGGCATGTCTGGCACACAGTGTTGGGGCAAGGGTCCATATGACCACTGATAGCTGGTCTGCAAAGCATGGTCAGGGCAGGTATATCACCTACACTGCGCATTGGGTAAACCTGCTGACGGCTGCCAAGCATGGAATGCGTGGCTCTGCAGAGGAGTTGGTGACACCGCCACGACTTGCAGGCAGGCCTGCTGCCACCTCCTCTACTCCTCCTACTCCATCCTCTTCCATAACCTCCTCGGCTGAGTCCTCTTCTGCTGCTGCGTCTTGCTCCACATCAACGGCACCCCCCCCCAGCTCCCCAGGTACTATTCCACATCCTGGATATGGCAGTGTCACGCCGTCTTGGGGTTGACTTACCTGAAAGCAGAGAGTCACAAAGGACCAGCACTCCTGTCCGCCCTGAACGCACAGGTGGATCAGTGGCTGACTCCGCACTACCTGGAGATCGGCAAAGTGGTTTCTGACAACGGAAGTAATTTGGTGGCGGCATTGAAATTGGGCAAGTTGACACATGTGCCGTGCATGGCACATGTGTGTAATCTGTACAACACTTTGTGCATAATTACCCAGGCTTACAGGACGTCCTGAATCAGGCCAGGAAGGTGTGTGGCCATTTCAGGCGTTCCTACACGGCCATGGCGCACTTGTCAGATTTCCAGCAGCGAAACAACATGCCAGTGAGGCGCTTGATTTGCGACAGCCCGACACATTGGAATTCAACACTCCTAATGTTCGACCGCCTGCTCCAACAAGAAAAAGCCGTTAACGAGTATTTGTATGACCGGGGTGCTAGGACAGTCCCTGCGGAGCTAGGAATTTTTTTGCCACATTACTGGACACTCATGCGCAATGCCTGTAGGCTCATGCGTCCTTTTGAGGAGGTGACAAACCTAGTCAGTCACACCGAAGGCACCATCAGCAACATCATACCATTTGTTTTCTTCCTGGAGCATGCCCTTCGAAGAGTGCTGGATCGGGCCGTAGATGAGCATGAAAAGGAAGCGGAAGAGTTGTGGTCACCATCACCACCAGAAACAGCCTTATCAGCATTGCTTGCTGGACCAGCGACAACGCTGGAAGAGGATTGTGAGGAAGAGGAGTCAGAGGAAGAATGTGGCTTTGAGGAGGAGGAGGAAGACCAACCACAACAGGCATCACAGGGTGCTCGTTGTCACCTATCTGGTACCCGTGGTGTTGTACGTGGCTTGGGGGAAGAAGATACCTTCAGTGACATCACTGAGGACGAGGAACGGGACATGAGTAGCTCGGCACCCAACCTTGTGCAAATGGGGTCTTTCATGCTGTTGTGCCTGTTGAGGGACCCTCGTATAAAAAGGCTGAAGGAGAACGAACTGTACTGCGTGTCCACGCTACTAGACCCCCGGTATAAGCATAAAGTGCCTGAAATGTTACCGAATTACCGCAAGTCGGAAAGGATGCAGCAGTTCCAAAATAAATGAAAAAGTATGCTTTACACAGCGTATAAGGGTGATGTCACAGCACAACGAGAATCTAACAGGGGAAGAGGTGAAAGTAATCCTCCAACTCCCACAACCACGCCGGCAAGGACAGGACGATTTACAGACGTGTTGTTGATGGAGGAAATGCGGAGTTTTTAAACTCCTATGCATCGCCACATCCCTTCGGGGTCCACCCTCAGAGAACGACTCGACCGACAGGTAGCAGAGTACCTGGCCTTAACTGCAGATCTCGACACTCTGAGGAGTGATGAACCCCTTGACTAATTTGTGTGCAGGCTTGACCTGTGGCCTGAGCTATCCCAATTTGCGATAGAACTTCTGGCCTGCCCCGCTTCAAGTGTCCTGTCAGAAAGGACCTTCAGTGCAGCAGGAGGTATTGTCACTGAGAAGAGAAGTCGCCTAGGTCAAAAAAGTCTAGATTACCTCACCTTTATTAAGATGAATGAGGGATGGATCCCGAAGTGACTGACATTGGGCGATACATTCGAGTAAAAAAGGCCTGATGAGATGAGCTGCCTTGGGCTAAAAATGGTCCACACGCTGCTGTATTTTATCTTCGATTGCCGGATGACTTGCGTGACTTATCCGCCACCAACAAGGGTTCAAGCCGTAATGTTTTAGGGCACTTTCTGCCTGGGAAACAAACATCAATTTTTCTGGCCACTTCTACAGCAGCGGCTGCAACAATACCTAATTTTTCAGGCATGTGTACATGCCAAATTTTTCTGGCCTCTGGTGCTGCACTGTGGCTTCAAAAACCAAACCAAAAAAAAGGCACGTAACAGGGATTAAACTGATAGGAATAGTACTACTTAACACACCACTCCTATCTGGTGGCACATTAGATTGCACGCGCAGTGCCCCAAATTTGAAGTAGGAGGACCGACCAAGCATCTTTTTCCATCTCCCGGTTCCTAAAATCCATGCCATATACACGTCCCCTGGCACCGCAACTGCCTCTGGGAACCTTACCATGGGTCCCAGACCGCACGTTTTGTAATTCTCTGTCTGGGAAATTATCTATCTATCAAATCTATCTATTTATCTATCAAATCTATCTATCTATGTATCTATCTATCTATCTATCGTATCTATCAAATGTATCTATTGCATCTATTGATCTATCTATCTAATCTATTTATCTATCTATCTATCTATCTATCAAATCTATCTATCTCGTGGCCGGACTGTTTTGTGACAGGCACTTGTGTTTCGGCCAAATGTCCATCTGCCAAATGTCCATCGGCTAAAAGTCCGACCACGATTGCATGCGCAGTGCCCCAAATTTGAAGTAGGAGGACCGACCAAGCATCTTTTTCCATCTCCCGGTTCCTAAAATCCATGCCATATACACGTCCTCTGATAGGAGACATAACAGGGATTAAACTGATCAGAATAGTACTACTTAACACACCACTCATATCTGGTGGCAAAGTAGATTGCACACGCAGTGCCCCAAATTTGAAGTAGGAGGACCGACCAAGCATCTTTTTCCATTTCCCGGTTCCTAAAATCCATGCCATATACACGTCCCCTGGTGCTGCAACTGCCTCTGGAAACCTTACCATGGGTCTCAGACCGCACATCTTGTAATTCTCTGTCTGGGAAATTATCTATCTATCAAATCTATCTATTTATCTATCAAATCTATCTATCTATCTATCGTATCTATCAAATGTATCTATTGCATCTATTGATCTATCTAATATATGTATCTATCTATCTTGTGGCCGGACTGTTTTGTGACAGCCACTTGTGTTTCGGGCCAAATGTCCGTCAGCCAAATGTCCATCTGCCAAATGTCCATCGGCTAAAAGTCTGGCCACGATTGCATGCGCAGTGCCCCAAATTTGAAGTAGGAGGACCGACCAAGCATCTTTTTCCATCTCCCGGTTCCTAAAATCCATGCCATATACACGTCCCCTGATAGGGGACGTAACAGGGATTAAACTGATCAGAATAGTACTACTTAACACACCACTCATATCTGGTGGAACAGTAGATTGCACACGCAGTGCCCCAAATTTGAAGTAGGAGGACCGACCAAGCATCTTTTTCCATCTCCCGGTTCCTAAAATCCATGCCATATACACGTCCCCTGATAGGGGACGTAACAGGGATTAAACTGATCAGAATAGTACTACTTAACATACCACTCATATCTGGTGGCACAGTAGATTGCATGCGCAGTGCCCCAAATTTGAAGTAGGAGGACTGACCAAGCATCTTTTTCCATCTCCTGGTTCCTAAAATTCATGCCATATACACATACCCTGGCGCCGTAACTGCCTCTGGGAACCTTACCATGGGTCCCAGTCCGCACGTCTTGTAATTCTCTGACTGGGAAATTATCTATCTATCTATCAAATCTATCTATTTATCTATCAAATCTATCTATCTATCTATCTATCTATCTATCTATCTATCTATCTATCGTATCTATCAAATGTATCTATTGCATCTATTGATCTATCTAATCTATGTATCTATCTATCTATCTATCTATCAAATCTATCTATCTCGTGGCCGGACTGTTATCTGACAGCCACTTCTGTTTTGGCCAAATGTCCGTCGGCCAAATGTCCATCGGCTAAAAGTCCGGCCACGATTGCACGTGCAGTGCCCCAAATTTGAAGTAGGAGGACCGACCAAGCATCTTTTTCCATCTCCCGGCTCCTAAAATCCATGCCATATACACGTCCCCTGATAGGGGACGTAACAGGGATTAAACTGATAAGAATAGTACTACTTAACACAACTTATAATAACGCAGAGAGAGGCAACGCAGAGAGAGGAGTCTGAAGAAGAGGAGTCAGAGGAGGAAGGTGGCTTTGAGGAGGTGGAAGACCAAACACAGCAGGCGTCCCAGGGGGCTTGTTGTCACCTTTTGGGGACCCTTGGTGTTGTACGTGGCTGGGTGGAGGAAGAGACCTTCAATGACATCAGTGAGGACAAGGAACGGGACATGGCTAGCTTGGTATCCAACCTTGTACAAATGGGGAGTTTGCTGTTGTGCAAATGGACTGTTTGAGGTTGTTTGCGGTGCGTTAAACGGGGAGTTTGGTCTGTCACTGTGAAGCGGGCGTAACCCTTACACTACCTGATCGAGAACGTTATTCCAAACAATTTAGGAATGTTAGGTGATTTATGCCCATTATGGATTAAAGACTCTGCATCAACTATGTAATTTTACGTGGGAGTTTTGCCATGGATCCCTCCTCCGGCATGCCACAGTCCAGGTGTTAATACCCTTGAAACAACTTTTCCATCACTATTGTGGCCAGAAAGAGTCCCTGTGGGTTTTAAAATTCCCCTGCCTATTGAAGTCAATGGCGGTTCACCCGGTTCGCCCATTCGCGAACAGTTGCAGAAGTTTGCATTCGCCGTTCGCGAACGGAAAATTTTAAGTTTGTGACATCACTAATTAGCATGCCTGAAGACCTAGTTTAAAGTGTATGGGTAGATAGGAAGACATAGATATATTCCTATGTATGTCTAAATATATGTATGTATGTATGTGTGTATATATTTATATATCTACATGCACATTTGTATTTATTTGTTTATATTTGTATATATGTATATACACAAATGTATACAGTGACAGTGCTTCCAGGGTCGCAAAGGTGCCAGGTGCGACCTGGCCCTAGATATCAGTTGCTTGGGAGGGGGCCCAGCAGGTGCAATTTTACCTTGGAATTCCACCATTGCTGTGTAAGACCAGGATGCGAAGAGGGCCCAGGATCAGGCACAGGCTCTGGGGGACAGGGAAGCAAATGCTCTTTATCTGATACATAGATTAGCAGCGTAGCTCTTTTTCATACATTAGCATCTGCGCTTTTGTAGAGTCAGGTTCGCTATGCTATCATATTCTGATGAAAACAGGACTTCTTCTCTACAGGATAAGATAGGTAGCAGAGACATAGCCAACACTGCCATTTAGCAACATCTGCCATGCTCAGCACCTGAAGGATCTCATTCTCTGAGCTGCTCTTGACACCTTGTGTGGGCTTTGAGCTTACTAGGAGATTGGACTTGGGCCATGGTAGGGCTGCAGGTCCTTGTGAGCTGGTTGTATTAGAAAAAAGCAGGAAACTATGAGAAGTGAATACCTGTGCGTGACTGGGAGGGATGAGCATACTGTGTGTGTGAAAAATAAGTGCTCAGCGGTCAACATCATGGGGGATGGAATTATTTAGCTGTAAACTGGAAGGGGGTGCTTAGGTCCCACTATCTATCTATCTATCTATCTATCTATCTATCTATCTATCTATCTATCTATAGTGAGGTAGAGAGAAAGAGAGAGAAAGTTTTAAGCAGAGTTGTATATCAGGAGTATTTAGGACCCAGTAATTTAAGAAATTACTTCCTAAATATTTGGGATAATACTGCAAGTCATAGGGAAAAATTGTCTTTTAACTAACCTGTTTAGTTATTTTGTATTATAGGCCGATTCTCCATCCCACAATCAAGGTAATTGAATTTGACAGGATCCATTCTAGACTTTACTGGGTTCTTTCTCCTGGTACCATTACCTATATAGTAACATTACCTATAAAAGAGGTGCTATTTGAATTATTATGGCCTTGGTAGGTCCACTGGTAAAATCAGTAAGGGAGCACCAATACATACTGGTAATTTAAGACTGTTCTACAAAATACCTAGAAGCAGTACCATAGTAATACATATTCTAGATTATTAGCAAAAGAACTAATGCTAATGTTTAACAGGGTGGTCATTCCTAAAAAAATTACTGACCAGGGTACTCCTTTTATATGAAAGGTTATGAAAGAATTATATAATCTGTTCCAGTTTAAAAATTTAAAACATCTGTTTATCATCCCCAGACTGACAGTCTAGTAGAACGATTCAATAAAACTCTAACGGCTAGATTTAGAGTTCTGCGGCCAAAGGAGTGCGTTAGCTACGCATGCTTTTTTTTCCCCGCACCTTTTAAATACCGCTGGTATTTAGAGTTCACAGAAGGGCTGCGTTAGGCTCCAAAAAAGGGAGCGTAGAGCATATTTACCGCCACTGCAACTCTCGATACCAGTGGTGCTTACGGACGCGGCCAGCTTCAAAAACGTCGGTGAAGATGGATGTTCCGAGTCGGCGGGATGAACTACATGGATCCGGAAGAAAGAAGATTGAAGATGCCGCTTGATAGAAGACTTCAGTCGGATCATGGACCTCTTCAGCTCCCGCTTGGATGAAGACTTCAGCCGGATCATGGACATCTTCAGCCCCCCGCTTGGGCTTGGATCAAGACATCGGAGGCTTTCTGGATCAATCGGTGAACCCGGCGTGGTGAAGACAAGGTAGGGAGATCTTCAGGGGCTTAGTGTTAGGTTTATTTAAGGTGGGTTTGGGTTAGATTAGGGGTATGTGGGTGGTGGGTTGTAATGTTGGGGGGGGTATTGTATGTTTTTTTTTTACAGGCAAAAGAGCTGAATTCTTTGGGGCATGCCCCGCAAAGGGCCCTTTTCAGGGCTGGTAAGGTAAAAGAGCTTTTCTATTTTAATTTTAGAATAGGGTAGGGCATTTTTTTATTTTGTGGGTCTTTGTTATTTTATTAGGGGGCTTAGAGTAGGTGTAATTAGTTTAAAATTGTTGTAATATTTTTCTAATGTTTGTAAATATTTTTTTATTTTTTGTAACTTAGTTCTTTTTTATTTTTTGTACTTTAGTTAGTTTATTTAATTGTATTTATTTGTAGGTATTTTATAAAATTTAATTAATTTATTGATAGTGTAGTGTTAGGTTTAATTGTAGATAATTGTAGGTAGTTTATTTAATTTATTTATTGATAGTGTAGTGTTAGGTTTAATTGTAACTTAGGTTAGGATTTATTTTACAGGTAATTTTGTAATTATTTTAACTAGGTAACTATTAAATAGTTATTAACTATTTAATAGCTATTGTACCTGGTTAAAATAATTACAAAGTTGCCTGTAAAATAAATATTAACCCTAAAATAGCTACAATATAATTATAATTTATATTGTAGCTATATTAGGGTTTATTTTACAGGTAAGTATTTAGCTTTAAATAGGAATAATTTATTTAATAAGAGTTAATATTTAAGTTAGGGGGGTGTTAGTGTTAGGGTTAGACTTAGCTTTAGGGGTTAATACATTTATTATAGTAGCGGTATGGTCCGGTCGGCAGATTAGGGGTTAATAATTGTAGGTAGGTGGAGGCGACGTTGGGGGCAGCAGATTAGGGGTTAATAAATATAATATAGGGGTCGGCTGTGTTAGGGGCAGCAGATTAGGGGTACATAGGTATAATGTAGGTTGCGGCGGTGTACGGAGCGGCAGATTAGGGGTTAAAAAAAATATGCAGGTGTCAGCGATAGCGGGGGCGGCAGATTAGGGGTTAAAAAATATTATGTAGGTGTCGGCGGTATTAGGGGCAGCAGATTAGGGGTACATAGGGATAACGTAGGTGACGACGGTGTGCGGCCGTCAGATTAGGGGTTAAAAAATTTGAATAGAGTGGTGGCGATGTGGGGGAGCCTCGGTTTAGGGGTACATAGGTAGTTTATGGGTGTTAGTGTACTTTAGAGCACAGTAGTTAAGAGCTTTATGAACCGGCGTTAGCCCAGAAAGCTCTTAACTCCTGTTTTTTTTCTGCGGCTGGAGTTTTGTCGTTAGATTTCTAACGCTCACTTCAGCCACGACTCTAAATACTGGCGTTAGAAAGATCCCATTGAAAAGATAGGATACGCAATTGACGTAAGGGGATCTGCGGTATGGAAAAGTCGCGGCTGCAAAGTGAGCGTTAGACCCTTTCCTGACTGACTCTAAATACCAGCGGTAGCCCAAAACCAGCGTTAGGAGCCTCTAACGCTGGTTTTGATGGCTAACGCCAAACTCTAAATCTAGCCGTAAATATGCTAAGGAAAGTGATTTATAAGGAAATTGTGATTGCTTGTTCCCTTATTTGATGTTCTCAATATGAGAGGTGCCATAAGTATCCACTGTTCTTTCCCCTTGTATGCTTTTATATGCACAACATCCCCATGGTCTACTAGCTATAGCCAAAGAAACTTGGGTAAAATAATCTAACCCACACCGCAGTGTTATTGAGCACATAGGCCAGATGCAGGATAGAATGGCAGCTGTCATGCCCATAATATTTGTGTTGGCACAGCAAGTCAGTTCGGCAGTTTGCCTGGGTACTAGATGCTCTTTTGCTTTCAATTAAATGTGGAGAAATTGCTTACAACCTCAGCATATCAACATCTCAGATAAACCTTTTAACTTTTATCATGTAACATACAACATAGCGTAACATGCCAGAAGTGATTATCCTCATTTGCATCATACAAAACTATACCGAGGAATATTAATTTTGAAGTTTTTATGGTAGCAGCAAAAACTCACTGTAGCATGTGGTCTTCTTGCAGATTATGCTTTTTATGTTTTACCATACAACATGCTTTAGCATGCCCAAAGTGCTTATTCTGCCTTGTTTTATAATATTAAAGGGACATAAAACCCAATTTTTTTCTTTCATGATTCAGATAGAGCATACAATTTTAAACAACTTTCCAATTTACTTCTGTTATCAAATTGTCTTCGTTTTCCTGTTATCCTTTGTTGAAAAGCTGGGATGTAAGCTCATGAGTGTGCACGTGTCCACAACACTATATGGCAGCAGTTTTGCAACACTGTTATACATTAGCAGGAGCACTAGATGGCAGCACTATTTGCTTTCATGTAGTGCTTCAGGCATGTGCACACTACCTACCTAGGTATCCCTTCAATAAAGAATAACATGAGAACAAAACAAATTTGATAATAGAAGTAAACTTTTGGGTTTACTGTCCCATTAATGTACTAAGGAATATAGATTTTTATAGTTCCCAGGCAAACTACTGAACTGAATGATGGGACATCACAAGTCATTTAGCAAAATGGGAACTAGTAATGGAAAGAGTAATTCCAAAAAAAAAGATTATACTTCCCGAAAACATAATTTTATTTCCAAAAACTGAATTGTATTTGTAATTAATAATTTGTATCTGTTATTGAAAATTTAGATTTGTATAAACATTGTTTGCATGTGATTAACTATATGATATGTGTGGATGTGCAATGTATTCTCTGTATAATACACTGTGTGCAGAATTATTAGGCAAATGAGTATTTTGACCACATCATCCTCTTTATGCATGTTGTCTTACTCCAAGCTGTATAGGCTCGAAAGTCTACTACCAATTAAGCATATTAGGTGATGTGCATCTCTGTAATGAGAAGGGGTGTGGTCTAATGACATCAACACCCTATATCAGGTGTGCATAATTATTAGGCAACTTCCTTTCCTTTGGCAAAATGGGTCAAAAGAAGGACTTGACAGGCTCATAAAAGTCAAAAATAGTGAGATATCTTGCAGAGGGATGCAGCACTCTTAAAATTGCAAAGCTTCTGAAGCGTGATCATCGAACAATCAAGCGTTTCATTCAAAATAGTCAACAGGGTCGCAAGAAGCGTGTGGAAAAACCAAGGCGCAAAATAACTGCCCATGAACTGAGAAAAGTCAAGCGTGCAGCTGCCAAGATGCCACTTGCCACCAGTTTGGCCATATTTCAGAGCTGCAACATCACTGGAGTGCCCAAAAGCACAAGGTGTGCAATACTCAGAGACATGGCCAAGGTAAGAAAGGCTGAAAGACGACCACCACTGAACAAGACGCACAAGCTGAAACGTCAAGACTGGGCCAAGAAATATCTGAAGACTGATATTCCTAAGGTTTTATGGACTGATGAAATGAGAGTGAGTCTTGATGGGCCAGATGGATGGGCCCGTGGCTGGATTGGTAAAGGGCAGAGAGCTCCAGTCTGACTCAGACGCCAGCAAGGTGGAGGTGGAGTACTGGTTTGGGCTGGTATCATCAAAGATGAGCTTGTGGGGCCTTTTCGGGTTGAGGATGGAGTCAAGCTCAACTCCCAGTCCTACTGCCAGTTTCTGGAAGACACTTTCTTCAAGCAGTGGTACAGGAAGAAGTCTGCATCCTTCAAGAAAAACATGATTTTCATGCAGGACAATGCTCCATCACACGAGTCCAAGTACTCCACAGCGTGGCTGGCAAGAAAGGGTATAAAAGAAGAAAATCTAATGACATGGCCTCCTTGTTCACCTGATCTGAACCCCATTGAGAACCTGTGGTCCATCATCAAATGTGAGATTTACAAGGAGGGAAAACAGTACACCTCTCTGAACAGTGTCTGGGAGGCTGTGGTTGCTGCTGCACGCAATGTTGATGGTGAACAGATCAAAACACTGACAGAATCCATGGATGTCAGGCTTTTGAGTGTCCTTGCAAAGAAAGGTGGCTATATTGGTCACTGATTTGTTTTTGTTTTGTTTTTGAATGTCAGAAATGTATATTTGTGAATGTTGAGATGTTATATTGGTTTCACTGGTAAAAATAAATAATTGAAATGGGTATATATTTGTTTTTTGTTAAGTTGCCTAATAATTATGCACAGTAATAGTCACCTGCACACACAGATATCCCCCTAAAATAGCTATAACTAAAAACAAACTAAAAACTACTTCCAAAAATATTCAGCTTTGATATTAATGAGTTTTTTGGGTTCATTGAGAACATGGTTGTTGTTCAATAATAAAATTAATCCTCAAAAATACAACTTGCCTAATAATTCTGCACTCCCTGTATGATATATTGTGTTTGTTTGGGTGGAGCTAAACTTCAAACTGTTTTTGGTATATGTACAACTTCTGCACGGGACGCGGCCACATCTATAGTTCCCTTTGATGGATGTCAACCAATTAGTGGTGACATCCATACTTTTATGAAATATTTTAGTGACCATGTCTCAAATAGTTGGTGTTCTTTTGGTACATATTTTATCCCTTTTTCAAATTTGTTTCTTAAAGAGATGTCTCCATTTAATACCGGTAGGTATATCTTAATATTTTCGAAATGGTATAAAATTGATTGCTATATTTAGTTGTGAAATATATCTCTTCTTTTGGTATTGCTTCCCTTTCTCTATTCTTTTGTATTTCATTTTGAGCTATTTTATTGCTCTTGTTCAAAAGAGTTTCCCTGTCCAGTCTTGCTACTTGTTGTTTTATATTATGTAATGTATTCTTCTTGTATCCTCTTGTTATTAATCTTTGTGTACGTTTATTTTCTTGCTTGTTGTATAAATACAAGGATGTACAGTTCCTCCAGGTCTGCAAATATTGGCCTTTTGTTATACCTTTTACGCATATGTGGGGCATGACAAGAGTCTGCTCTTAAAATAGTATTCCTAGACAATGGTTTTCTATAAATGCTCGTTATTGTTTTACCATCTTGATCATGTTTAAGTGTTAGCTCCAGGAACTCTATTGATGTATTACTTGATTTAGACGTGAATGTTAACTTGTATGTTACTGTTTTCCACTTGTAAGTGGGTACTAGTGTTATTAATTCTTGTGTCTTCCAGTGCACTAAAGTGTTTATGCAAAGTGATTTTTCTATCTAATGCATTAATATCTAAAATTGTGGAAAATAAATCAAAATTAAGTTCAGCCATATTTCTTATGTATATTAGTTTGTGACAGACAAACTCTAATAGATCACCTGTGAGTGGTTCCTTAAATATTCACTAATTTTACCTACTACTTAGAGATCTGGTTGCTCATGTGCTTAGAATACTATTTGTATAATTATGTTTCCATGAGACATATTCACCTAAACTGTTAATAATGCCAAGTAAACTATCTAGTATGCTTATATTTAGACAAGCAGGACCAGCACTCACTTAATCCTTCATTTTTCCAGTAATTCGAGTTGGTGCACACCAGGGGGACTCCCCTAACCAAAGTCCAGTGACAAGTATAATAAAACAACACACTGGTGGCACTCAAAAAATGGCAACAGTGCCTTTATTACAGAGCAACGTTTCGGGGCTCCTGCCCCTTTATCAAGCTCTGATTAAGGGGCAGGAGCCCCAAAACGTTGCTCTGTAATAAAGGCACTGTTGCCATTTTTTTAAGTGCCACCAGTGTGTTGTTTTATTATCTAGTATGCTTATCATTTTTTATGTATATAAATCCAGCACATCATTGTTCAAAAGGTGGGTGTTTATTGGCACCCTCTAAAAAGTTATGTATCATATGTACCACAGGTCCTTGCACATTTCACTTTCTCTTGTATAGCTTGTATACATGCCATCATATGTGTCAATATTTGTGCGCAGCCCTTGAAAAGTTCGGTATTACATGCAATATCATGAGAATTAGTTTGTTTTATTGTCTCTTGGTTTGGCGGGGCTTGTGTTGTTTCTTGTTGTGATAGATTTATGCTTACTGATCTAGTCAACTGTTTCTAGGTATAGGGCCCATACCAGTCGGTAGGGTTTGACTGGATGAGATAAATGAAAATAGCAGTCTTTGAAGTACTAACAGACACAATTATATTTTTATACTGACGCAACACAGACCTTAACATATTCTATTATCACAGATACGTATTTATACCCCTGAGTTTATTCCTTATTTATATAGTATCTAAAGCAACTCTACTTTAGCCCTGAGCTAATATAAGCCACAATATATCTTATTATTTCAGAAGTAGTCCTATTATCACAATCTATTTAGAGGTTTCATCCATTTTTATTTCAACCTTTTAATCATTAGTATTTAAACAGATATAATGCAATAAGCCCAATATTATCCCCTTCATTAACTGGCCCCATAAGAGTAATTTCATATAGATTATCGGCCAGACTCCTACCCCCCCATATAGTACTCTGGTTCTTTTTTATTCTAACCAGAGACGTATCTCGCCATTTCCCTTGACATATACCGCACTTATTATTATTATATTTCTTTAACTAACTATATATGCCTAAGCTACTCTTATATTGTAATATGTTCATATATAATTCATATGCCTCATATTAAATATTTTTTGGGGCAAATCATTTAATATTACACTACTCCCAAAGAATTGTAAATAGATTGCTGGAAGTCCAAGAGTGGCTTCAAATAACTACGATAGATATACATTTAAATTTATAACAGAGGTTTAGTACTTTTATGTTGGTCACCAAAAGCAAATCAGTATGCTTGTTATATAGTGACATTTAAATAATATGAGATCTGTTACCTATATGTCTGACAAACATGCAAACCTGTATGTCTGTAACGTAACAGATACAAGTGTGTGTTTTTTGTTGATACAGCTGTTATGATCTCACTATTGCCTTTCTTTTGTACTCGTATACTATCTACATTACTGGTTGTGTATTTTATCATATATCTCAATAAAAACTATTTAAAAAGAAAATTAAAAAAATATGTATTCCACTGCAATTTCTTCAATATTTGTTTAGCTAAATCTCATATAAACATAAAATGTGATGGTAGATAAAAACCAAAAGGCCCATCAAAGTTAAATATATTGCATGTTACTGTTTTCTTACTATAGCCTTTATGCATGTCCCATGCATTTTTTTATTCCTTTACAGTCCCTGTGTTTACCAACACTTTTGGAAGTTTATTCCATGAATTCCACCTTTTCTGTAAAAAATGCTTCCTCATATTTTTACTGAATCTGCCACCCTCTAACTGAAGATAGTGACCCCTTGTTATGGTATTTAGTTTTGGTGGAAAATGCTTTTTGTTTCCACTTTATTAAGTCCCTTATATATTTGAAAGTTTCTATCATGTCGCCTCTTTCCCTTCTTTCCTCTAAATTAAACTATACATATTTAGATTAAAGAATTTTTCTTTGTTTGTTTTATATTTTAGACAATGTACCATTTTAGTAGCCCTCCTTTGGACAGTTTCTAGTTTATTTATATCATTCTGAATATGTGGTCTACAGAACTGTACACAATATTTTCTAGTCCTCTAGTACCTCGCATGTATAGGTTTGTCTACTTTTTTGAAAAGTTAGAGGGTCAAATTAGAAACCTGTCCATTTCTGTTTTCAAAGCAGGCATTTTTACAGATTAATTTCTTGGGCCCATGGTGCATTTGGAGTAGTGCAGTAACCTCCCAGCTCAAGCTACCCCCAGAATGCATACTGTTTTCAAACGTAGACACCCAAGGGAATCTTAAATGCAGCATTTTATGAACCACCATCTGCATTTTTCTCACACAAGTTGAATATTGAAATACTGCAGACAAAAAATCTATTATTTGTTCAGCTACATCTCCAGTCTGCCAGTTACCCACATGAATAGGTTTGTCTATTTTTGTGAAGTTATAGGTCCAAAGAAGGAACCTGACCATTTCTGTTTTTTAGAGCAGTCATTTTTACAGATTAATTTCTGGGGCCAATGTGGCATTTAGAGTAGTGTAGTAGCCCACCAGCTTAAGCTACCTCCATAATGTACTTTTTTTCCAATCAAATGTAGACACCCCACAAATTCTGAAATGGAGCAAACTCATCTTTTATGAACCACCATCTCATCACCAATTTCTTCCTAAACTTGCAGGGGGAAAAAAAGCATTTTTCACACACAAGTTGCATTTTCATTGTGTATATTGAAATCTTGATATATACCACTGCAGACAAATTCCTCAATATGTGTTAAGCTACATCTCCTGAGTCCACCAGTGCCCCATATGTATAGGTTTGTCTACTTTCTACTTTTTGTGAAGTTATGCTTTTCACGTTCCATTAAAGTCAATGGGAGAATACGTTAACGTGATCACGTTATTCCATGTGTGTAAAAAGCCAAAGTCAAGTGCAGTTTGCACGAAAGAGGGATAAATAGCGCTTCACTCAAAATCTAGCCCTGAGTATATTAACTCCAGTTTATTTCCATCACTTAAAGGGACATGAAACTCAATCATTTTCTTTAATGATTCAGATAGAGAATACAATTTAAAACAACTTTCTAATTTACTTATATTATCTTTTTTGTTTCATTATCTTGGTATCATTTGTTGAAGGAGCAGAAATGCACTACTGTAACAAATGGGTGAGCCAATGACATTTGGTATATATATATGCATACACCAATCAGCAGCTAGAACCTAGGTTCTTTGCTAATCCTTAGCTTTCATAGATAAACCTTCGAGCAAAGCTTAGCAAGAGAAGGAAGAAAATTAAATAATAGAAATAAACTGGAAAGTTGTTTAAAATTGTATTAGTAGTAAAACGAAAAAATTGTATTCTCTATCTGAATCCTGAAAGGAAATTTTGGGGTTTCATGTCCCTTTAATGTCATGACCTATCATGACCACCAACAGGAAGTCTCCCCACCATTAAAGGGACAGTCTACTCCAAATTTTTAATGTTTAAAAAGACGGATAATGCCCTTACTACCCATTACCCAACCCAACCCATAACCCAACTTTGCATTAGCAATATTGTTATATTAATATACTTTATAACATCTAAAGCTCTAAATCTTTGCCTGTTTTTAAGCCCCTGCAGGCCGCCTTTATCTCAGTCCATTTTATAAGCTTTTCACAGCAAGACAGAGCTAGTTAATGTGTAATATATAGATAACGCTGTGCTCACTCCTGTGGAGTTACAAATGAGACTGCACTGATTGGTTAAAATGCAAGTTGTAAACAGCCCTGAGATAAGGGGGCCTTCTCCAAAGGTTCAGATACAAGGTACTCACAGAGGTAAAAAGTGTATTAATATAGTTGGTTATACAAAACTGGGGAATGGGTAATAAAGGGATTATCTATATTTTTAAACAGTCAGAATTTTGGAGTAGACTGTCCCTTTAAGGCATTTTGATATAAATAGTAAAAAGGTATTTCACTGGCTTCTGTAGGGGACTTCGCAGACAAACATGGCGCCTTATTGAATTAGTATTAATAATCACTTCTTAAAATGTTTGAATTTTTTTTTTCCAATCAAACTAAATTTATATTATGTAAGTAACAA
The DNA here is from genome assembly GCF_027579735.1 of Bombina bombina. Lineage (NCBI taxonomy): Eukaryota > Metazoa > Chordata > Amphibia > Anura > Bombinatoridae > Bombina > Bombina bombina. The sequence continues at coordinate 649,184,683 of NC_069499.1, read as the reverse complement.
TTCCATATAATCTTACCTAATTATATAGCAAACATTTTTAAATGTTCCAAACTGTCATTGCTATCACAAATGAGCATACAGAGAATCATATTTAATGGAACATTAAAGGGTAAAAAAAAATGCTCTAAATATAGAGTCAACCACAATTCTTAGAGAGGTTTATCTAATTATTTTTCTACAAAATTCCCAATTAAAGGGACAGTAAACATAAAAAATAATGTTACATAATTCTGCACATTATCTTAGCAACAGTTTGAAAACACAAAAGATTTCAGGCTCTTCTGATCGGGTCATATTTTCAAAAGCGATTTTCGGGTGGCCGATTGCACTATTGAACTAAATGTTGCATGCTCTCGCTACCAGACCGGAGTTTAGTTCAATAGAACTATCGGATGCGCTGTGATTAGACATCACACCTAAAAAACACTTTTGAAGAGAAGACCTGATCAAAAGAGGCTGGAGCCGGAAACAAGGTGAGTATAACTTTGGGGGGCTAAAATCTCTGAAATCTTTTGTTTTTTTTTTCTTTTCAAGCTGTCACTAAGATAATGTCTTTGGGTATTTTCTGTAGGCAAATCTTTTGATACACTTTTCTAAATGATTGTGATTGACCCCATAGTTAATTTCAGCACAGAGCAGCAATGTACTACTGAGACCTAGCTATATATATTTGATGAGCCAATGACAAGAGACATATGTGTACTGCTAACAATCAACAGCTAGTTCCCAATACTGCATTGCTGCTCCTGATACTATTTAGGTATGCTTTTAAAAAAATGGTGCCAAGAGAACAAAGTAACTTATTAATAGAAGTAAATTGAAAAGTTAAAATTGCATACTCTATATGACTTCGATGTCCCTTTAAATACCAGTGATTTGGGCTATACATGGTATAAAGGTTGATTACTACAACAACAACAAAAAGAGATTTTACTATAATAAAAATTGTATTCTTTTACGGAGTCAGGGCATGAAATAAAAGCATTTTACTATGATTTTTAACTGATCCTGATTCAAGTGAGCAGAATCTAAAATAGCTCTGGTGTGTTATATAAATACAAACTCCTGTGGATTTTAGTTAGACTGCTGAATGTGCAAAGCTGCACTGGGTTCCATTTGGTATATACTCATGGGGTGCTTTTTAAACATCTTTCATGCCCTGATCATTATTAATGACAATGACCTCTACTCTTGAGAAAGGCTACCAAGATTAGGTACTCTGACATATTCTTTAAAGGGAATATTAGCAAATAAGAGACTGTTTAAATTAGTGCAAGTTGCAGGGATTCCCTAGTGTGCGTTTCAGAGCAATTACTAGCAACCCAAGTGAGAACAGAGGTAGGAAGACTTTAAATTCCATTTACTTGCAAATTATTTTTCCTGAACTTAGCAGCTATTTAAACTCATATTCAGTTACTGTCAGAGTTAGTATTAGCTAGTGTGTATCTTGATTAAAAAGAAACAATGGGAATTAAAATTATATATATATCTCTATATCACTTTTATAACAATGCCATCTTTTCTTATATGAAAAATTAGTAAAGGACCTATTCTTTGAAGCAGAATAAAAGACTATGGGCTAGATTACAAGTGGAGCGCTAAATTATCGTTTTCCCGCAAACTGGCAAATCTGAATCATGCAAGTTTAGTTTTTACTTTCCTATCCCTTTAATAGGCATAATATTTTTTTCAATTTAATGTTTCCTTAATTTATGTATGAAAAGCAAACCATGTTCTAACATTGAGCTGAATAAAAAATGAAAATCAAAATAGAAATAGTATGTTCCGGGGGGCGGAGCCTGGCCAAGCAGGGTAATGGCCGCACAGTAATTAGGCTCTTTAGCCAAATTTCTCCCTAAGGGGGTTAAACATTAAGTTCCCGGTGAAATATACAGTTGCCCGATCGTCTAGACTACACCTGACCATCTAGTGGGGATCTGTGCCGGAGCCGGACAAAGACATGCGAGATCTGGGTGAGGAGAAGTTTACAGCGGTCCGGATCAGCCATTGCTCATGCATTTGTCACTGACAGCTCGGCTTCCGAAGAGCTCCGACATAGCTCCGGACACAGTTTGCCACCTGACTGGGCAATCTCCAGGGTCACCGCTTTGGATTGATCTACACTACCTCACAGCGGCACTCACCCGTGGTGTCGGGCCTTCAGCACAACTCGGGCCCTAAACACAAAGGTGAGATTGTCCCTCTCCGGCAACGGCCAATACTACATTAATAAATAAGACACACCGGGGTGCCGACAGTACAAACCAAAGGGCCTTTGCGCTCTTTTTCTAATCTTTTCACAGCCTCACGAGTACAGCAGAGGGAACAAGGAAGGCCCTGAAAATTAGTCACGCACCTCACTTATTATTAAAAGCGGCCTATTTTTGCCATTATAAGTACTATTGCCTTAAATTGAATCACCTAAAACCTGCTCAAATAAATATATCAGGAACTTTTGGTATAAAACAGGGAGTGCTCTGGGATGCCCTGCAAATGAGCAGTGAGAATGGAGAAGCCATTAAAAAATACCACCCTCAATCAATACCTTAAAACAGTAGAACCTCAGATGGAAACGGGGCCTGATCCTACTGAGACACAGTCCCAAGTCCCCATGACTGAACCCACACCTAATGATGGCTCTTTTATAACAAGAGAAGACATCAAAAATTTGTCATCCAAAGAGACATCTCTCAAGTTAAGCAAAGAGTTGCCAAATTTGAAAATATACAAACAATGTTATGTGAGGATGTACAACAATCCACAAAGCAGCTGCACAATCATGAAGAAACTATTAATTTTTTGCTGGATAAAGTCGAAGATCTCGACAATCGTAACAGACGAAACAATCTGAGGGTCAGGGGGATCCCTGAATCTATCATACCATCTGCCCTTACTGGCTGTCTACAAGACCTTTTTCGCTCCATTAAAGGTACCCCGACTGCACCTGAGGTAATTTTAGAGAGGGCACATAGGGCCCTTAGGCCGAAACCAACGGGGAAAGCCCCTCCACGAGACGTCATAGTTCGTTTCTTGAACTTTCTGGATAAAGAAGAGATATTAAAGAACGCAAGAGTTAAGTCTCCTATCACCCACGCAGGCGTCAGTATCCAAATATTCTCGGACATCAGCCCAGCCACCCTCCAGAAGCGATGAGAACTAAGATTTATTACTGACACACTTCGAGCAGCGGGGATCCAATACCGTTGGGGGTTCCCAGTGAGTATAATCACTACAAAAAATGGGGAAACGATAATATACCGTGGTCCTGATGACCTCCATAGGCTCAATGAGAAGCTGGGCCTAAAGATCTCCTTCCCAGATACAGAAGCAGACAACATGAGACCTATCCCCTCTTCGCAACCAGATGGTAGTCAACCTCCCACTTCCACACCAAGATGAGGTATCGTATAATATTTAATGGTTTGCTTTACCAACCACTACCACCCCTGGAACTGTTTCCACAACTCATGCTTTACAAGGCATTATACATACTGAGACTAGACTGTGCTATTTTGAGCAGTTTCTAGAGACTAGTAAGACTTGTCTGTGAAATTTCAGGATGAGCCCTTACCTGATACCCATCGCAGAATCAAAGCAAATAATAGATGCCTAAAGTTATGTACAACGTGGAACACTAGGACATTTTCTGGTTCAAAAGCAGTCTATTAGATAGTTTTGTATATTTTGCTAATACAAAGTACCTTAAACACTGGGTTATTTTATAATATATAGGAACTACTCATATCCACACTTAATTGTCGTTTGTTGTTACAATTGCAAACTTTTCCATTCTGTTATATTTAATGTATGCTTATATATGACCGGTTTGCTAGTTTAAAATTGTAAGTCACCCCATTATCATTGATATCTAGTGTTATATAGAATTTCTTTTAAAGGGTAGTCTATCAGATAGTTATGTTTATGCTGTTAATACAAAGTGGCTTAACCACCTGGCTATTCTCTAATATAGAGGAACCTCTCTCAATCACACTTTGTCATAGTCTGCTGATGCAACTACAAGTTTTTTCATAATGTTATATATATTGCTTGTTCATGTAAACCTATTTACACCCTATAAAACCCTGTGACGTGATCTGACACAGACTGATCTATCGCTAATAACACCCGAATCACATCTTAGGTAATCACCACAGCTCTAGAATGAACATAACAAATAAAAACACACATTTCGAAGTCTTGCACACATGGAAGTCGGCCACTCCATTACATCACTATTAAGGACATTGTTAACATGAGTCAGACTGACTTTACCCTTACGGATCTCATTGACCGGGAACTAAATTGTATATAAATTAAGACTAATATACTCAAAGAACCCTTAGGGGAAAAGGCTCCTTCCTCTCCTTTTCTCGACAGTAACCGCAAACCTCTCTTAGTTGCTTGGTTACAAAAACCTCTATTCAACCATTCAGACTTTAAGAGCTTCACCTTTCACTTTTTCCTCCTCAGACGCTTTTGCTAATCCCTAGTCTTTTACCTAACTTCACCTCTCTATTCTTTACTTCCTCCTCTTTCTTTACGCACCTCACCTACCTACTCATCCCTCTTCCCCCCCCCTTTTTTTTTTTTTTTTTCTTTCCTTCCCTTCTCCTACCCTCCCACTCCTCACAAACTGAGCACAAAACATGGCGTGTAAAACTCTCAAATTTATAACTATAAATGTTAAGGGCTTGAATAGCCCCATGAAGCGTAGTATTGTCCTGAAGGACCTCAATAGGCTGGGGGGGGATGTTGTCCTCATACAGGAATCCCACTTCAAAAAGGGGCACGAGCCGAAGTGGTTAAATAAGGATTACCCTACTGCTTTTTTTGCCTCTGGACCAAACAAAAAGAATGGGGTGGGAGTCCTAATTAAATGGTCAATCCCATTCCAAGCAACTCAAACAGATAAAGATCAGGAGGGCAGATTCATTATTGTTCAGGGGCTACTTTACGGACGCCCCATTACAATTGTCAATACCTACTTCCCTAATAAAGACCAAAAGACATTCATGAGGCATCTTTCCAACCATATCATAGATAAGAAGAAAGGCCCACTTATCATAGGAGGGGACTTTAATACCCCCATGGACCCCAGGTTAGATACATCGGGGGGCATTTCCACAATCCCCAAAAGAGACCTTAAATGTATTAACCACCTCCTTAGAGATTTAGCTGTCCATGATGTTTGGAGACTATCAAATCCAACTAAGAAAGACTACACATTCTTTTCTCACCCTCACAGAGTCTATTCCCGATTAGACTACTTTTTTGTAGATCCTCTAATCCTATCCACAATAAAAATGGCTAAAATACTACCCATTACCTGGTCGGACCATGCACCAGTACTGTGCACGATGGAATGGCCTGAGACACCTCTCGCCCCATTCCAGTGGCGACTGGATGATCACTTACTAGATGACCCTTTGGTCAGAGCAGAACTAGAGAAAACTATCCCAGAATATTTCCAGATTAACAGGATTAATGAGACCTCAGAAATGAATAGATGGGAAGCATACAAATGTGTAATCAGGGGGACATTGATCAAACACAAGGCAAGATTATGCAAACTACATAGGGAAAGCTATAATGACTTATTACAAACATTATCGGAGGCAGAAAGAGCTCATAAACAGTGCCCAGATGACGTAGTCCTTTCTGATCGTTTAACTCAAGCACGCACAACTGTGAAAGATTTTCTTCATCTAGACCACCCAAAGCAGACCCTAGTACTTAAACAGCATTACTACACTTATGGGAATAAAGCTGGCCGCTTACTAGCCAGATCTCTGAAGCGTAAACACTTAAAATCATATATTCTTACACTGACTGACAAAAAGGGACACACTAAATCTGATAGCTTTAGTTTGCAGAAACGTTCAGAAAATATTATGAAACCCTTAATATTACACAACCAACAGCTGATAGCAACCAAAGCCACTTATCCCAAGATCCCCTAGATGTACATAAATATACCTCTGACTTGGACCTGCCCCGCCTAGACTCAACAGACGCAGCTCTACTTGACCAACCCATCACATGTGAGGAAGTTTCACTAGCTATAAAACACACCTTGGTGGGTAAGAGCCCTGGACCAGACGGTTTTGGAGGTAAATATTACAGAATGTATTCCACTGACTTGACTCCCCGTCTCACACAACTATTTAATGTTATCGACGAAGTCGGCGGCTTCTCCAAACAAATGCTGGAAGCATATATCACAGTCCTTCCTAAACCAGGTAAACCTCCCACAAAACCAAAAAAATTTAGGCCCATATCGCTACTTAATGTAGACGTGAAAATATACGCTAAAATTCTCTCGGATAGACTTAATAAGATCCTACCCAAATTAGTGAGCCCAGATCAGGTGGGTTTTATACCAGGCCGCGAGGCAAAGGACAATACGCTGCGAATACTACAGCTAATCTCCTACACCCGTAATAACCAAATCCCTATGATATTGGTCTCCACAGATGCCGAGAAGGCCTTTGACAGGGTCAATTGGGGCTTTCTCTGCTCTGTACTGCAACAAATGAATATTAGTAGCTCTTTTATCTCCAAAATTTTTGCGCTATACTCCAACCCCACAGCTAAGGTGAGGGTTAACGACATCTTGTCTGAACCGTTCAAGATCACTAATGGAACGAGACAAGGCTGCCCTCTGTCCCCAATCCTATTTGCCCTGTCTGTAGAGGCTTTGGCTCATAAAATTCGGCAGAACCCCCTGGTTTGTGGCATTAAAATCAATGATTCAGAACATAAATTGGCATTATATGCCGAATATATTTTGTTTATGCTAACCAACCCAGAGAACTCTCTGACAGCGCTACTAGAGGAATTTGAAGTATACGGTAGATTCTCTAATTTCCACCTAAATGCAACCAAATCGGAAATTCTGAATATCAATGCATCCCCAGACACCATACTTAGAATAAAATCCGAGAGTCCCCTGATTGTCCAACCTCACAAAATGAAATACCTCGGTATATATCTGACGGCAGACCCAAAAGACCTGTTCTTAGCCAATTACAAACCGTTACAAAACCAAATCACAGCTGACCTTTCCAGCTGGAGCAATAAACAGATTTCATGGATGGGCAGAGTCCAAGTCGTTAAAATGATTATTCTACCGCGCATCTTGTACATATTACAAACACTACCTACCCCATTACCCAGACATTACATTACGAACCTACAAGAGATCATAGGACAGTATATCTGGCAAAAGATTAGACCACGTATCCCAAAAGCTATCCAGCTCGACAGGTCTATTTTAAACTCTGATAACATGGGAGTGTGGGCCTGGGTTTCCCCAAAATCAAGACCTACCTCATTGACATGTTACCCACTGTGGAGCGAATTGTTCCTAGTATGGGATAAAATTCTTAAAACATCCACTCACCTCTGCACCACGATCTCCCCAATGACTCCATACAGAAGCAATCCTGATATACCGACCGTGGACTTCCCCCCTCTGACTTGCCCCTCCCCACATATACAGGAATTCACTTTAAAAAGCATATTGGAGGGAGGTAGATTGATCCAAAGGGAGACCCTGACTGGGACTGAGGGGGATTCCCCTCCGCCATGGTTTGCATACACACAACTAGCACACTTTGTCCAGACTCACAAGAAAAGAGAAAACTTTAACCGCCCTTTGACTAGATTTGAAAACTTGTGCTCTCAGCAAACCCAACCCAGACGTATTATATCCAAACTATATAACATGTTACTGACTAATAGCAGGTCAGTGTATCCTTCCTACACCCTTAAATGGGCTAAAGATCTAGAAAGAGAAATCAGTCAGGAGGAATGGGATCGTGCTCTCGCATGTCATAAGGAAGTCACAATTTCCTCTAATATTATGGAAATGAACTTTAAACTGTTGGCAAGGTGGTACCTTACACCAGCCAGACTGCGCCATATATATATAAGAAAAGCAGTGGTAGATGTTGGAGGGGATGCGGGGAAGAAGCGGACTTAATACATATTCGGTGGTCGTGCAGGGAAATGGATGCTTTCTGGTCAGGGGTATTCTCTGTAATAAACACTAAACTTAACATACAATTACAAAAAGATCCAGGCATCCTTGTCTTTCTAGACATTCCTAAAATCCGAAATAAATCCAAAAAGCTTTTACTATATATTATGTTAAATAGCGCCAAACTCCTTATACCACAAAGATGGAAATCAAGCGAGGTTCCCTCCCTTGAGACATGGAAAAGGCAGGTTTCCTCTTTGCTCCAGGTAGAGAGATACCAATACATGAAGAATGGTACAATGGAGTTGTACGAGGCAGTGATGGAACTATGGAACCCTTCCGTGACCACTACACCCTAATTAAATGAGGCTTTAAATAGACAAGACGTAATCCCCTATTCGCAACATTACTCATCACCCCCCAGCCCCCAATTGACATAAATGCCTTACCAGCCATGACCCTATTTCCCCTCCCCCCTCCCCTTCCTTTAAAAATAAAAATATCCCCCCTTTTTTTTTTTTTTTTTCCTCTTCCCCCTCTCCCACCTCTTTCCCTCTCTACTTCTCTTCCTTCTCAATCCCTTGTTCAGACTACTACTTCTCTTATATACTCTGGTGTTTTCTCTACACTGGAGACTTATTAGAGTATAAGTACAAGAAATGTTGCAGGTATCACCAATGGACATATCATTTATTATGTTGTTATTTACTACCATGTTGTTGTTAACATTAGAAAATTGAAAAATGAGCTACAGTATTATTGAAAGAGAGACTGAAATACGGACTTTTAAATTTCCTTTTACAGAGGTTATGGAGGATCCCCGACCTTCCAGAATGTTGAAACCTTTTATTTTGTAAGGAGTTCTATATGTAAATCTGGAACATTTGATAGCTTTGTATTCTCTCTTACCGCTTGTTGTATTTTCTTTAAGCTCAATAAAAACCCTTAAAACTAAAAAAAGAAATAGTATGTTCCATTATTATAAGGAGTCTTTTAACCAGGTGACTTTCCTATTTCTAAATTTTCAAATAAATGATTTTTGAATAACATGGAAAGGAGGGCCCTTTTTTAACTCCAAAATATAATTCCTTTTGGTAAATAACCTACAAAATGTTTTAATCTCTCTAGACCTCATATCAGATATTGCCTGTATCTAGACATTAAAGAGACATTCCAGCCAACATTTTAATGCACAAGACTGTATTTCTGTTTTGAATAGAATATTTTTTGCAATATACATGCTTTAGCAAAAATGCTTCTAGTAAAAGTTACATGTTTCAAAAGTCTACTTAAATATGCTTCATGCACCAGCATTTTAAACACAGAACTTACTATGAGAGACTAAGTTGCTTGTTTCATCTGGTCCGGTAATGACTCAGTTTGGATCAGTAATGACATGATACAAGTCCCCATTGGCTCAATGAGCAGCTGCAGTATTTAAATTGCTGGTGCACTGAGAATATCTAGCTATGCTTCACATGCATGCGCAGAAAAAAATGCTAACACTTTAAAGGGACAGTCTAGTCAAAATTAAACTTTCATGATTCAGATAGGGCATGCAATTTTAAACAACTTTCCAATTTACTTCTATTATCTAATTTGCTAAATTCTTTAGATATCCTTTGTTGAAGAAATAGCAATGCACACATGTGAGACAATCACACAAGGCCTCTAGGTGCAGCAACCAATCAGCAGCTACTGAGCAAGCATATCTAGATATGCTTTTCAGCAAGTGATATCAAGAGAATGAAGCAAATTATATAATAGAAGTAAATTAGAAAGTTGTTTAACCCCTTAACGACCGACGACGTATGCCATACGTCCTCAGAAAAAAAGCACTTAACGACCGAGGACGTATGGCATATGTCGTCGGTTTAACAGAGCACTGGAAGCGATCGAAATTGCTTCCAGCTGCTCTAACAGTATTGCAGGCTTGCCTTGAGGTCTAGGCATCCTGCAATACTGTTCCCGAGTGCCGGGACCGGATTGATCACTCCCCCACGAGTGATCACTTCCGGTTTCGCTCCACGTGGAGCCCGGCAGTGTTTCAGAGCATCGGAAGCGATCGGACACGCTTCCGATGCTCTGCTTGTGTGCTAAGTGCCTCGGTGGGTCGAGGCACTTAGTTAGATGTAAAATAAAAGGAAAAAAGGAAAAAAAAAAAAAACGATTAAAATAAAAAAAAGCCCTAAATAGCCCCCCCCTCCCCCTTCACTAGGCATCCAAGATGGCGATGCCCAGTGCATCATGGGGCCTCTGGGGGTGTCCCTAGCCTGCATCATCATAGGGGCAAGCTAGGGTCACCCAATCTGAGCCTCCCACCCTAAAAATAATAATAATAATAAAATACCCCATTTGTCTGATCATGTCAATATTTGTAAATATTGACTATGATCAGTGTGGATCTCCCTCCCTCTCCTCACTTGCCATTTTGTTGGAGAGAGAGAGAGAGAGACCTGTATTTAGCAGAGAGAGAGAGATTTATTTCTTTTATTTGTTAAAAAATATAGAACCAAAGGCTCTTTTCAGAGCCATTAACCCCTAGCTTGCCAGTGATCACTATATATCACTGGCAGTAGCATAGGTTCACTTTTTTTTGCTGCATTTTGCTGTCTGTGCATTTTTTTAGGGGTTAATTTTGTTGTTGTAATTTTTTTAAAAACCCAAAGGCTCTTTTCAGAAACATTTAGTTAATTTAATTTAATTTTCAGAGCCATTAACCCCTAGCTTGCCAGTGATCACTATATATCACTGGCAGTAGCATAGGTGCACTTTTTTTTGCTGCATTTTGCTGTCTGTGCATTTTTTTAGGGGTTAATTTTGTTGTTGTAATTTTTTAAAAACCCAAAGGCTCTTTTCAGAAACATTTAGTTAATTTAATTTAATTTTCAGAGCCATTAACCCCTAGCTTGCCAGTGATCGCTATAAATCACTGGCAGTTGCATAGCTGTACTTTTTTGCTATCTGTGCATTTTTTTAGGGGTTAATTTTGTTGTTGTAATTTTTTAAAAACCCAAAGGCTCTTTTCAGAAACATTTAGTTAATTTAATTTAATTTTCAGAGCCATTAACCCCTAGCTTGCCAGTGATCGCTATAAATCACTGGCAGTTGCATAGCTGTACTTTTTTGCTGTCTGTGCATTTTTTTAGGGGTTAATTTTGTTGTTGTAATTTTTTAAAAACCCAAAGGCTCTTTTCAGAAACATTTAGTTAATTTAATTTAATTTTCAGAGCCATTAACCCCTAGCTTGCCAGTGATCGCTATAAATCACTGGCAGTAGCATAGCTGTACTTTTTTGCTAGTTAATTTAGTTAATTCATTTAGTTAATTTAATTTAATTTTCAGAGCCATTAACCCCTAGCCAGTGATCGCTATAAATCACTGGCAGTTGCATAGCTGTACTTTTTTGCTGTCTGTGCATTTTTTTAGGGGTTAATTTTGTTGTTGTAATTTTTTAAAAACCCAAAGGCTCTTTTCAGAAACATTTAGTTAATTTAATTTAATTTTCAGAGCCATTAACCACTAGCTTGCCAGTGATCGCTATAAATCACTGGCAGTAGCATAGCTGTACTTTTTTGCTAGTTAATTTAGTTAATTAATTTAGTTAATTTAATTTTTTTTAGTAATTGTTTTCTGTGACAGATACAAAAATGTCACAGAAAAGATATAGTGCTGAGGAGGCGTATGCCATCCTTGCGTCAGAGTCAGATGCCTCTATTTCTGACTCAGACCCCAATTTTGACCCTGCCATGTGCTCAGATACATCACTAGATGCAGTCTCAACTGATAGTGATGTATCTGTGGCTGCTAGCCCCCCTGCCAGCCCCCCTGCTACCCCCCCTGCCAGCCCCCCTGCTAGCCCCCCTGCCAGAAGGAGGCGTGTTGCTGCCATTGCTGCTGAAGAGTGGGTAACGCCTCATCTCCAGAGGCCAGATATCCCAACCTTCACAGCAAATGCTGGCATAAATATAGATGTGGCAGGTTTTAGCCCCCAGCAGTTTCTGGAAGTGTTTCTGGGCGATGATATATTGGGGAACATTGTCGCCCAAACTAATTTATATGCCCATCAGTTCCGTGCTGCAAAGCCTGGAACATATTTGGCAAAGCAGCAATGGGCCCCCATCAATGTGCCAGAATTCAAAAAATTCTGGGCATTGACTATGCTGATGGGCATCATAAAGAAACCCTCCATTCGCTCCTACTGGAGTAGTAGCCCCATCTGCTCTACCCCCATTTTCTCCCAGACTATGTCGAGGAAGAGGTATGAAATGATTCTGCATTTCATGCACTTCAGCGACAACAGCCTGCGCCCCCCTAGGGAGCATCCCCAATTTGACAGGCTGTATAAAATCCGCCCCCTGATAACCCACTTTTCTGCCAGGTTTGCAGAGGCTTATACACCTGGAAGGAATATATGCGTTGATGAATCCCTAATGAAGTATAAGGGAAGGCTGGGATTCAAGCAGTATATTCCTTCCAAACGCTCCAGATATGGGGTAAAGGTGTATAAGCTCTGTGACAGCGAGACTGGGTATACTCAGGCCTTCCAGGTGTATGAGGGAAAGGATAGCCACCTTGACCCTCCAGGTTGCCCAGAACATATGGGAACCACTGGCAAGATTGTCTGGGACCTGATATTACCCCTAATGAACAAAGGGTATCACTTGTACTTAGACAATTTTTATACAAGTGTCCTTTTGTTCAAGCTACTGTATTGCTTTGATACAGTAGCTTGCGGTACAATTAAAAAGAACCGCGCAGGTTTCCCAGGACAACTTGTACGCACCCGGCTACGAAGGGGGGAGACCTCAGCTCTGCGCCAAGAGGAGCTGTTGGCACTTAAGTACAGAGACAAGAAGGATGTATACCTTCTTACCACCATCCACACAGAGAGGACGGTGGCGGTTTCTGTACGTGGCAGAGCTGAGATCATAAGGAAGCCAGTGTGCATCAATTCTTATAACCGGCATATGGGTGGGGTTGATCTGGCTGATCAGCTGCTGCAGCCCTACCTAATTATGTGGAAGACAAGGGCCTGGTACAAAAAGGTTGCAATTTATCTAATGCAGATTGCAACCCACAACGCTTTTTTGTTGTTCAAAAAAGCAAACCCCAGAGTTAAAAAAACTTTTTTACAGTTTCAGCTCCAGATTATTACTGGGATTTTGTACCATGATGCACCTGCTCCCCGGGCGGTGATGGGAGAGAGCAGAGTTGGGGCTACTCATTTTATTTTTAAAATCCCCCCTACTGCCGCAAAGCAGAAACCACAAAAAAAATGCAGAGTCTGTACCAAGAGGGGGAAGAGAAGGGACACCATATATCACTGTCCTGATTGCCCTGGACAGCCTGCACTCTGCATTGGGGACTGCTTCAAGCGGTACCATACAATGGTCAATTTTTAAAAAAATAAATACATTTGGTGTTATATATATATATATATATATTTTTTTTTTTTTGGTTATGTTTACTGTTAGATGGGTTTTTGTTTTTTTTTTACTTTTACTGTGCCAGATTTTTACATTTCACTACTCTATTTTTTTCTAAAATTGGGCCTGTTATTTTTTTTTTTAACCAAAACCCCTGTCAAACCTATTCATGGGGGACATAGGTGTTCTCAGGGTGCCTTGCAAAAAACAACCTGAAGTATGTTTTTGTAATAACTTACAACAGTCTCTCCTAAATCATAGTCAAAAAGCAATATGTCTGTAAAAATGAAAATTGAAAAATTACCACCATACACTTTCTCCAATTTTTTGGGCTAAAACGGTTGCTTCAAAGGCATCAAAGCACACCATATACAATACCTTGGGGTGTCAACATTTAAAAAATATACACTTTCATGGCAATAAATAAAAGTGGGGTATGCGATAGGCCACAAACTAAAGATAGGCCTATCAGAAGAAATACTCTCATTGTTAATAACTAAAATCACAAGTCATAAATTTGTAACATAACCTTCCCAAAATCCTGGCAAACCTATGCATGGGGGGCATAGGTGTACTCAGGGTGCCTTGCAGAAAACAACCTGAAGTATTCTTTTGCAATAACTTACAACAGTCTCTCCTAAATCATAGTCAAAAAGCAATGTGTCTGTAAAAATGAAAATTGAAAAATAACCACCATACATTTTCTCCAATTTTTTGGGCTAAAACGGTTGCTTCAAAGGCATCAAAGCACACCATATACAATACCTTGGGGTGTCAACATTTAAAAAATATACACTTTCATGGAAAACAAATAAATTGGGGTATGTTAAAAGACCCCCCAAAAAGACGATAGGCAAAGAAAATATGTTAAATGTGAAAAAAAATCACAAACGCATGTCAGACATTTGGCATTGCACCCCCCAAACAAGCCATGAAACCTATGCATAGGTGGCATCACTGAACTCAGGAGATGTTGGTGACCCCATATTGGTGTCTTCTTTGGTAGTAACACATAACAGGAGCTGTGAATCCATGTCTAAAGTACAATGTATGTGAACAATAACACAAAAATATGAATGCCCAATAGTTTGACAAAGACTAGTGGTTAAATTAGTGCATGGAAAGTGTTAAAATACCTGCATTTGAAATACCCTAGGAAGTCTACTTTTCAAAAATATATGGTTTGATTGAGGTAAATTACATTGGCCGGCTTCAGAAATGTCTTAAATAGGACATGGGTGCATGGGATGTGAAAATTCAAAGTGGAAAAAATGGAATGGGCTTCCTAAAAATAAGGCCTTTTAGCCCCCAGAGAACCCAACACACCTATACATGGGTGGTATCACTGTACTCAGGAGATGTTGTTGAACACATATTGAGGTGGTTTTTGGCAGTAACACATAGCAGGAACTGAAAATCCATGCCTAAAGTACAATGTGTGTGAAAAATAACACAAAAAAATGACTACACAAACGTTTGACAAAGACTAGTGGTTGAATTAGTGCATGGAAAGTGTTAAAATACAAGCATTTGAAATACCCTAGGGTGTCTACTTTTCAAAAATATATGGTTTGATGGGGGTAAATTGCATTGGCCAGCTTCAGAAATGTCCCAAATAGGACATGGGTGCATGATGACCGATGTGAAAATTCCAAGTTGAAAAACTGGAATGTGCTACCTAAAAATAAGGCCATTTATCCCCCAGAGAACCCGACACACCTATACATAGGTGGTATCACTGTACTTGGGAGATGTTGTTGAACACATATTGAGGTGGTTTTTGGCAGTAACACATAACAGGAACTGAAAATCCATGCCTAAAGTACAATGTGTGTGAAAAATAACACAAAAAAATGACTACACAAAAGTTTGACAAAGACTAGTGGTTGAATTAGTGCATGGAAAGTGTTAAAATACCAGCATTTGAAATACCCTAGGGTGTCTACTTTTCAAAAATATATGGTTTGATGGGGGTAAATTCCATTGGCCAGCTTCAGAAATGTCCCAAATAGGACATGGGTGCATGATGACCGATGTGAAAATTCCAAGTTGAAAAACTGGAATGCGCTACCTAAAAATAAGGCCATTTAGCCCCCAGAGAACCCGACACACCTATACATAGGTGGTATCACTGTACTTGGGAGATGTTGTTGAACACATATTGAGGTGGTTTTTGGCAGTAACACATAACAGGAACTGAAAATCCATGCCTAAAGTACAATGTGTGTGAAAAATAACACAAAAAAATGACTACCAAAAGTTTGACAAAGACTGGTGGTTGAATTAGTGCATGGAAAGTGTTAAAATATCAGCATTTGAAAAACCCTAGGGTGTCTACTTTTCAAAAATATATGGTTTGATGGGGGTAAATTCCATTGGCCAGCTTCAGAAATGTCCCAAATAGGACATGGGTGCATGATGACCGATGTGAAAATTCCAAGTTGAAAAACTGGAATGCGCTACCTAAAAATAAGGCCATTTAGCCCCCAGAGAACCCGACACACCTATACATAGATGGTATCACTGTACTCAGGAGATGTTGTTGAACACATATTGAGGTGGTTTTTGGCAGTAACACATAACAGGAACTGAAAATCCATGCCTAAAGTACAATGTGTGTGAAAAATAACACAAAAAAATGACTACACAAAAGTTTGACAAAGACTAGTGGTTGAATTAGTGCATGGAAAGTGTTAAAATACCAGCATTTGAAATACCCTAGGGTGTCTACTTTTCAAAAATATATGGTTTGATGGGGGTAAATTCCATTGGCCAGCTTCAGAAATGTCCCAAATAGGACATGGGTGCATGATGACCGATGTGAAAATTCCAAGTTGAAAAACTGGAATGCGCTACCTAAAAATAAGGCCATTTAGCCCCCAGAGAACCCGACACACCTATACATAGGTGGTATCACTGTACTTGGGAGATGTTGTTGAACACATATTGAGGTGGTTTTAAGCAGTAACACATAACAGGAACTGAAAATACATGCCTAAAGTACAATGTGTGTGAAAAATAACACAAAAAAATGACTACCCAAAGGGTTGACAAAGACTAGTGGTTGAATTAGTGCATGGAAAGTGTTAAAATACCAGCATTTAAAATACCCTAGGGTGTCTACTTTTCAAAAATATGTGGTTTGATGGGGGTAAACTCCATTGGCCAGCTTCAGAAATGTCCCAAATAGGACATGGGTGCATGATGACCGATGTGAAAATTCCAAGTTGAAAAACTGGAATGCGCTACCTAAAAATAAGGCCATTTAGCCCCCAGAGAACCCGACACACCTATACATAGATGGTATCACTGTACTCAGGAGATGTTGTTGAACACATATTGAGGTGGTTTTTGGCAGTAACACATAACAGGAACTGAAAATCCATGCCTAAAGTACAATGTGTGTGAAAAATAACACAAAAAAATGACTACACAAAAGTTTGACAAAGACTAGTGGTTGAATTAGTGCATGGAAAGTGTTAAAATACCAGCATTTGAAATACCCTAGGGTGTCTACTTTTCAAAAATATATGGTTTGATGGGGGTAAATTCCATTGGCCAGCTTCAGAAATGTCCCAAATAGGACATGGGTGCATGATGACCGATGTGAAAATTCCAAGTTGAAAAACTGGAATGCGCTACCTAAAAATAAGGCCATTTAGCCCCCAGAGAACCCGACACACCTATACATAGGTGGTATCACTGTACTTGGGAGATGTTGTTGAACACATATTGAGGTGGTTTTAAGCAGTAACATATAACAGGAACTGAAAATACATGCCTAAAGTACAATGTGTGTGAAAAATAACACAAAAAAATGACTACCCAAAGGGTTGACAAAGACTAGTGGTTGAATTAGTGCATGGAAAGTGTTAAAATACCAGCATTTAAAATACCCTAGGGTGTCTACTTTTCAAAAATATATGGTTTGATGGGGGTAAACTCCATTGGCCAGCTTCAGAAATGTCCCAAATAGGACATGGGTGCATGATGACCGATGTGAAAATTCCAAGTTGAAAAACTGGAATGCGCTACCTAAAAATAAGGCAATTTAGCCCCCAGAGAACCCGACACACCTATACATAGATGGTATCACTGTACTCAGGAGATGTTGTTGAACACATATTGAGGTGGTTTTTGGCAGTAACACATAACAGGAACTGAAAATCCATGCCTAAAGTACAATGTGTGTGAAAAATAACACAAAAAAATGACTACACAAAAGTTTGACAAAGACTAGTGGTTGAATTAGTGCATGGAAAGTGTTAAAATACCAGCATTTGAAATACCCTAGGGTGTCTACTTTTCAAAAATATATGGTTTGATGGGGGTAAATTCCATTGGCCAGCTTCAGAAATGTCCCAAATAGGACATGGGTGCATGATGACCGATGTGAAAATTCCAAGTTGAAAAACTGGAATGCGCTACCTAAAAATAAGGCCATTTAGCCCCCAGAGAACCCGACACACCTATACATAGGTGGTATCACTGTACTTGGGAGATGTTGTTGAACACATATTGAGGTGGTTTTAAGCAGTAACACATAACAGGAACTGAAAATACATGCCTAAAGTACAATGTGTGTGAAAAATAACACAAAAAAATGACTACCCAAAGGGTTGACAAAGACTAGTGGTTGAATTAGTGCATGGAAAGTGTTAAAATACCAGCATTTAAAATACCCTAGGGTGTCTACTTTTCAAAAATATATGGTTTGATGGGGGTAAACTCCATTGGCCAGCTTCAGAAATGTCCCAAATAGGACATGGGTGCATGATGACCGATGTGAAAATTCCAAGTTGAAAAACTGGAATGCGCTACCTAAAAATAAGGCCATTTAGCCCCCAGAGAACACGACACACCTATACATAGATGGTATCACTGTACTCAGGAGATGTTGTTGAACACATATTGAGGTGGTTTTTGGCAGTAACACATAACAGGAACTGAAAATCCATGCCTAAAGTACAATGTGTGTGAAAAATAACACAAAAAAATGACTACACAAAAGTTTGACAAAGACTAGTGGTTGAATTAGTGCATGGAAAGTGTTAAAATACCAGCATTTGAAATACCCTAGGGTGTCTACTTTTCAAAAATATATGGTTTGATGGGGGTAAATTCCATTGGCCAGCTTCAGAATTGTCCCAAATAGGACATGGGTGCATGATGACCGATGTGAAAATTCCAAGTTGAAAAACTGGAATGCGCTACCTAAAAATAAGGCCATTTAGCCCCCAGAGAACCCGACACACCTATACATAGGTGGTATCACTGTACTTGGGAGATGTTGTTGAACACATATTGAGGTGGTTTTAAGCAGTAACACATAACAGGAACTGAAAATACATGCCTAAAGTACAATGTGTGTGAAAAATAACACAAAAAAAATGACTACCCAAAGGGTTGACAAAGACTAGTGGTTGAATTAGTGCATGGAAAGTGTTAAAATACCAGCATTTAAAATACCCAAGGGTGTCTACTTTTCAAAAATATATGGTTTGATGGGGGTAAACTCCATTGGCCAGCTTCAGAAATGTCCCAAATAGGACATGGGTGCATGATGACCAATGTGAAAATTCCAAGTTGAAAAACTGGAATGTGCTACCTAAAAATAAGGCCATTTAGCCCCCAGAGAACCCGACACACCTATACATAGGTGGTATCACTGTACTCAGGAGATATTGTTGAACACATATTGAGGTGGTTTTTGGCAGTAACACATAACAGGAACTGAAAATCCATGCCTAAAGTACAATGTGTGTGAAAAATAACACAAAAAAATGACTACCCAAAAGTTTGACAAAGACTAGTGGTTGAATTAGTGCATGTAAAGTGTTAAAATACCAGCATTTGAAATACCCTAGGGTGTCTACTTTTCAAAAATATATGGTTTGATGGGGGTAAATTCCATTGGCCAGCTTCAGAAATGTCTCAAATAGGACATGGGTGCATGATGATCGATGTGAAAATTCCAAGTTGAAAAACTGGAATGCGCTACCTAAAAATAAGGCCATTTAGCCCCCAGAGAACCCAACACACCTATACATAGGTGGTATCACTGTACTCAGGATATATTGTTGAACACACATTGAGGTGGTTTTTGGCAGTAACACATAACAGGAACTGAAAATACATGCCTAAAGTACAATGTGTGTGAAAAATAACACAAAAGAATGACTACCCAAAAGTTTGACAAAGACTAGTGGTTGAATTAGTGCATGTAAAGTGTTAAAATACCAGCATTTGAAATACCCTAGGGTGTCTACTTTTCAAAAATATATGGTTTGATGGGGGTAAATTCCATTGGCCAGCTTCAGAAATGCCCCAAATAGGACATGGGTGCATGATGACCGATGTGAAAATTCCAAGTTGAAAAACTGGAATGCGCTCTCTAAAAATAAGGGCTTTTAGCCCACAGAGAACCCGACACACCTATACATGGGTGGTATCACTGTACCCAGGAGATGCTACTGAAGACATATTAGGGTGTTATTCGGCAGTAACCCTTACCATTTTATCAGTAAATGTATTCTTAAATTGCTATTTGTCAAAAAATCAAATTATTTTTTTTCCCCAAAAAACTTTGGCATAGATTGGTGGTAAAATGGTTGCATGAAAAAAGTCAAAATACCCCAAGTTTAATACCTTAGGTTGTCTTCTTTTAAAAAATATATACATTTGAAGGGTTATTCAGGGATTCCTGACAGATATTGGTGTTACAATGTAACTATTGCCAATTTTGAAAAAACATGGTTTTGAAATAGCAAAGTGCTACTTGTACTTATTGCCCTATAACTTGCAAAAAAAGCAAAGAACATGTAAACATTGGGTATTTCTAAACTCAAGACAAAATTTAGAAACTGTTTAGCATTGGTATTTTATGGTGGTTGTAGATGTGTTAGAGATTTTGGGGCTCAAAGTTAGAAAAAGTGTGTTTTTTTTTCATTTTTTCCTAATATTTTATAATTTTTTTATAGTAAATTATAAGATATGATGAAAATAATCGTATCTTTAGAAAGTCCATTTAATGGCGAGAAAAACGGTATATAATATGTGTGGGTACAGTAAATGAGTAAGAGGAAAATAACAGTTAAACACAAACATCGCAGAAATGCAAAAATAGCCTTGGTCCCAGATGGTCAACAAATTGAAAAGTGGCCTGGTCACTAAGGGGTTAAAATGACATGCTCTTTCTAAATCACGAAAGAAAAAAAATTGGTTTTCATGTCCCTTTAAGTACTGATAAATTTTACTAGAAGCCTTTTTGCCAATACATGTCTAATATAAATTTGTTATATTCAAAGATGCAATTCATATATGTGAATTTCAGTTTTGAACGGAATGTCTCTTTAAGCCTAGGACAAAAAAAAAACTGTAGTCAGCTTTAAAATACAAAATTTCACGTTTTGAGGGTTTATATTCAGGTATTGTACAATGAATTGAATGGATCAGGTAGAACCTTGAATTTGCCATTACTGAAGGTTTTACTTTATACAGGACTCGTATTGAGCTGCTTATCGCTTATCACTTCTTTGCCTCATTATCATAATTGAACCATTTGAAGGGATGTTGATGTAACACATGGAGTCAGCATCTGCTATAACCTCTATGAAAAAAAAAGGAGAATTTTAATTGAGCTACCAGATGAACACAACTTCCAGCAATATGAAGTGAAGCAAAACGTCTTTTGGAGCTTCCTACATATCTTTTTGGTGCAGCATACAGCTGTACTTGATAACTCATATGCATTCAAAGCAAGCAGCACTGAAATGAGCACAGTACAGGAGAAATGTCATGGTTCAATGCACCTTCTGCAAGGTACAGGCTAAAAGTTAAGTAAATGCAAAGTTACATTAAATTGTATTGGCTTTTCTGATATTTACATTAAAGAGAGAGATCTAAGCTAGAGTTTTCAGCAGTGATAATCACATGGTATCTTACCGAACAAAGGCTTTAGAATGCATTTAAAGGAAAATTAAGTCCATCTTTTGAAGTGCTGCACTCTTTTTTTATGTAGAGAACTTTTTTTTAAAAAATGAACAATATTCAATAAGGGAAAAAGTTTAGAGCATAAAAGACAGATTAATGAAAGATTTAATACTGTGGGAAATATTGTGAGACTACTCAAAACCCCTTGTGTTAAGTCTATATGTATATATCAATATATTATTATGTGCAAATACACAAATGCATTGATATTAGTATATGTTCAATTGAATTCAAAGGAAAAGGGGGGTAATGACTGTCATAGATAGATATGAATAAACAAAAGAAAAGATTGACAGTAACTCAGCACTCAAAGGTTGTCAATATCAAAACAATTCCTACGTAAGGACAAAGGAGATCGCCTGTATCAGGGATATAATTAAAACTTAACTTTTACTATGTATAAATTTAAAAATGTAAGAACAGTGTGTAAATATAAGACAAAAGTGTGTGTTTTAAAGCTTAGATTAAAAATATGTAAGTATATTACATAGGGTGTTAGTTTTGACAAATACAATATAAGGCTCCAGGAATCAATAGGTTAATTGCTATCAGCCACACAGCTCAGCGCAGACCAATACAAGGGGTTCACGGATTACAAAAGAAACTGACTGAAAAAGAGGATTGACCTCGTCACCAATTAATCTGATCTATGCAATACTGGAGCCCGGGTAAGCACTGTTCTGTGTGACTACAAGTAACGTTATAAGGACATTATGAGGACATAGCCACCGTAAGTTCAATAATAAGGGACTATCCTTGAGATACTATTATAAGGCTTAAACTAACACCCAATACGCCTGATGCGCATTTCGTCGCTTACACGGCTTTATCAAAGGCAAACCCGATTTAGACTGACCCCCCGGTCTTTATTAAGCAAATAACCAATCCTCAGCGAGTATGATTACACACCCACTTGAAAACACCTATCACTGAAGACCTGTTCTAATTGGCTGAAAAACCGTCACATGGTTAGGCATGACTGGGTGACGTAATAGTAAACAAACTCTGATATATCATACAGCTTAATGACATGTGGAGAGAAAAGTGTTGTCCAATGTCTAGTACTACATTCGGCAAATTAAATATATATAATATACAGATGGTAACATAAGAGTAGGTTACGCACAAATACGATCACATTGTCAGGAAATATATATAATATACAGATGGTAACATAAGAGTAGGTTACGCACAAATACGATCACATTGTCAGGAAATATATATAATATACAGATGGTAACATAAGAGTAGGTTACACACAAATACGATCACATTGTCAGGAAATATATATAATATACAGATGGTAACATAAGAGTAGGTTACGCACAAATACGATCACATTATTAGGAAATATATATAATATACAGATGGTAACATAAGAGTAGGTTACGGACAAATACAATCACATTGTCAGGAAATATATATAATATACAGATGGTAACATAAGAGTAGGTTACGCACAAATACGATCACATTGTCAGGAAATATGTATAATATACAGATGGTAACATCAGAGACGGTTGAGCACAAATACGGTCATATTGTCAGAAAATTGTGATCACAATACATTCCAGAGTGAAATCTGTTGATTGTCTGACAATTCGATATGCTGAAACCACACACACTGATTAAGTGTCAGAACAAGTACACGGATTATGTAGAGAGAAAATTTACAGGTTTAACCACTTCCCATTATTCATTTACTCCAAAGAGATAAGTACAATAAATTTACTGTCTTTAAGTTGTAAATAAGCACATATTGTAGGAAATACTCAAAATTACTGTTTATATCTGATAATTACAGTTATTTAACTTATACAACCAAGTGCAAATGTATATGATTAAAAAGATGACATGTAAAAATGGAATAAATCATATAATATAGGTACTATTAGACAAACAGAAATTAAAACATCAGAAGAGGTACTTCCAATGTGTGAGAATGTCAATACTGTCCATTGTCATACAGACAAAGATGTTAAAAGAATATGGTTAGAAAGATAGTACTTCTTTGTTAGTAAACCGGGCATATCTATATATGTGCTTGAATAACAAAGAACATCAGATTTAGAGATGCTAATTGCTCAGTTTGGTGGGAACACATACTAAAATTCCTAGGTTGGATGCATAAATGTTATAAGGACGTTACTGTGAATAATTATCATAGATATTATACATTGTATAATCAAAGACCATATTCTATGCATAGGTCATCTAAATTCTACAAATATCTTGATATAAACGCTAGGTATAATGCTGATGCCCCATTGATATTATAAAAAATATATTCAGTAGTGATTTGGATCTCACAAAAAAGACCCAAATCCGTCCTGTTCATTAAGGCTATCCAGTGCCATTGTGTTTAACCAGAAGATCCATCGACATTCTGATTGAAGCAACATGGATTCGATATCTCCACCCCGTATTCCCGGTTTGATTACCTGAAGAACAGAGACTTTTAAAAGTGGTTTAGTGCCATGTTTTCTCAAATAGTGTCTAGCAACAGATATTAAAACTTTCTTATTCGCCATATCAGTTGCACAGTTCTTGATACTATTGATATGTTCCCCCAGTCTAGTGCGGAGTTCTCGGGTCGTGATACCAACATACCTTTTACCACAATCACATAGTAGGCAATATACAACATTTCTAGTTTTACAATTTGCAAAACCATACATATGTTTAGTTCCTGTAGGGGTAATGAACTCCCTCTAATTATGAATGTACTTGCAAAAGCTACATGATCCACATGTGTAGGTACCACATATTTTCTTATTGCTGGGTTTCTTCTTTATAAAATTGCTTTGTACTAGTGATGTTGCGAATAGTTCGCCGGCGAATAGTTCCCGGCGAACATAGCATGTTCGTGTTCGCCGCAGCATATGCGATGTTCGATCCGCCCCCTATTCAACATCATTGAGTAATACTTTGGCCCTGTACCTCACAGTCAGCAGACACATTCCAGCCAATCAGCAGCAGACACTCCCTCCCAGACCCTACTACCTCCTGGACAGCATCCATTTTAGATTCATTTGGAAGGTGCATTCTTAGTGAGAGGAGGGACAGTGTAGCTGCTGCTGATTTAATAGGGAAATTGATAGCTAGGCTAGTGTATTCAGTGTCCACTACAGTCCTGAAGGAGTCATCTGATCTCTGCTGTAAGGACAGCACCCCAAAAAGTCTTTTTAGGGCTAGAACATCAGTCTGCTTTTTTTTTTTTCCTGTGTAATCTAATTGCAGTTGCCTGCCTGCCAGCGTGTGTGTCAGGCTCACAGCGTATACTGTGCCCACTTGCCCAGTGCCACCACTCATATCTGGTGTAACAGTAGTGTAGATTTAAATAAAACCACACTTTTTTGACTGTGTTAAATAAAAGCAGTCAGTTTCCTTCACACGTGTGCGTTTCAGGGCCTGCCTGCCAGGGCACAGTGTCACCCCAGTGCAACTCATATCTGGTGTAACAGTAGTGTAGATTTAAAAAAACAACACTTTTTTGACTGTGTTAAATAATAGCAGTCAGTTTCCTTCACACGTGTGCGTTTCAGGGCCTGCCTGCCAGGGCACAGTGTCACCCCAGTGCAACTCATATCTGGTGTAACAGTAGTGTAGATTTAAAAAAAACAACACTTTTTTGACTGTGTTAAATAATAGCAGTCAGTTTCCTTCACACGTGTGCGTTTCAGTGCCTGCCAGAGCACAGTGTCACCCCAGTGCAACTCATATCTGGTGTAACAGTAGTGTACATTTAAAAAAACAACACTTTTTTGACTGTGTTAAATAATAGCAGTCGGTTTCCTTCACACGTGTCCGTTTCAGTGCCTGCCAGGGCACAGTGTCACACCAGTGCAACTCATATCTGGTGTAACAGTAGGGTACATTTAAAAAAAAAATACAATTTTGACTGTAATAGATTAAATAGCAGTTAGTTGTCTGCAAGCGTATGTGTCAGGCCTACAGCGTCTACTCTGCCAACTTCTGCCAGTGCACAGTGCCACTCATATCTGTTGTCACAGTAGCTTGAACGAATAGTACCACCAATCGAAAAAAAAATGACAGGCAGAGGCAGGCCACCCCGCAGGGGCCGTCGTGTTTGTGGTGCTGTGATTCCCTTTGGCCATAGAATAATGCCCAGTGTTCAGAGGCCACGTACCCCGAACTCGAACATTTCTGAGGACATAGTTGACTGGCTAACACAGGACACCCATTCTTCTACAGCTTCCGCTCAGAACTTTAACGCACCATCCTCCTCCAGCTTAGCTTTGGGCACCTCTCAAGTTACCACTCGCCCTCCAGCCGCCACCACCAACACTAGCACCACAGCCGCTTCACTTGATCTGTCAGAGGAGTTATTTACACATCAGTTGGAAGAAATGATTGATGCGCAACCATTATTGCCAGAGGATGTAGATAACAGAGATATGTCTCAGTCAGGCAGCATTACACACATGGTCGTACGGTGTGATGATGATGATGTTGTACTCGCTGCGGGAGTTTGGTCAGTCACTGTGAAGCGGGCGTAACCCTTACACTACATGATCGATACAACATCATACCTGATGTTTTAAAGCACATTATTCCAAACAATTTAGGAATGTTAGGTGATTTATGCCCTTTATGGCTTAAAACCAGACTCTGCATCAACTATGTAAATTTCCATGGGAGTTTTGCCATGGATCCCCCTCCGGCATGCCACAGTCCACGTGTTAGTCCCCTTGAAACAACTTTTCCATCACTATTGTGGCCAGAAAGAGTCCCTGTGGGTTTTAAAATTTGCCTGCCCATTGAAGTCAATGGCGGTTCGCCCGGTTCGCCGGTTCACAAACTTTTGGGGAAGTTCGCGTTCGCTGTTCGCGAACCCAAATTTTTAGGTTCACAACATCACTATTTCTCACCTGATGTAGGTTTTATTAATGATAGAAGGTCGGCACTCCCCATAAATTTTGCAAAACATTTTTATTTCATCACATTAAAATCACAATACATGTTTCTGATGTGGCAATAATCATAGATGCATGTGTTCTTGAAAGATATTTAAAAAAAGCACCACATGAGTATATTCTAAATGAAACCCAGTGCAGCTTTACACATTCAGCAGTCTAACTACAATCCACAGCAGTTTGCCTCCAAACACTCACACACAAGCTGTTTTAGACTCTGCTCACTTGAAACAGTTAAATATCATATCATTTGGTATTATTTTGTTCTCTTGGCACTATTTGTTCAAAAGCAAACCTAAGTAGGCTCAGGAGCAGCAATACAGTATAGGGATCTAGCTGGTGATTGTTAGCTACACACATGTCTCTTGTCATTTGCTCAGCTAGGTCCTAGCAATACATTGCTGCTCTAAGATGACTTTAACTATGGAGTAGATCACAGTTCTTTAGAAAAAACTATCTCGTTTATCTCCAATCCTCTTTAGATATTATTATTATTTGAATGCGCCTGTGTAATAATAAGTACGTTTTAGAACATTTCAAAAAATGTGTATTATATAATTGTGTAATAGTTTATGATACTGTTACTTACATAAGATAAATTGCTATTGAGTGAAAAAGAAAAAAAAAACATGTTGAGTGGTGAATAATTCTAACAAGCCGCCATATTGTTCTATAAAATCCCCTACAAAAAAAAAAACCTTTAGAGAATCCTGTGAAATACCTGTTTCTATTCACATCAAAATGCCTTAATGGCAAATGTATTTTTAGAACACTTGTTAAATCATATATAGATACTTTTCTACTGCAAATGTATTCAGTCAATGTCTACAGAGAAATAAAAAATTGATTTAAAATAAAAGATCAAAGTATGAGCCGATTTAGAAATTATTCTCACTACTTACTGAAAGAGAATACTCAAAAACATGTGAGGCATGGAAGGAAATATTAAACATTCATGGACCAGATAGAGCATGTCATTTTTAGATTTTCAAATCACTTCTAGTATCAGATTTACTTCATTTTCTTGGTATCCTTTTCTGAAAGGCAAAGCAAGGTAGACTTAGAAGCAGCAATGCACTACTGTGAGCTTGTTGGTGATTGAACACATATGCCTCTTGTTATTGGCTCACCAGATGTGTTCATCTAGGCTTCCGCTAGTGCATTGTTGAGCTGTAGCTGACTTTAACTATGTGTTTAACATTTAACCCATTTGCAGGAGATGGGGTAGATTACAAGTGGCACACTATTATTTGCAACTTAAATTCTGCTCGTATTATAATTTAAGTTAAAGCAAACATGTGAATGCAATTGTGATTTATGCTAGACTAATAACCGCGACTTCAGAGCACTGGTTAACTATTATGCAAGTCAAAAAAGTGTCACAAAACACATCAGAATACATGTAAAAGTACAGTTACACTCATAACACTATCTAATTAAAAGAATATTGCATAAAAAGGTTGTTAGGGCTCAAACAGCTCTAGAAAGAACTACAAAGGGGTTTAACATACAGATACATACATACACATATCTAAATATGTATATGTATGCATAATATATATATATATATATATATGTATATATATATATATATATATATATATATATACAGTATATATGTGCTTATATGTGTATACATATTTATTTTTGTATTTGAATGAGTACATATTTATTTACAGACTTATACACACATATAAACACATACATATGTACATACATATAGACATATATGTTCATTGGAACCCTTTGCAGTCAAGTAGATGAAAACATGAAAGATCAAATTTATTCAATATTCATATTTAATAAAGTGTTATACTGTGTATGTACTGTAAATATTTCACATTACAATGTTCTTCATATAGGGGAATATGTTCTTTGTTTTTTTAAATAGATATTCCTATATATATCCTTAAATATGTATATATATATATATATATATATATATATATATATATATATATATATATATATATATATATATATATATATATATATATGGTTGCACCGATACCGATACTAGTATCAGTATCGGTGCCGATACCAAGTATTTGCATGAGTACTTGAACTCGTGAAAATGCTCCGATACTTAAACCGATGCCTCGTTTTTTTCAAACTGCATGTTCCCATTTCATTTTAAGCTGGAGTGGAGACTTAACTAAAAATTGTTCACTTCTATTCTGCCAAATTGCTGTTATTTGTATTATTGTAGGAGAGATCACTGTACCTCGTTCAGACAAACCACTAAAGTACTGGGCAGTTAATAAACTGAGATACTTTTTTTGAAAGTGAAACTGTTCAGCTTAGAGTCAAACGTCCTTACTGATAGCAGAAACAGACTTATAGCTGAACATGCAGAGATGCTTCTGAATGTGCCACTAACTTTTGAAAAAGCATTCTAATTGCTAGATTGCCTGTGATACTACTAATACAATATTCAGGTGACACAACAATAAATTATATGAAAGTTTTAAGAACTGAGCATGACATAACTTAAAACCTTTTTAAAGTGTAATTGAATTTTTGTTTTATTAGTTTTAACTAAAAAATAAATAAAAATAAATGTTTATTTGCTGAATAAACTGTTGGTTTATGGTCAGGTCTGCAGAAACAAGTCAACTTTAACCAAGACATCTGTGGATCTTACAGTTATCAGACAGTAAGCATTAGTAGGAAGTACACAGCTCTTACTGATATATCACTTTCGAGCTCTGGCTAAGTAGAGAGAAATATAAATTAGCACAATGCAGAAACCAACCAATCACTGTGCAGTATATAGTAGGGTTAGAGTTCTGAAATCCACAGAGCACAGACTAGTCTATCTGGTAGGTGTGGGAAAAAATAACATTTTTAGTTTAAATTAAAGCTAAAAAGCAAAATGCATAGTGAACGTTTATTGCAAAATTGTTTCACCATTCATAATTAAAGATTTTGGGCTAGATTGCGTGTGTAATGCTATTTTAATATGCGCCCGTAAAGGGGCAAATATCAAGCTCGGGAAATCGTAATATTGCGCTCCACTCATAATCTAGGCCTTTAAGAGGAATTCAATTTTGAGTTCTATTTTACTTTTAAGTGAAAGGCTAAAGATCCAAGTTATTTCAATTTACAAGGATAATAACAGCAATGTGAAGACAAAGTTTGCTTTTGTTGTATAAATTCTAATTTATAAGTTTATGCATCTTTCCAAAGTTCTTGTTCCTGTAACATGTTTTTCCCCTGAGTGCACGATAACAATCTGAGAACTGTTTTCCACCAACTGACAGATGTATGCTGGGCTTGCATGTAACACAACTTTGAAAACCATTCCTATTATATTGTATTTCTATTGTGACCTCCTACTGATATGTACAGCAATGATAAATGTGGCATAAGTTGACAGTTTAGATGGCAGATTATAGGCCCGATGATCAAAAGATTGTCATAATAGTGCTATCCGCATCGCAATTGTAATTACAGGTAAAATGTATAAAAGAGGTCGTGCTGTACCATATGTGCTTACTTTTAATAACACGTCCAGAGACTGGTGAGGGTGTTAAGTGAATTTTGCAGCATTTTCACCAAAGCATCAGCAGCTACTGTATATGAAGACAAATGATATTTATGACTGTTCTCTCACCTTTTTACTCACCATAACACATATAGCCAAAAATTGAAAGCTATAATAAAGCATAATATGTTTTATTAACCGCTTGTGCCATATTGACGTAGGTATTACATCACACAGTACTGTAGTTTTCCCAGCATACTGTGTGAGATAATATCTTCATCCAAAACTGTGGAGCATGCTGCAATCCGCACTGTCATCTTAGACAGCCGAGACTGCAACTTGGGGCAAAACGCATCTGCCTTCATATAGTAAGGGAGCACTGATCATGCATCAAGCACCAATTTTAGATGTTCACTAGACTTTTGTTGCAGGAGCATATCCATTTTGAATTGAAATGTATTTTTATTATCAAAAAATTTTTTCGAGTAAAACTATCACTGTTTCAGTTAAATTTACATGGCATAAGCTTCCTCTGACTTTCAGAGCAGAAACTCTGCTTAAAATGTTGGTGCACAAAGCATATCTAGATACGGTGTATGTCAGGTTAACTTTGCTAGAAGTAAGCTTATTATGCGCGTCAGGTAGCATTCGTATTACAAGTTGAAAATAAAAAGTTTTCACATGAGAGCTAAACTGAAGGGTGCAAAAAGCCACATTTCAAATATTGTGACCACGTTAATGTATTCTATAGACTTTAATGGAGCGTGACAAGTGGAAAATAAAACCCAACACCCAATCACATTTAACCAAGTGCGCTAACCCGACATGAAATATCAATATTTCACATTCCACTGTTCTTCACATAAAATAATACTTTCTATTTATTCAGGAATAAATATTTCTATTTATGTTTTTTTGGTAAAATATATATCTATACTTATTAATATAGGAATATCTATTTATAAATACATAGAACCATGTGAAGAACATTGGAATGTGAAATATTTACAGCACAAACACAGTAAAACACTTTATTAAATAAATATTGCATAAAGATGATTTTTCCTGTTTTCAACTACGTGACTGCAAAGAGCTCCAATGCACTTTAATATGCCTATATATGTATACATATGTATGTATGTGTTTATATTAGGGATGGCCGAATGTTTCGCAACATTTTAACACATTCATTCGTTTAGAATGTTGAATGTTTGTACAAATTTCTAACATTTGATTAATGTAAAAGTATTTCTAATGATTTCTTTAAATGTAATATTCAAATTATGCAATATTCTAAATAGAAACATTCAAATTGATATATTTGTATCTATTATGTATCAGTTTACTAAATTACCTACCACATGAACTATTGAACTTCTCAATAGTATTTGTTAAATCAAATGTTAAATAAGAAATTTCGAATGTGGGCATTCGATCTAATTATGAACATTAGTAAAAGTAACATTTGAAAATGAGAAATAACATTTGATTATTACATTTTAATGGATTTTCATTCTTATCAACATTTGATTTTTAAAACGAATGTTCACAGGACTATTCTTTCTACCAAATTAATTACACTTTCAGCACATTCGCCCATCCCTAGTTTATATATGTATATATGTCTGTAAATACATATATACACATATAAATACATCAATACATATGTACATGCATATAAATATATATATATATATATATATATATATACGTAAACATACTTATGCCTTTTTTCCGACCCCTGAGACCTCATATCTTTGAGCCCTTATAACTTTTTTATGAAATATTTTTTTGAAATAATGTTTATTAGACACTGTTATTAGGAGTGTAACTGTACTTTTAAACATATTTTTAGTGTTTGTACCACTTTTTTTTATCATGTGTCACTGTTAAACACAGCTCTGCTATGCAAACGTGCATTAAATTAAATTGCCCTCAAACTAATGCATATACTTTTAACTTGTAATACGTGCGCTACTTCCAATGCTCGCAAAGAGCTACAAAAACCCCTTATTGCTCACATGAAATAATTAGCACACCACTAGTAATATAGCCCGATATGAGTCCACATTTACTCAGTTACACTACCACCTTTATTATTACTTTAGCAATATTACATATAACGTTTTTTTAAACAAACAAGCAAATACACTAAAATCAATATATTTTAGATGTTTCCACACTAGGCTGACGCATTGCAATAAAAGTTTATGACCAATAAACACTCAAATATGCAATCAACTAGATATTATGTAGAATCATTAGTCTGCATATTATTGTTCTAGGAAACGATTTTAGTCAAAATGATAAAAATAATGGACACAATTGTATGTGTTGTGCATTTGGTGGCTTTTGTGATGAGTTTTTTCACCATATTGTTATTCAGTATGTTTTGATAAAACCATGAACTATTATTTATGCTTTTTGAGCTTTTCTACCATACTATTTGGCAGATATCACTTTTTAATATGGCTTTCATTTTTAAATAAAGTTATTTTTTTTAAATAAAAATACATAACTTTATTTCCAACCTGAGCAAAACATTTTTCAAAGGGTATTATTTTTTCAAAATTCAGATAGAGCATACAATCTTTTTTTTTTTTTTTTTAAATTCCAGTTAACTTAAAGGGACACTCAACTCCAAAATTTTTATTGTTTATAAAGATAGATAATCCCTTTATTAAGCATTCCCCAGCTTTGCACAGCCAACATGGTTATATTAATATACTTTTTACCTCTGTGATCACTTTGTATCTAAACCTCTTTTGACAGCCCCCTGATCACATGGCTATTTTTTTATTATCTATTGACTTGCATTTGCAGTGTCATCCACAACCCCCGGGCATGAGCACAATGATATCTATATGCCCCACATGAACTAGCAGTCTTCTTTTGTGAAAAGCAAATAAAAAAGCATGTAATAAGAGGCTGTCTGTAGTGGCTTAGAAGCAGGCAGAAATTAAGAGGTTTAAATGTTATAAAGTGTATTAATATAATTGTGTTGGTTGTGCAAAGCTGGGAATGGGTAGTAAAGGCATTATCTACCTTTTTAAACAATAACAGTTTTGGTGTTGATGGTCCCTAATATCAAATTTGCTTTATTCCTTTTGCATCATTCGTTGAAGGAACAGCAGAGCACTACTGCAAACTAGCTGAACACATCAAGTGAGCCAATGACAAGAGGCATATATATATATGTGCAGCCACCAATCAGCAGTTAGTTCCCAGTAGTCTATTGCTACCTCCTGAGCTTACCTAATTATGCTTTTCAACAAAGGATACCAAGTGAACAAAGAAAATTAGATAAAAGAAGTAAATAGGAAAGTAGTTTAAAATGATATGCTCTATATGGTTTATGAAAGAAATTTTTTTTTTTTCATATCTCTTTAATATGACAGCTAAGAGTTTAGTTATGTTTTTAAACGTGTTTGTTTTATTTTAAATTTAAGAACAGTGTCTCATTTTTGACAGTATTATTTAATTTTTTTACTATATAGGTGTCAAATTTAAATTTTGTTAAATAGTGAGACCACAACACTTCTTTAAAGCAGGAAGACAGATAAAGAAGTTTATGTGCTAGAAATTATTATCCATTACTGGTAAGTATCAACAGATTTCACAGCACTACACAGGACTACAATTAAAGGATTACTTTCTGTTATAATTTTTAAGCTAAACAACTAACATATTAAAGTTAATAAACATTAATTAAAACCTACTGACCTATATTTTCTCCAAAACGAAGTTTCAAAACGTTCTAAAAGTTATATATTTTATTCCCCGATGATGTCACGTTATCCTGCCCACTATTTTCAGCACTGCATGTTCAAAATACTTAAAGGGACATAATACTCATATGCTAAATCACTTGAAACTGATGCAGTATAACTGTAAAAAGCTGACAGGAAAATATCACCTGAGCATCTCTATGTAAAAAAAGGAAGATATTTTACCTCACAATCTCCTCAGCTCAGCAGAGTAAGTTCTGTGTAAAAAGTTATACTCAACTGCTCCCAGCTGCAGGTAAAAAAAATTATGAACTCTTACTGTGATCTCATGAGATTTGACTTGACTCTCATGAGATTTCATTGTAAACTTCCTTTACCTGATTGGTGAAATAATATGAGAGTGCACGATGCTCATCCCTTCAGATGTCCCAAGACAGACACACTAAAATGCTGCTTAGAAATCCTTTACAATGGGAGGTGGCTACTGAGGAACTTTTGAGGTAAAATATCTTTCTTTTTTACATAGAGATGTTCAGGAGATATTTTCTAGTCAGCTTTTTACAGCTATGCTGCATCACTTTCAAGTGTTTAAACATTTGGGTATTATGGCCCATTAAACCAATAACTTTGTGTTTAAAGCGCCATTTTGAAACCTAGGTATTGTAAACGGATTGGTACAGAGCAAAGGATACCCACAGAGTGGGTTTGGAAAACAATTAAATTTGCAGACAAGATTTCTGATATACGGTAGAGATATGTTAATGAAATGCTATTGATAAAAAGCGTATTTGGGGTAGTTAGTTAGTAACAGGCATAGAAAATATTTACTTACAGTGGCCCTTTAAAGAAATGTCTACATGACTATATTGACTAAAACAGGATGACTTGTAGATGGTTCTAAGCGTTTAGTGGTTGAACCGACAATCTGGAAGGTTTGCACTCTGGATAGCAGTGGTTTTAATTGCATATAGATACTAGATTTAATGCAACCACATCCACAAAAACTTTAACAAGTTGTGCATAGGTAAAGGGTAGTAGATATGTTCCAGGTGAACATTGTAAAGGTTGAGGCAATAAACTGAGAAAACATTGGAAAAAAGGGGCTGTAGAAGCGTAAAGACTTTCCGAGGGTCTATGGCTTAGGTACATATTTTTTTTCTAGTTCTTAAAAAATGGGGGGAGGGGGGTGGAAATAGGTTGTTGTAAGGCTTCATAGAAATTATTGTGGATGTTATGGTGGGGGAATCTGTTTCTACCATAGATCACTGATAACTAAGAATGACAAAAAAAATGTTTTCTTATCCCCGATAGAGAAGATGACATGTACACAAGAGATAGCTTTGCAGAATAATAGCTATAGACAAGTTTGAGGAATGGAGGTGCTACAATAATCAATGGAAGTGTTTACCTCCACTGTACCCCAGAACCACAACTGTAAAGATGATACAGTGGCATTTTGGTGTTTAGAGAATTTCAGGAAGTGGGAAATTAAAGTTGACAAATCAACAGAACATTTGGAATTGGTTAGGGTTAGAACAAGTAAAAGTAAATATAACTAATCAACAGGAAGTTTAGAAATTGGAAAATACAAGGTTAGAATGGGCATGACAACATGAGTAATAGTCCACTGGTAGAAGCCAAGGGATTAGGCTACAGGGAAACAAAACTGGTGAAGGGAGAGTAGGAATGTAAGTAAAAAGAATGTGTTTGATCTAAGCAGCAAATGGGTTAATGAACTGTAAGCATTGTTCTGGATAAAAGTAAATGACAGACACTTTAGAATAACAGGAGAGAATTTATGTTATAGTGTAATCTTTAAGGGTGATAAATAAGAAAGAATGATCAAATGGAATACAATGTAAGTGTAAGTGTCCCAAACTCCACCACCCACACTTTACCAACCAACTCATCCATTTGCCTCTGCAATTAAAACTAATAAAACTTAATATATAAACATAACTGTGACTTTCCAACTGCAAAATATTCTAACT
This sequence comes from Bombina bombina, assembly GCF_027579735.1. Taxonomy (NCBI): domain Eukaryota; kingdom Metazoa; phylum Chordata; class Amphibia; order Anura; family Bombinatoridae; genus Bombina; species Bombina bombina. The sequence goes on along the minus strand of NC_069499.1, from coordinate 649,149,138 downwards.
GTTCTGTCCCAACCCCCAGGCAAGAATAACATAACCTTTAGGCAAAATACCTTAACAATGTAATCTTCATACTTAATTAGTGCTAATCTCAATTACCCAATCACCTTTTCTAACAATTTCTGACCCTAATGATCCAAAACAATTAGTCTAAATTTAACTACATCAGATATTCACTGTAGTTCTGCCCATCTCAGGACTCAACAAATTATGGAACCTGCACAGAGAAAAATATGATACGAATGTTAATTAGATATTGTAATTAAGTGTTTGGACATATCAATCATAATTATAAAATGATGCAAAATGATACAACATTGCTAGCTGCACATATCATGAGCTGATAATATACTGAAATTATACAATCTGCATTTGAATACATTGAAAAAATAAACAAACAAACAAAAAAATTCAGGTGAAAAGTCTTAATTCCTACTTTTTCAAATGTTTACCAAATAAAAATGTATGAAATATAGGGATCAATCACAATGTTTTAGAAGATTTATCAAATCATTTATCTACAACAATTCCCTTATACTTTAATGGTGATTTTCTGTAGAAAATGATTAGGTAGGTTTTTCTAAAGGATTGTTATTGACCCCTTAGAAAGGTCATATGAGTGCGGGGGGGGGGGGGATTATTGATTTTGATTGCACTGTTTAGATCCCATTCATCAAAACGCCTTTAAATTGAGTGAGTCATCCTCTGCTGCCCACATTTAAGACTGTGCAAGCAATTTGTGTGTGTAGCCCTGCCCCCAACTCCCATGCAACAAACTGAGGCCTAGATTTAGAGTTCGGCGGTAGCCGTCAAAACCAGCGTTAGAGGCTCCTAACGCTGGTTTTGGGCGCCCGCTGGTATTTGGAGTCAGTCAGGAAAGGGTCTAACGCTCACTTTTCAGCCGCGACTTTTCCATACCGCAGATCCCCCTACGCCATTTGCGTAGCCTATCTTTTCAATGGGATCTTTCTAACGCTGGTATTTAGAGTCGTTTCTGCAGTGAGCGTTAGAGCTCTAACGACAAGATTCCAGCCGCCTGAAAATAGCAGGAGTTAAGAGCTTTCTGGCTAACGCCGGTTTCTAAAGCTCTTAACTACTGTACCCTAAAGTACACTAACACCCATAAACTACCTATGTACCCCTAAACCGAGGTCCCCCCACATCGCCGCCACTCGATTAAAATTTTTAACCCCTAATCTGCCGACCGCCACCTACGTTATACTTATGTACCCCTAATCTGCTGCCCCTAACATCGCCGACCCCTATGTTATATTTATTAACCCCTAATCTGCCCCCCACAACGTCGCCGACACCTACCTACACTTATTAACCCCTAATCTGCCGAGCGGACCTGAGCGCTACTATAATAAAGTTATTAACCCCTAATCCGCCTCACTAACCCTATCATAAATAGTATTAACCCCTAATCTGCCCTCCCTAACATCGCCGACACCTACCTTCAATTATTAACCCCTAATCTGCCGACCGGAGCTCACCGCTATTCTAATAAATGTATTAACCCCTAAAGCTAAGTCTAACCCTAACACTAACACCCCCCTAAGTTAAATATAATTTTTATCTAACGAAATAAATTAACTCTTATTAAATAAATAATTCCTATTTAAAGCTAAATACTTACCTGTAAAATACATCCTAATATAGCTACAATATAAATTATAATTATATTATAGCTATTTTAGGATTAATATTTATTTTACAGGCAACTTTGTAATTATTTTAACCAGGTACAATAGCTATTAAATAGTTAAGAACTATTTAATAGTTACCTAGTTAAAATAATTACAAATTTACCTGTAAAATAAATCCTAACCTAAGATATAATTAAACCTAACACTACCCTATCAATAAAATAATTAAATAAACTACCTACAATTACCTACAATTAACCTAACACTACACTATCAATAAATTAATTAAACACAATTGCTACAAATAAATAAAATTAAATAAACTATCTAAAGTACAAAAAATAAAAAAGAACTAAGTTACAGAAAATAATAAAATATTTACAAACATAAGAAAAATATTACAACAATTTTAAACTAATTACACCTACTCTAAGCCCCCTAATAAAATAACAAAGCCCCCCAAAATAAAAAATTCACTACCCTATTCTAAAATACAAATATTACAAGCTCTTTTACCTTACCAGCCCTGAACAGGGCCCTTTGCGGGGCATGCCCCAAGAATTTCAGCTCTTTTGCCTGTAAAAAAAAACATACAATACCCCCCCCCAACATTACAACCCACCACCCACATACCCCTAATCTAACCCAAACCCCCCTTAAATAAACCTAACACTACCCCCCTGATGATCTTCCTACCTTGTCTTCACCATGCCAGGTTCACCGATCCGTCCTGGCTCCAAGATCTTCATCCACCCCAAGCGGGGGCTAGACATCCACTGAAGAAGTCCAGAAGAGGGTCCAAAGTCTTCCTCCTATCCGGCAAGAAGAGGACATCCGGACCGGCAAACATCTTCTCCAAGCGGCATCTTCTATCTTCTTCCATCCGATGACGACCGGCTCCATCTTGAAGACCTCCAGCGCGGATCCATCCTCTTCTTCCGACGACTAGACGACGAATGACGGTTCCTTTAAGGGACGTCATCCAAGATGGCGTCCCTCGAATTCCGATTGGCTGATAGGATTCTATCAGCCAATCGGAATTAAGGTAGGAATTTTCTGATTGGCTGATGGAATCAGCCAATCAGAATATAGTTCAATCCGATTGGCTGATCCAATCAGCCAATCAGATTGAGCTCGCATTCTATTGGCTGATCGGAACAGCCAATAGAATGCGAGCTCAATCTGATTGGCTGATTGGATAAGCCAATCGGATTGAACTTGATTCTGATTGGCTGATTCCATCAGCCAATCAGAAAATTCCTACCTTAATTCCGATTGGCTGATAGAATCCTATCAGCCAATCGGAATTCGAGGGACGCCATCTTGGATGACGTCCCTTAAAGGAACCGTCATTCGTCGTCTAGTCGTCGGAAGAAGAGGATGGATCCGCGCTGGAGGTCTTCAAGATCGAGCCGGTCGTCATCGGATGGAAGAAGATAGAAGATGCCGCTTGGAGAAGATGTTTGCCGGTCCGGATGTCCTCTTCTTGCCGGATAGGAGGAAGACTTTGGACCCTCTTCTGGACTTCTTCAGTGGATGTCTAGCCCCCGCTTGGGGTGGATGAAGATCTTGGAGCCAGGACGGATCGGTGAACCTGGCATGGTGAAGACAAGGTAGGAAGATCATCAGGGGGGTAGTGTTAGGTTTATTTAAGGGGGGTTTGGGTTAGATTAGGGGTATGTGGGTGGTGGGTTGTAATGTTGGGGGGGGGGGTATTGTATGTTTTTTTTTACAGGCAAAAGAGCTGAAATTCTTGGGGCATGCCCCGCAAAGGGCCCTGTTCAGGGCTGGTAAGGTAAAAGAGCTTGTAATATTTGTATTTTAGAATAGGGTAGTGAATTTTTTATTTTGGGGGGCTTTGTTATTTTATTAGGGGGCTTAGAGTAGGTGTAATTAGTTTAAAATTGTTGTAATATTTTTCTTATGTTTGTAAATATTTTATTATTTTCTGTAACTTAGTTCTTTTTTATTTTTTGTACTTTAGATAGTTTATTTAATTTTATTTATTTGTAGCAATTGTGTTTAATTAATTTATTGATAGTGTAGTGTTAGGTTAATTGTAGGTAATTGTAGGTAGTTTATTTAATTATTTTATTGATAGGGTAGTGTTAGGTTTAATTATATCTTAGGTTAGGATTTATTTTACAGGTAAATTTGTAATTATTTTAACTAGGTAACTATTAAATAGTTCTTAACTATTTAATAGCTATTGTACCTGGTTAAAATAATTACAAAGTTGCCTGTAAAATAAATATTAATCCTAAAATAGCTATAATATAATTATAATTTATATTGTAGCTATATTAGGATGTATTTTACAGGTAAGTATTTAGCTTTAAATAGGAATTATTTATTTAATAAGAGTTAATTTATTTCGTTAGATAAAAATTATATTTAACTTAGGGGGGTGTTAGTGTTAGGGTTAGACTTAGCTTTAGGGGTTAATACATTTATTAGAATAGCGGTGAGCTCCGGTCGGCAGATTAGGGGTTAATAATTGAAGGTAGGTGTCGGCGATGTTAGGGAGGGCAGATTAGGGGTTAATACTATTTATGATAGGGATAGTGAGGCGGATTAGGGGTTAATAACTTTATTATAGTAGCGCTCAGGTCCGCTCGGCAGATTAGGGGTTAATAAGTGTAGGTAGGTGTCGGCGACGTTGTGGGGGGCAGATTAGGGGTTAATAAATATAACATAGGGGTCGGCGATGTTAGGGCAGCAGATTAGGGGTACATAGGGATAACGTAGGTGGCGGCGGTTTACGGAGCGGCAGATTAGGGGTTAAAAGTGTAATGCAGGGGTCAGCGATAGCGGGGGCGGCAGATTAGGGGTTAATAAGTGTAAGGTTAGGGGTGTTTAGACTCGGGGTACATGTTAGGGTGTTAGGTGCAGACGTAGGAAGTGTTTCCCCATAGGAAACAATGGGGCTGCGTTAGGAGCTGAACGCTGCTTTTTTGCAGGTGTTAGGTTTTTTTTCAGCTCAAACAGCCCCATTGTTTCCTATGGGAGAATCGTGCACGAGCACGTTTTTGATGCCGGCCGCGTCCGTAAGCAACTCTGGTATCGAGAGTTGCATTTGCGGTAAAAATGCTCTACGCTCCTTTTTTGGAGCCTAACGCAGCATTTGTTTTAACTCTCGATACCAGAGTTAAATTTATGGTGCGGCCAGAAAAAAACCCGCGGAGCGTTAACAGCCCTTTTACCGCCGAACTCTAAATCTAGGCCTGAGAGAGCAGAATTTGTCAATTTATCCCAAAGGAATACATTTTATAAATCCAAAGCATGCCTCTGATGTGGCAAAGGGGTAACAAAGAAGCTGTCTAAATAATGCTGCTACATAACTTGCAGGCATGAGCTAACTTGAGTGAGATTTTCCAGTATATTTTAAACATTTTTAGTACAACTATCGGCTAGATTAAGAGTTTTGCGGTAAGGTGAAAAAGCAGCGTTAACAGGTCCTAACGCTACTTTTTCATGCCTGCTTGTATTACGAGTCTTGCAGGTTTAGGGGCACCGCACACTTTTTTGGCCTGAACACAAAGCAACTTACGTAAATTTTGTAAAGGATTTTTTCAATGGGACTTGCATAGCACCGGTATTACAAGTTTGTCCTGGGAGGCCAAAAAGTGAGCGGTACACCCTCTACCGCCAAGATTCCTAACGCATTTTAAAGTCAGTAGTTATGAGTTTTAAACTACAAAGCTGTAGTATAAATTTCATAAATAAAGTGCTAAAAAGTACACTAACGCCCATAAACTACCTATTAACCCCTAAACTGAGGCCCTCCTGCATCGCAAACACTAAAATAAAATAATTAAACCCTAATCTGCCGCCACTAATATCGCCGCCACCTACATTATACTTATTAACCCCTAATCTTCTGCTCTGGACATCGCCGCCACCTACATTATACCTATTAACCCCTAATCTGCTGCCCCCAACATCGCCGCCACCTACCTACATTTATTAATCCCTAATCTGTTGTCCCCAACGTCGCCGCCACTATTCTAAATGTATTAACCCCTAAACCTAAGTCTAACCCTAACACCCCCTAACTTAAATATAATTTAAATAAATCTTAATAAAATTCCTATCATTACTTAAATTATTCCTATTTAAAACTAAATACTTACCTATAAAATAAACTCTAAGCTAGCTACAATATAACTAATAGTTACATTGTAGCTAGCTTAGGGTTTATTTTTATTTTACAGGCAAGTTTGTATTTATTTTAACTAGGTAGAATAGTTACTAAATAGTTATTAACTATTTACTAACTACCTAGCTAAAATAAATACAAATTTACCTGTAAAATAAAACCTAACCTAAGTTACACTAACACCTAACACTACACTACAATTAAATAAATTACCTAAATGAAATACAATTAAATAAATCAATAGAATTCTATCAGCCAATCAGAATAAAGGTTGAAAAAAATCATATTGGCTAATGCAATCAGCCAATAGGATTGAGCTTGCATTCTATTGGCTGTTCCAATCACCCAAAAGAATGCGAGCTCAATCCTATTGGCTAATTGCATCAGCCAATAGTTTTTTTTAACCTTAATTCCGATTGGCTGATAGAATTCTATCAGCCAATCGGAATCTAAGGGACGCCATCTTGGATGACGTCACTTAAAGGTACCTTCATTCGTCGGGTAGTCGTCGTTGGAAGAGGATGCTCCACGCCGGATGTCTTGAATATGGACCCGCTCCGCGTCGGAAGGATGAAGATAGAAGATGCATCTGGATGAAGACTTCTGCCCATCTGGAGGACCACTTCTGCCCGTCTGGAGGACCACTTCTGCCGGCTTCGTTTAGGACATCTTGCCGCTTGGATGAAGACTTCTTCCGGCAAGTGGATCTTCTGGGTTTAGTGTTAGGATGTTTTAAGGGTGTATTGGGTGGGTTTTATTTTTAGGTTAGGGCTTTGGGCCGCAATAGAGCTAAATACCCTTTTAAGGGCAATGCCTATCCAAATGCCCTTTTCAGGGCATTCCGAAGAAGACATCGTTTGAAGAGGATGCTCCACGTCGGATGTCTTGAAGATGGAACCGCTCTGCAACGGATGGATGAAGATAGAAGATGCCGTCTGGATGAAGACTTCTGCGGGCTTGGAGGAAGACTTTGGCCGCTTGGATGAAGACTTTTGCCGGCTTCTTGGAGGATGGATGTTGGATCTTCAAAACTGTAAGTGAATCTTCTGGGGTTAGTGTTAGGATTTTTTAAGGGTGTATTGGGTTGGTTTTATTTTTAGGTTAGGGCTTTGGGCCGCAATAGAGCTAAATGCCCTTTTAAGAGCAATGCCCATCCAAATGCCCTTTTCAGGGCAATGGGGAGCTTAGGTTTTTTTAGTTAGGGTTTTTTTGGGGGCGTTGCTTGTGTGGGTTGTGGGTTTTACTGTTGGGGGGGTTGTGTGTATTTTGTTTTACAGGTAAAAGAGCTGATTTCTTTGGGGCAATGCCCTACAAAAGGCCCTTTTAAGGGCTATTGGTAGTTTAGTTTAAGATAGGTTTTTTTTATTTTGGGTGGGCTTTTTATTTTGATAGGCCTATTAGATTAGGTGTACTTTTTTAAAGATCTTGTAATTTGTTTTTTATTTTCTGTAATTTAGTGTTTGTTTTTTTGTAATTTAGTTACTTGTATTTGATTTTTTTAATTGTATTTCATTTAGGTAATTTATTTAATTGTAGTGTAGTGTTAGGTGTTAGTGTAACTTAGGTTAGGTTTTATTTTACAGGTAAATTTGTATTTATTTTAGCTAAGTAGTTAGTAAATAGTTAATAACTATTTAGTAACTATTCTACCTAGTTAAAATAAATACAAACTTGCCTGTAAAATAAAAATAAACCCTAAGCTAGCTACAATGTAACTATTAGTTATATTGTAGCTAGCTTAGGGTTTATTTTATAGGTAAGTATTTAGTTTTAAATAGGAATACTTTAAGTAATAATAGGAATTTTATTTAGATTTATTTAAATTATATTTAAGTTAGGGGGTGTTAGGGTTAGGGTTAGACTTAGGTTTAGGGGTTAATAAATTTAGAATAGTGGCGGCGACGTTGGGGCGGCAGATTAGGGGTTAGTAAATGTAGGTAGGTTGCGGTGACCTTTTGGGAGGGAGATTAGGGGTTAATAAATATAATGTAGGTGTCAGCGATGTTGGGGGCAGCTGATTAGGGTTTAATAAGTATAATGTAGGTGGCGGCAATGTCCGGAGCGGCAGATTAGGGGTTAATAAATATAATGTAGATGTTGGCGATGTTGGGAGCGGCAGATTAGGGGTTAATAAGTGTAAGATTAGGGGTGTTTAGACTCGGGGTTCATGTTAGGGTGTTAGGTGTAAACATAAAATGTGTTTCCCCATAGGAATCAATGGGGCTGCGTTACTGAGCTAAACGCTGCTTTTTTGCAGGTGTTTGACTTTTTCTCAGCCGGCTCTCCCCATTGATGTCTATGGGGAAATCGTGCACGAGCACGTATAACCAGTTCACCGCTGACTTAAGCATCGCTGGTATTGGAGTGCAGTGTGGAGCACAATTTTGCTCTACGCTCACTTTTTGCCTGTTAACGCCAGGTTTATGAAAATGTAGGTAAGTGAGCAGTGAGAATAATCTGCAAGTTAGCACCGCATCTCTGTTACCGCAAAACTCGTAATCTAGCCGTATAATAGCTGCAGAGTTTAGGTATATTTTTTATATGAAATAGCTGTTTCTACTAATTGAATCCCCAACCCAATTAAATGTACTGAGCGTGTAGGCAGATGCGACCTAATTAGCTTATCAGTCTAAATATGTTTGTAAATAATTTAATACATTCAACAGATAACATAGATCACTGGGAACATATTAAAGAAGAGAATAAATTACAGAACCATATCCCTTCAATTCATATATTGGCACTTCAAAAGCAATGGAATGCCAGAGAAAAGAAAGAAAAAGATAAACCTAACAGGTTGCAGCAACCCATATCACCTAAGGCCAGCACACAACATACACAATAACTCAATTGAAATAGGGGATTACTATCTCATGACCCATAAGATTCATTTTGAGCTGCTCTGTATTATAAAAATGACCCGTGCACCCCCCTTAAAAACACTAAAATGTGACAAGTGGAAAATGAGATGTGCTCCCTTCAAATGAGGGTTAACACTACCAGGTAGTTATCAGGTAAACCTTATTGCAACAGGGGATCACCTTAGAAAAAAACATAAATATATAAAAAAAATCAGGGGGGGGGGGCAAAGATAACCCTTTACTGCCTCCCTACAAATATATACAGTGCCATTCAAACCATTATTTAGAAATTGCTATACTGCCCTGCTGTGAAATTAGACAAATTTTAATAATGCACAAGATTCTAATATTTTTATGTTTTTTTTCATCAATTCAGGATGCTGGAAAGTAGTCCAAATAATACATTGTATCCTCTACTTTTCAGTTAGTAATTTTAAAGGGACAGTCTAGTCAAAAATAAACTTTCATGATTCAGATAGGGCATGTCATTTTTTTTTAACTTTTTTTTTTCTTAGTTTTTACAGATTGTCGAACATCAAGGGGAGACAACTTAAGAAAATACCAAATTATACATTGCAATACATGCATTTTTTACAGTAGAAACATATTACAATATGTCGCGATTGTACATTGTTATCTGTGAGGCTATTACCTTAAGAAAAACATAATAAAGAATTCAAGCAATATGTGTTCGCCTCTTCTCCATAAAATTAAGGTATTTCACAAAAAAACAACTTATATAAACAAATCTGAGAAGGGGGAGGGAAAAAAAAGGACCCACATTAAACAAGAATAGGAAGGGAAAGGGGAGGGGGGTATTCATTTCACCAAATCCCTAACAATTTTGGTATTTCTAAATGGGTATATCAAGTGATCTATTTCGCTTGGAGGAAAACTTTTAACAAATAAAGACCATTTCATTATTTATTCATATGTGCTTTCGTTATTCATATGTGCTGTTCCAGAATATATATTTTTGTTAGGTAATTCTTAATTTCTGAAAAGTTAGGAGTAATTGCCTCTTTCCATTTCTTTTATGCTGTTGATTTTGAGTTCCCTCCGAAAGAAAAAATATTTGCCTGGGATGAATAGTTTGCATAGGCAATTTTAAAGTGTTAAAAGCACAATAAGCTATTGTATTCCATATCTGACAAATTTTGGGGCACTTCACATCATATGCTTCAAAATAACCCTTGGGTAAGAACATTTTGGGCAAGAGTTAAAGGTAGGATTTCCCCTTTTAAATCCCTTCTCAGGTGTATACTAAACCCTATATAAATATAGCTGCAAGCAGAAATAGAGGTGGCCACGCGCATCACCTTTGCAATGTCATAGAAGTTGCTAAGTCACAAAATATAGCTATACAGCAAATTTCACAGCATTAACATAAGCAGAGGCAAAGAAATCACATTTTCGAAATTTTCGCGTAAACCAATATGGCTGCCATAGCTAAGTTGTGACCAATTCCTTCATCATGAACAAATGTGACTCTATGTCATAATATAAGGTTATACAGCTAGTTTCAAATTTTTTTGCATAAAACAAAATGGCTGCCAGATCATATGATATACAGCCTCCATATTATGCACAATAATTATCACCATAGATGTCAATAAACATGGCAAAAATAAGCATTTTTGTAAAACGGTTTTTGTTTTATAATTAATTTAAAAATATCGTTAAGCGTTTTTGAACAATTCAAAATGGCTGCCAAACCAAATGACCTATCAACTCCTCTTGAACAGATCTGAATGTTAGTCATAAGATAACTCTGTAAACAAAATGTCAAGTCTGTCCCATAAGCGGTTTCGGAGAAGAAGATTTTTGTAGCTTTTAAAAACAGTACATACAAAACAAAATGGCCACCAAGCTATGCAATGTATGGCTTTCAAATTGCACATACTAATGCTTACTATAGACCTCTACAATTTTCAGAAGTTTTATGAAAATTTGCAAATGTTTTATTTCACGAAGACGACTGCGCAGTGCGAATTTTAACTGCAATATTGTCTTTGAGGGTTATGACTATGTGTAATCATGTGTCTATTACACTGTAATATTGTTAAATACTGTAAAACTAATGAATAAAGTGCAAATTTACGCAATTAAATGTCGATAAAAAGGTTAATGTCTCACGGCAGCCATGTTAATTAAGGAAAAATCGCAGTTTGAACAAACTTGGTAGAGGACCTTGCAAGCAGTATATGTGCAAAATTTAACTTTATTGCACTAAGCGGTTTAAGAGAAAAAGATATTTAAAGATTTTTGCAAAATGCAAGATGGCTGCTACATCATCTGACCAAGGCACTTCTGTTGAGCATTGGCAAATCTAGGTCATAGCAGCACTTAGCAAAGGAAGTTTCAAAGTTGTAACATAAGCACTTCCAGAGCTGAAGATTTTTAAGCGTTTCTCGAAATTTGTCGCAAAAAAACAAAATGGCTGCCTTACCATATGACCTATGAGTTCAATGTTGCATGAGATGTAGCATTGCAATAGGCTGTACCAGCATACCTGATTTCAAGAGTTTAGCATAAGTAATTTGTGTTTTGTGAGCAATTCACTCAAAAGAGGAAGTATTGAATTACAAATAATTACAATAAACATAAAACCAATATTGCTGCCGCATCATGTGACTGATTCTCTCCTAATGAGCAATTGTGAATCTAGGTCACCATATAAGATTATACAGCAAATTTCACAGTTCTTACATAAGCGGTTGCAAAGAAAATAGACTTTCGATATTTTCGCATAAACCAAGATGGCTGCCCGATCGTAAAATATACAGCCTCCATATTACGCACAATAGAGATCACTATAGATGTCAATAATCATGGCAAAAATAAAGCATTTTTGTAAAACAGTTTTTGTTTTATTATTAATTTAAATATATCGTTAAGCAATTTTGAACAATTCAAAATGGCTGTCAAACCACATGACCAATTGACTTCTCTTGAACAAATCTGAATATTGGTCATAAGATAACTCTGCAAACCAAGTTTCACGTCTGTCTCATAAGCGGTTTCGGAGAAGAAGATTTTTGTAGTTTTTAAAAACAGCGCATACGAAACTAAATGGCCGCCACACTGTGCAATGTATGGCTTTCATATTGCACACACTAATGCTCCCCATAGACCTCTACAATTTGCAGAAGTTTCATGAAAATTTGCAAATGTTTTATTTCACAAAGGCGACTGCGCAGTGCGAATTTTAACTGCAATATTGTCTTTTAGGGCTATGACTATGTGTAATCATGTGTCTATTACACTGTAATATTGTTAAATATTGTAAAACTAATGTATGAAGTGGAAAATTACGCTATTAAATGTCGATAAAAAGGTTTAACCTCATTTTTTTTGGACCAGTACCTATTATAAGCCCAATAACTAAATAAGTATATAAAAAACTGGGGTTTCAAATTACCTCTCTGTCCTATATACATATACATGCATACATACATACATACATATATACATATACACATACATATTTTTTAACCTAGAATTTAAGCTTCTAGTAGAGTCAGGGAGATTGCGACATAATGGAATGTATAATTATGCGAAAAACTGTTCCCAGAATTGGCTGAGCAGGTCCATATATTTTACCTAAGGAGTCTCAAGGGGAGATTAACTAAATTTTGTTCCTGGATGTTATAACGTTGGTATCCATATATTAAGCTAAGTGAATTTGGAGGGTAACAGTGCTTATAGGAACTAAACTAAGTTAAATCTAGAAATTGTAGCTCCTGCTGTAAGTAAATTCAGAGTGTCTTGCTGTCTCGGCCGCAGACAGATCGACTATATCTAAACTAATAAGGAGCATAAAATGTGTATTATAAAAGTAGAGCATCTAGAGCTATTTTCTTTAATGTCCCTCTGAAATACTCAGCCAGCATGTGACCCAAGAAACAGTTCCAAGCAGTATACACAAATAAAGTTTTGATATCAGGGCTAGGGTGACTCTAAAAAGGCACAACAGATAAAGTGGGACATGTAAACACATACAATATTGTCACATGAATAGAGTGCAGGCAAAGAGGGAATAAGAGGGAACAAGCTGCTTCTAACTATGTCATTTAAACCCCTCAGTGCTATGTTATACCGAGTTAGGCATAACTCTATAACAAAGCTGCTGAAATAGGCATATACTCAAATTTTAGATGATCCAGTGACCTATCCCACTAAATATGTATAATATTATAAGTGTGGGAGAAACTATTACTAATCATCATAACTACTGATAATTACAATTTTAGGGTTCAAATAATACGCCAGTTAATTACATAGGTGGTAAACAATATACGTTTTTAACATTTTGCACATAATACCAATAGTGTCTAGCGAACCCCTTTGAATTGAAGTGAAAGCAGTAACTGCAGGAATTCCCAAGTTCTAACAGTTAATGTTGTCATGTAGGAGTCCCAAAAAATATCCAAAAGCTACTCACATATGCATCAAATATCTAATTGTGGGGGCGGAGCAAGCCGCCAAAGTCTCTGGACGCACATAGCTGAGGCTCCTGGCTTAAGTGTGGTTTTTAACAGTTATTTTGGACCAGCTAGCCCATATCAAGTGACAGATTGACTCTGAATCCCTCTCTAAGAGCCTGAGGTGAAGATTTAAAGAAGACCCGGGAGCTATACTCACAGTACACGATCAGGGAGACTTACTGGGGCCTAGCTACGGGCAGCGCAACATGGAGGGCTCCCGCGCAGCTATCTTAGCCCTCTTTGAGGAGTATGAGCGCTACATTCATAGTAGGCTGGACCGGCTCTTTTCACTGATCACACGCCGAGATGTAGAGGAAGAAAGCGCTGAGCCATATGGGGGAGCGGTTGTGGCCCCATCTAAGCACATGAGTGTGGATCAGGGGAACACCATCGAGTACTCTACACCGGAGCCAACCAACCCTCCAGAGCCCGCCCCAGTTAATGTAAGCAACAGCCACTCACCATGTCCCTCTGTTCCGGGAACTGCGGCTGAAGATCGGGAGCTGGTTGAGAGCTCCGTGAACCTACGGGAGGAAGTGGAGGTGGGGTACAATGCAGATGAGGTCCCTGCGATGCTTGGGGAAAAAGTCATGGCCCGGTCCAATCAGGAACTTGCAAATTCCAAGGCTCATTATTCTGTCAGGTGGGCACTCCTCTTACACAGCCTGGACATGCAGTGCAGCTATTCTAACACGGACACACATGCGGGGGCTTTTCTGGGCCCTGGAGAATCTGGCCGCGCCTGCATGAAAGTTGGAGTTGGGTGACAGTTTGCTGGGGCAGCGAAAGCCAGGGGTGGTAGTATGCAGCAAGGTCCTTATACGCTCCTGGCTGAGCTGGAAGTTTGGAGTTACTGAATTACTCCCTAGTATTCGTAACTGAGACATCTGCACTCATGAAGATTTTTGTCTGATAATGTGTGGACTTTGCAATTAAATCCTCTTGTGAATTATATTATATGTACTTCAACCACCTAAAAATGTTGTTGCCTATATAGGGCTCCATAATATCTTGTACCCTAATGTCAATTCCTGTATATGCCTATATTCTTACTGCCTGGTGTATAGGTCTGCACTGCAAAAAGAATGGATATGCATATAAACAGGGAGGTCTGACTGAAAGTCAGTGCAGCTTTTGTACACCTACTATGCTATACTGCGTTACTTAGTTATTAGATAGATGCACTGATCTCACGATAACATAAGCTCTGTAATTAATCAGACCCTATATTTGTAACTCTATTAGTTATGCTTCCTAGTCAGCTGCGTATCTTAGGCCATATGCCTGACAGACATCTTTATGTAACAATGTATTCATCTGTATTATTGCTCTAGATCTGGGGGTATCAGAAATAACTATGGCATGCTACAGGAGGGGTGAGATCTTATTTTCCTATACTGCAGTCCTTGGACCAGATCTCTGATATGGTATGATGGGGGCGGGGGGGGTCACCGGGCACACCACTCCACTGTTGATGTGTATTATGGCCCCAACTCCACATAGATTAGCAGATCTCTCCAGTACTACTGCTTTATATTACTAGTAGGTTGCTCTTTCTGACTACCGTTATAACTCTGCCATGCACTTAGAAAACATGATCCCCATCAAAATGCCCTGATCCAGATGATAACAGTACTGGCATTTTGCTATTTTGTTTTGTTAAGTTATGTTCAGGTTATACACTTATCTTATAGTTAATATTAACCAATGCCTATAAGAATATAATTTTTTTTTGTGAACCTTTGAGAAATGGCTATATATATAGACTTTCCTTATTAATCTCATATCTAGTATAGGGTGGACTTAATTGTTAGGTATGTAAGTTAGCAAAGACAAAATATACTATTCCTGGCTTATCCTCCGCCCCCCCCCCCCCCACCAAATCTGTGCGGTTAGGGAGGAATTTCCCTCCCCTGCACTTCTTTTTGGCAGAGTTAAGGAGTCTCTGCCCAACCCGTAGAGCCATGACTAAGATTTCCCCTGTATCCATATATAAAGGCTCCCGGGGTTATAATATAGGAAATTTAACTGTGGTTAGGATTTCCTAGTTCCCTGAAGATTATCCAAGATAATAGTTTATTACTGTTTGTAATTTTATCATTGTTCGGTGTTAATATATAAGTAAGCTTATAATTACTGAGGACCGTTCTGAGACCTCACTTTTATCTAATGACCATATCTGATACTGCCCTTATGTTGATAGCATATGTCTAGTCCTCAGCCCGTTTCTAATACATAAACACTGAAGTCCTATTTTCTACTATTTTCTCTGATAACATGTCCTCTAAGGCTTTATTCAGTTTTTGGTCCCTTGATTGGACCTGTCTGTCTGGGGACATTGCAAAACTATTAAATGTACAGAAAAATGAGGTGCCCGGACTGTCATGTCATGTCAGTATAACCTATGTTGTGATCTGTATTTTGGTTGATGAGACTGTTGTGTATAAACTATTCTAACCTCAATAAAAATAAAATTTTGAAAAAAAAAAATATCTAATTGTACTGCTTATCCCACTCCATTTCTGTGAAAAGACCGTGGGACAGAGACTCTTCTCCTGAGTTGGGAGTATTTGAAGACTATAGGCTCCATTTGCTCAGGTACCAGATCTAGGGTCTCTGTTATTACAGAATTTCTGACAGTCTGTGTCCTCAGTCCGGCACTGGGGGACAGAGGACCCCCAATGCAAAAGTTTTTCTCCATCTCCAGTTCCCACGAGGGGGGCAAGACCGGTTTTTCCTCAACTGTCCCGGCAATCCAACATCGCCTACCCACTCGCAAGCTGCGCTTCTCGTGTGCAGCCAGCTGCTGATGACCAGTGAGTGGCTCCGGTAGGAACGGTGCGGTCACAAATTTATTCAGGTCGATCAGGGTATGTTCCTCTTGTGTTGCAGTCAATGTCGGGCTTTGCTTTGAATAGGCCCAGGGACCGCGCCAACTAGCGATCCATTGTTGGTGTCAGTCACGTTTAACATCTCAGTTCTCTGCACGGACCATGGGGAGATCGACAGTTGTAGGATCCTCTGGAGCTCTTGTTCCAATTCCTCAAAGTGTCTCCGGATGAGAGACTGCATCTCCCTTCCCCATAAATCAATAGTAGCCATTAATGGTTCCATGGCGGGTCTCAATCTAGCTAATATCCACCGCTTTCTGACTGGTTTTGCGTAGGTGCCAAAGCTTTATAAGGAAGACTGCAGCTGCTCCAGTTATTTCGGTTATGGCTTCCCTCAGATTACAGCTCAGGTCAGCTGTTATACCCGGATAGACCAGGGGGGTTAGGTGAAGGCCTCAGACACACATGTGTCGCCCCTGCAGGCCTACCGTTCCGGTACCTTAGTACAAGAGTATGAGGCTTCTTAATAGTTCGATTTGCTCAGAATGATATAACATTTCGGATCTGACATAAACTAAGCGTGGATGTAAAGTATATGCACTGATAAGCAGCGGATACATCAGTGAGCCCTCAGAGCACTATAGTAAGTCGGCCATCTTGGTCACTGCCCAGAAGCATCCCCCTTGCATAGCTTTTTTAATCTCAATCTCAGGGAGCATTGATGTTAGTAGTTAACTCAGTGGATAAAGTAGGGTTTATAATCTTTCCCCAGAATTCATCCCTATGTTGCATGTTAGATTCTTTAGCAGAATATATGTCATTGTAATATTTAGAAAAATTTGCAGCCCTTCTTCTGGGGTTGAAGCAAATGTTCCTTCACTTTGTATTCTGTCAGCTACCAGGGATTTTTTAGTATTTTTAACCAGAGCAGCTAATAATTTCCCCAATTTGTTTCCATGTTTATGAAATTGAATGTGTAAGTTTAGTTCAGGTTGTGTTGCTTTATGGATTAAAAAAGTATCACTTTCTTTTTTAGCTCTAGTATAAATGGCTTAATGTTATTATTATTATTATTATTTATTTATAAAGTGCCAATAGATTCCGCAGCGCTGTCCATGGGTACAAAAATAAAAGTACAGTACAATACAATATAAAAGACACCAGACAAAGTTTAACAAACAAATACAGGGATAATTGAGGGCCCTATTCCCGTGGGAACTTGCAATCTAGATGGGTAGGAGGGTGAGAAACAGGAGGTGGGGACTGCAAAGGTGAGAATGATGTTAGTGTGGAGTTAGATGGGGGTAGCAATTAGGCAAGTGAAATTAATTTGTTACTGAGTTGGGTAATAAACTTCCCTGAACAGAAAGGTCTTTAGGGAGCGTTTAAAGGAGGAAAGGTTAGGGGAGAGTCTGACAGCTCTAGGAAGTGAATTCCAGATGGTTGGTGCCGCACGAGATGTTCTAAAGTTCTTTCTTGTAAATATTTTGTATATCGATTGTAAGAACTTCCTGTTCCCTTTTCTTAGTTCTTTTTTTCATTGCTATAGTGTATGCTATAATTTCCCCCCTCAGCACTTCTTTGGTCGTTTCCCAGATAACAACTGGTTTATCTATGCATTCCTGGTTAAACTGTGAGAACTCATCACACTTCCCCTTAAGAAATTTTTTGGATTTTATGTCCGTACATAGAAAATTTGGAAATAAAAAAATGTTTAGATGTGAAAGTACAAGTTGAGGTAATAACTTGAAGAGAGATTGGAGCATGGTCTGAGAGGCAGATAAGATGTATATCTGCTTTAATTTTTAACTTAGCTATTTTATCATCTACTAAAAATAAATCAATTTTGGAGAGGCTTTTATGTGCTTTAGACAGGCACGTATAATCTCTGACATCAGGGTTCTTTGTCCTTCAAATGTCCCTGACTGCTAAGTTTGGTTTCTAAGCCATCTCTTTTGGTTTTAGTTGGGAGGACTTTTTCCCTGTGTCAGTCTAGGGGGTATTGGGGAGCCATGTTAAAGTCTCCTCCTATTATAACATATCCTTCCAAACATTGCATTATCCTCACCTGAACAGAGTTCCAGAAATCTTAACTGATGGCATATGGGGCATAAACATTGCAGAGTGTATAAATAGAATTGGCGATTTTTATTTTCACAAGAAGATATCTACCCTCTGGGTCAGGATATGTGTACACTATCTGATAATTAATCTTCTTCCCTAACAGAATAGTCACCCCCTCTTCCTACTAACACAAGGGGAGGCAATAACCTCTCCAACCCAGCAGGATTTTAATGTAGCAACTTCAACTAAATCTAGATGAGTTTCTTGTAGAAAAGCTATGTCGCTATTTAACTTTTTAAGGTGTACAAGAATTGCCTTCCACTTTACATGAGATGTGATACCCCCTATATTCCAAGACACTATATTTATAAAATTGTTGTCATTCATATCCTAGCCTTAATACATAAAACTTTTTATATACAAAAAAAGGGGAAACCCCCTCCTTACTAAGGTGAAGGAAGCACCAATCATAAAAATATATGCAGGAAAAATTACTTATTTTACTGTAACCTTAAGCCAATTCCTTGTCTGCCAGGAATTTTTCAGCATCTTTAGGATTGGTCGTTAATTGTAATTTTTAATCTAGCTGGGTAGACAATAGTGGCTTGTTTCCCCTGGTTAATGAGCTTGGTGCAATAATTATTTTCTTTTTAGGGATGTCTCATAAGAGAAATCCTGAAAAATAAGTATTTTCACTCCTTCTAAGAAAATAGGTTGAGTTTTCCGATAATATTGTAGCAAAGTAAGTTTATCTTGGAAATTTAGAAGTTTAGCAATGACCGGTCTTGCTCTCAGTTCCCTGT
Organism: Bombina bombina; assembly: GCF_027579735.1. Taxonomy (NCBI): domain Eukaryota; kingdom Metazoa; phylum Chordata; class Amphibia; order Anura; family Bombinatoridae; genus Bombina; species Bombina bombina. Next base: position 649,130,287 of record NC_069499.1, on the reverse strand, counting down.
TACCATTAACTGATAGCCTCCCAATTCTATGTGAACGTTCTACTATGATGGGAGGGTGTGATGTGGGGATACCCAAAAGATGTACTAATGTCACTGAAATAAACTTTGTCAAGTCTTCAGAGTGTTTACTCTCTGGAAGTCCAACTATTCCAATGTTGTTCCTTCTAGAACAAATCTCTAGGTCTTCTATTTTAAGCTGCATTTTGAAGAGAGTGGAACTATTAATTTCTAGTTTGGATTTGAGTGACTCATTAATGTCCTCTAGATCTGATATCCTCTGTTCCACCTGTCTGTCTGTTAGAAAATTGTCTAACTTCATTAGTTAAAACTGAAATATCCTGTTTGATTTCTGATTTCAGAGTTTCAAATTTGGGTGTCAAAGCACTCGCAATGCTCTCAACCAGAACTTGCATATCAAAGTGTTCATTGCAACAAATAGCGTTGATGTTTACAGGGTGAATTTCTGCAGAAGTCTCTAAAGTGTTTTTATTTTTTCTCTCTCTTGGTTTGCTGGAGAAGTGGTTTTAGAATAAGTGGGTGATTTAATAAATGTATCCATGTAATGTGATTTAAAAAATAAAATTATATATATATATATAAAATAAAAGTGGAGGGTGTGAAGGGGGGAGTGGGGTGGTTGGAAGAGGATATCACTTAAGTGTTAAAAAAAGAGGGTTAGTGCTCTATAATTAACTCAATGTGACTAAGACCAGCTATGTTTCCCAGGAAAACACTCAAAAAGAGGAGTCAAATTGCAAAATGTCGTATTAGTTGATTCTGTTGGAGTATGACTGAGGGCCCCAAATATTAACTTTAGGGGTTAAGTTTATCAGTGACTAATTTCCTATCTTCCACGTAAGGTAGTAATTTAGTTCTAGTAGTAATTAATATTGATAAGATTAGTTAAACATTCTTTTATCAAATTAAAGTTTGTTAGAAATCATATATTTCCAGAGAAACAGCCACAGATAAATACAGTACAATACCTTTCTAAATACAGTACCTAACCAGAAAAGGCAGTGTTTTAAGTGTAACTAATTTTCTACGGGCAAAAAACCCCCAGAGTTATCTTGAGAAAATACTTATTAAACTGCATAGTTCAAAGAAGAGCCCAAATAACAGGTAAACTAGGGTAAACCTATATTAGCAACCTTTCATCAGTCAATAGTGACTAAGAGTATGCTAATAAGTCTTTACAGATACCTAATCAAGGCTGATATACATATCATTTATAAATAGAACAATATGTTATAGATAAAATATGTAATGATTAAATTGTACAAGTACACCCATATAACTGCTGTAGTTAACAGTTGTAGGAGATAAATTACTCTGTAGTTTGGTGTAGTCAATAAAGAAAGCCAAGGTGTTAATGCAGTCAGGTCTCAGCGGCAAACATTTTTAGAGGTCCTTGAGTCTAAAGAAGCAGCCAGGTATCACTTGATTACAAAAAAAAACCCTAATCAAGTATTTCTCCTTATCTTGAAATAACTAACGAATATGCATAGCTTTTATGTTTTTCAAACAGATTAGCTATTTTGCTTAGTCCAGCTATTATTTAAACCATCAGTAATAAGCAGTAGTGACTTGTAACCCTGGCTTCAGTAGATCTGAAGCAAGTTAGTAAAACAAGCCAGTAGAATTAGGTCATATGCCAAGCAAGAGCAGTAGGCCGCTAGGCAGGGTTAGGTACTACTTAAGTAGCTTAGCGTTCATGCTGGTGTTAGACAACACTTAAGCAGAAGTATTAGCTTGCAAGATGTTAAGCAAGCAAGCAAAGTTCAGAGCAGCAGTTTATGTAGAGAAAAGATGAAAATGTCTGCTTGGTGAAAGCAACTCATACCAGCATACTTCAATTGAAAAAAAAAAATTCAGAATATGATACTTGGGGGCCTATTTACGATGGTGCAAGTGGACATGATCCGATATAGCGTCGACATTCATCATTGAACCAGCAGTTCTTGTGAACTACTGGTGCAATGCCGCCCCTTGCAGATTTGCTGCCAATCGGCCGCTAGCAGGGGGTGTCAATCAACCCAATCGTATTTGATCGGGTTGATTTCTGTCTGCCACCTCAGAGCAGGCGGACAGGTTATGAAGCAGCACAGGGCATCAAGCTCCATACAGAGCTTGATAAATATGCAAAAGAAAAACAAGGCAGCACATACGGTTACCAAAAATCGGACATTTGTTCCAGCGTTGTAAACAAATACACAAACACACGTACATAAGGAAAAGGGGGTGTGTCCTTGCAGCACTTAATCATAGGATGACAGGTAAGTATAGACTTAACACTTATATACCCGGTCTCCTCCAATCATAACAGTAGTCAATCATGGAAGTGACAGGGAACATAATTACATGTGCAATTAAACGCAAACAAATGAAAGTATAATCAATGAGCTTTAACAGAAAAAAAGCAAAAAAAAAGCAATGTTACATTATCTCACACAGAGAATAACGTACAAGGTTACACTGTAACACTAATGAGCACACATAATATTTGGGAACAAAATATAGACTCAGGGGCATAATAAAATACAAAGATGAGAAATACGCCAACTGAAAAAGAGGGTATACTCATAGCCAATAAACTATTATAAACGTCGGTGAGCCATACCTGAAAAATGACATGACATCCAGTAATACAGCCCTCACATAGGACATACAACCAATCACGGAACTAAGTATGTTAATAGTAATGCTAATAAAGAGCAAGCATTAAGTAAAATATTTATTAGATCATTCTCAAATACTATGGATCACATGGATTGTGGAGAATATAGATAAACCATATCTTATATGTCACAGACCTAAGACGCTACAGTGTTGACCTCCAAAATCACAGGGGGAACATAGTGTAATAAAGAAGAGGAAAGTGTGGAGTGATACGTAGATAGGACTCAACTAGCTTCCCCAAATCTGATATGCTCCCAATATCAGATGTATAGAAATGTGCAAGTAGTGATGGGTGTGGGGAGCGCTCTAAAAGAGCTGTGAGTATAAACTATGATTTGAAGTGTGTATACACTGTGATAGATTGTGTATGGATTTACCAAATATAATTTCTTTAAATAAATATAATTACTTTGAATCATAAATTTTGTGTGGTTCTGGTGTTATGTAGTGTCTCTCCAAAAAATGTGAACAAATAAACAAACAAAAACAAAACGTTGTTTCTTAAAATTCTTCAAGGACAATTTTATAAAATCCTTCTATTTATTCAAAATGTGTATGCTCGGTGTATTATCACTGTACCTTTAAATAAATTGATGTGCCTCTAAATAAAATTGATACACAAATTGTGCTTCAAAATGGATAGACAAACAAATCGTTGTGAATTTGAAACGTGATGAATTTAAAACGTGATGAATTTAAATGAATAAGCAAACAAATCGTGATGAAAAAAATGACTTAACTTCTAGATGAATAAACAAACAAATCGTGATGAATTTAAAAAACTTTACTAAGATAAAAAACAGTATAAGATCGTTTCAATCGTATTTTATGGTTATACCATACAATGAATCTGTTTAGAGCATGTGGGGGTACATCTTTATCGTAAAACAATGCTAAAAGTTCGGATTTTTAATCCTTATGGTGGAAGTTCGGATTTGTAATCCTTATGGTTTTCTTAAGTTGTGGCCACAACCAATTTTAAAACAGTTAAAATCCAAATGTAGTACTGTGCTGTTGTTAATTTTGCAGTTTATTCTCCCCCTAACCGGACCTCTGATATTCCTTACCTCCGTGTTTTCTTTGTATTACCTTGGGTTCTGGGAAGAGTGCTTTTTGTAAGTAGGTCGAGTTCTCCAAGCGGCTTTGCCGCTGTTTGAATTTCCTCCGCAACTACTTCCTACCCTGATGTGCGTGTGACGTTGACGTTGTACACGGAGGACCAATCAGGCAACCGGATCGTGGGGGGAGTGTTTCTTGTACTGGAGCCAATCTTTCCACACTCGATGTCAGGTTTTCTACGCGTTTCAGCGCCGTAACTTGCGCCTTTATCAAGACTGGCTCCAGTACAAGAAACACTCCCCCCACGATCCGGTTGCCTGATTGGTCCTCCGTGTACAACGTCAACGTCACACGCACATCAGGGTAGGAAGTAGTTGCGGAGGAAATTCAAACAGCGGCAAAGCCGCTTGGAGAACTCGACCTACTTACAAAAAGCACTCTTCCCAGAACCCAAGGTAATACAAAGAAAACACGGAGGTAAGGAATATCAGAGGTCCGGTTAGGGGGAGAATAAACTGCAAAATTAACAACAGCACAGTACTACATTTGGATTTTAACTGTTTTAAAATTGGTTGTGGCCACAACTTAAGAAAACCATAAGGATTACAAATCCGAACTTCCACCATAAGGATTAAAAATCCGAACTTTTAGCATTGTTTTACGATAAAGATGTACCCCCACATGCTCTAAACAGATTCATTGTATGGTATAACCATAAAATACGATTGAAACGATCTTATACTGTTTTTTATCTTAGTAAAGTTTTTTAAATTCATCACGATTTGTTTGTTTATTCATCTAGAAGTTAAGTCATTTTTTTCATCACGATTTGTTTGCTTATTCATTTAAATTCATCACGTTTTAAATTCATCACGTTTCAAATTCACAACGATTTGTTTGTCTATCCATTTTGAAGCACAATTTGTGTATCAATTTTATTTAGAGGCACATCAATTTATTTAAAGGTACAGTGATAATACACCGAGCATACACATTTTGAATAAATAGAAGGATTTTATAAAATTGTCCTTGAAGAATTTTAAGAAACAACGTTTTGTTTTTGTTTGTTTATTTGTTCACATTTTTTGGAGAGACACTACATAACACCAGAACCACACAAAATTTATGATTCAAAGTAATTATATTTATTTAAAGAAATTATATTTGGTAAATCCATACACAATCTATCACAGTGTATACACACTTCAAATCATAGTTTATACTCACAGCTCTTTTAGAGCGCTCCCCACACCCATCACTACTTGGAACATAGTGTAATGTCACCCTAATGTACCTCAAAAGAAACCAATATAGCAAAGTACATTAATCAATGAAAAAAACTTATGTCCCATTCCTTATTAAGGCCATCAGGTTATCTTGTATTGAAAGTGAAAATTATCCTAGTATAATTCCTTCTTATCTTAGATTTATTATTACCTCTTGGTGGTAATTTGGCAATGTCAATCACCTTAACATTAAAATTTGGAACATTTGTAAAATGTAACACATTGAAATGACTTGCTATACTGGAATCCCTTGCGTAATTTTTAACATCTCTTTTATGTTCCCCTATCCTGGGGGAATATCTACTTATTTGTGGGTGGGCAACAATGCATAGTTGCAATGGTTAGCCAGATGTCTTTAGATACTTCACCCTGTTGCATATCTACTCCTTAACAATAAAGACACCTTGAAAATAAAAATTATATGTAAGCATTTCAGACAAATACATGCTCAGTTGTTTTTTTTTTTTTTTAAATCAAGGAACATAAACGTTGATTTTAAAATTTAAAAAATTCCATTTATAGTTCTCAAAGTAACGTCCATTATAAATACAAATTATGCATTTCACCATTATTGAAATATAGCGTGGTAAACGTATCTTTCAACACGAGATTCGCATCTATGTAAAATCGAATATAATTTCACGCACTAGCACACAATCGTTGTGCATTGAGGTTGCAGCTTTGCAATAAAGTCCACTTCATGAGGAAGTGGGCAAAAGCCCGTCCAAGAGGTGGAAATAAGGATCCACCCCCACGGAAACTTTTCCTACAACCTTATGAGGAGACTTTATGCGCCCTCCTCAATCTCTGTTTCCTGATTTGCTTCCGCATGCTCCTCGGCCCTTTCACAGGCCCCAGCTGCTGGCTCTGAAACTCCCGACCAGTGCATCTCCAATCGGTGACCTGGGAGATGGCACTACAGAGGCTGAACCAGGTAAATATCAGACTTCATATAATATATTAATATTTGAGTATATATTTAAGCAATGTGTATATAGTCATATATTCAACCTATATAGATCTCCCAACACACGTTAAATATGATGGTAGACATCTGAATTTAGATTCATCACACATCAAATAGGAATAATGCTTTTTTCTTGCGCTCTTCTGAATATTCGCCACAGAGCTAAAATATAATATAAAAATAAAAAATGTCCGCTCAATGTCTAACAATTGATGACAATGCAAGAAGACATAAAATGACTTAATGTGACAGTCAACAACATAAAAGATTGAAAAAAATATACATGATCTCTTTATTTATAAATACATTTTTGAAAACCATGAACTCAAGTAAAGAATTATAATGTTTAACTTTGTCAGTTTGAAAAACAATTTATGATTGTTTGTGTCAAAGTTCTGATTTGTATTAATGATATACAATCCTGATTGAATATTTTACAGAGATGGATGTTGGTGCTGGACCCTCTGGCTCGGGTTTGTCCCAGTCTGTATTTCTCATTATACTTTACTTTTGTCTTACAAATTTGGACATAACATTGCCTAATCCATTCACATTGATTTATATTAACATGGATCCTCTAATTCGATTTTTAAGTGTATTTGTAAATGGGGTCACTGTTAACCCCTTTTTTATCCACCTAACACAGCAATCGTTCTGTTGTGTTTTTTAACTTTTGTTTTTAATAAATATTTGTATTTTACTGGAAATACGCATTTGAGTGGATATCTTTACCTACCTACTGCCCTGCTGATACATAAGAGTCTCTCTACCTTTTTGGGACTTTGTTTTACCTATTGGAGCCATTAAGAAATCTGATTTGGGGTGAGCTGCTACACCTGCCTAAAATTTGCAGCTTGCTTCTACCAGCACATAAGTGTGCTCATGGAGTATCATCACAGTACTACCTGAGAGGTGAGCTGCTACACCTATTTGAATCTGCAGCCTGCTACTACCAGCACATTGGTGTGCTTGTGAACTGTGTGAGTACCCATTTGGCTCTACTACTGTTATTACTGATTTTTATATCTGTTGATCCAACACATGAGGCGCCCCTCTATTTTCTTCTATTCCCCAATGTCAGATAGATGCCATTCTGTTCTTAATATTTAATATGAATGGTAGTATCTACCGTGTATAGATTCTGAATAGTAATTGATTGAACCACCAAGCTTAAAATAATTCTATTTAAGATTACAAAGGCAATCATCTTAATCGATATGGTAATCAGTGATTACCTTGTTTCAAAGGCTATGTGGAGTGGCCATTTATATTTGATCATATTACACACTCCCATATTATCCAATTGTTGGAGTCTCCAAAGTCAATCCACGGGCATGTGTCTAAAAGAACTCTATGGTGTTTCAATCTCAAATGCATACATGCATACTGATATATTATCAAAAAGAGAAATATCATATTATAAAATCATAAAGATTAGCACATAATGTTGACTTTAAAAAATATACGGCTAGATTTAGAGTTGGGCTGTAGCCGTCAAAACCAGCGTTAGAGGCTCCTAACGCTGCTTTTTACCGCCCTCTGGTATTTGGAGTCAGTCAGGAAAGGGTCTAAGGCTCACTTTACAGCCACGACTTTTCCATACCGCAGATCCCCCTACGCCATTTGCGTATCCTATCTTTTCAATGGGATCTTTCTAATGCCGGTATTTAGAAACCGCAGAAAAAAAACAGTAGTTAAGAGCTTTCTGGGCTAACGCTGGTTTATAGAGCTCTTAACTACTGTGCTCTAAAGTACACTAACACCCATAAACTATCTATGTACCCCTAAACCGAGGTCCCCCACATCGCCGCCACTCTATTCAATTTTGTAACCCCTAATCTGCCGCTCCGTACACCGCCGCCAGCTAAATTATCCCTATGTACCCCTAATCTGCTGCCCCTAATACCGCCGACCCCTATATTATATTTATTAACCCCTAATCTGCCCCCCCAACGTCGCCGCCACCTACCTACACTTATTAACCCCTAATCTGTCGAGCGGACCGCACCGCTACTATAATAAAGTTATTAACCCCTAATCCGCCTAACTCCCGCCTCAATAACCCTATAATAAATAGTATTAACCCCTAATCTGCCCTCCCTAACATCGCCGACACCTAACTTCAAACATTAACCCCTAATCTGCTGACCGGAGCTCACCGCTATTCTAATAAATGTATTAACCCCTAAAGCTAAGTCTAACCCTAACACTAACACCCCCCTAAGTTAAATATAATTTAAATCTAACTAAATAAATTAACTCTTATTATATAAATTATTCCTATTTAAAGCTAAATACTTACCTGTAAAATAAACCCTAATATAGCTACAATATAAATTATAATTATATTGTAGCTATTTTAGGTTTAATATTTATTTTACAGGCAACTTTGTAATTATTTTAACCAGGTACAATAGCTATTAAATAGTTAATAGCTATTTAATAGTTACCTAGTTAAAATAATTACAAAATTACCTGTAAAATAAATCCTAACCTAAGTTACAATTAAACCTAACACTACACTATCAATAAATTAATTAAATAAAATACCTACAAATAACTACAATTAAATAAACTAACTAAAGTACAAAAAATAAAAAATAACTAAGTTACATAAAATAAAAAAATATTTACAAACATTAGAAAAATATTACAACAATTTTAAACTAATTACACCTACGCTAAGCCCCCTAATAAAATAACAAAGACCCCCAAAATAAAAAAATGCCCTACCCTATTCTAAATTAAAAAAAGTTCAAAGCTCTTTTACCTTACCAGCCCTGAAAAGGGCCATTTGCGGGGCATGCCCCAAAGAATTCAGCTCTTTTGCTTGTAAAAAAAAAACATACAATACCCCCCCCACAACATTACAACCCACTACCCACATACCCCTAATCTAACCCAAACCCCCCTTAAATAAGCCTAACACTTACCCCCTGAAGATCTTCCTACCTTATCTTCACCATGCCAGGTTCACCGATCTGTCCTCGGAAGTCTTGATCCAAGCCTCGGAAGTGTTGATCCAAGCCCAAGCGGGGGCTGAAGAGTGACGTCCATCCTCCGGCTGAAGTCTTGATCCAAGCGGGCAGAAGAGGACATCGGGACCGGCAAACATCTTCTTCCAAGCCGCATCTTCTATGTTCTTCAATCCGATGACGACCGGCTGATCTTCAAGACCTCCAGCGGGGATCCATCCATCTTCACCGACGACTTCCCGATGAATGACGGTTCCTTTAAGGTACATCATCCAAGATGGCTTCCCTCGAATTCCGATTGGCTGATAGGATTCTATCAGCCAATCGGAATTAGGGTAGGAAAATTCTGATTGGCTGATGGAATCAGCCAATCAGATTCAAGTTCAATCCGATTGGCTGATCCAATCAGCCAATCAGATTGAGCTCGCATTCTATTGGCTGATCAGAACAGCCAATAGAATGCGAGCTCAATCTGATTGGCTGATTGGATCAGCCAATCGGATTGAACTTGATTCTGATTGGCTGATTCCATCAGCCAATTAGAATTTTTCTACCTTAATTCCGATTGGCTGATAGAATCCTATCACCCAATCGGAATTCGAGGGACGCCATCTTGGATGACGTCCCTTAAAGGAACCGTCATTCGTCGGGAAGTCGTCGGTGAAGATGGATCCGCGCTGGAGGTCTTGAAGATCAGCCGGTCGTCATCGGATTGAAGAACATAGAAGATACGGCTTGGAAGAAGATGTTTGCCGGTCCGGATGTCCTCTTCTGCCCGCTTGGATCAAGACTTCACCCGGAGGATGGACGTCACTCTTCAGCCCCCGCTTGGGCTTGGATCAACACTTCCGAGGCTTGGATCAAGACTTCCGAGGACGGATCGGTGAACCTGGCATGGTGAAGATAAGGTCGGAAGATCTTCAGGGGCTTAGTGTTAGGTTTATTTAAGGGGGGTTTGGGTTAGATTAGGGGTATGTGGGTGGTGGGTTGTAATGTTGGGGGGGTATTGTATGTTTTTTTTTACAGGCAAAAGAGCTGAATTCTTTGGGGCATGCCCCGCAAAAGGTCCTTTTCAGGGCTGGTAAGGTAAAAGAGCTTTGAACTTTTTTAATTTAGAATAGGGTAGTGCATTTTTTTTATTTTGGGGGTCTTTGTTATTTTTTTAGGGGGCTTAGAGTAGGTGTAATTAGTTTAAAATTGTTGTAATATTTTTCTAATGTTTGTAAATATTTTTTTATTTTTTGTAACTTAGTTCTTTTTTATTTTGTGTACTTTAGTTAGTTTATTTAATTGTAGTTATTTGTAGGTATTTTATTTAATTAATTTATTGATAGTGTAGTGTTAGGTTTAATTGTAGGTAATTGTAGGTAGTTTATTTAATTTATTTATTGATAGTGTAGTGTTAGGTTTAATTGTAACTTAGGTTAGGATTTATTTTACAGGTAATTTTGTAATTATTTTAACTAGGTAACTATTAAATAGTTATTAACTATTTAATAGCTATTGTACCTGGTTAAAATAAATACAAAGTTGCCTGTAAAATAAATATTAATCCTAAAATAGCTACAATATAATTATAATTTATATTGTAGCTATATTAGGGTTTATTTTACAGGTAAGTATTTAGCTTTAAATAGGAATAATTTATTTAATAAGAGTTAATTTATTTCGTTAGATAAATATTATATTTAACTTAGGGGGGTGTTAGTGTTAGGGTTAGACTTAGCCTTAGGGGTTAATACATTTATTATAGTAGCGGTGAGCTCCGATCGGCAGATTAGGGGTTAATTATTGTAGGTAGCTGGTGGCGACGTTGTGGGGGACAGATTAGGGGTTAATAAATATAATATAGGGGTCAGCGATGTTAGGGGCAGCAGATTAGGGGTACATAACTATAATGTATGTTGCGGCGGTGTACGGAGTGGCAGATTAGGGGTTAATAATAATATGCAGGTGTCAGCGATAGCGGGGGCGGCAGATTAGGGGTTAATAAGTGTAAGGTTAGGGGTGTTTAGACTCGGGGTTCATGTTAGAGTGTTAGGTGCAGACGTAGGAAGTGTTTCCCCCTAGAAAACAATGGGGCTGTGTTAGGAGCTGAACGCTGCTTTTTTGCAGGTGTTAGGTTTTTTTTCAGCTCAAACTGCCCAATTGTTTTCTATTGGGGAATCGTGCACGAGCACGTTTTTTAAGCTAGCCGCGTCCATAAGCAACGCTGGTATCGAGAGTTGCAGTGGCATTAAATTATGCTCTACGCTCCCTTTTTGGAGCCTAACGCACTGAAAATGCAGCCATTCTGTGAACTCCAAATACCAGCGGTATTTAAAAGGTGCGGGGGAAAAAAAGCACGCGTATCTAACGCACCCCTTTGGCCGCAGAACTCTAAATCTAGCCGATAGTTTTTGATGTATTGATCAAATGTTCCATGAAAAATACCATTGAACAATCAGAGTTTCAAGGATCAATTAAATATTATTATTAATTAGACTTGATTCCAATCAATCAATACCTTTAAACATAGTCATTATTGTGACATTGGATAAATATTTAATGAGAACAAGAATACAGATTTTAAATGATGGTGAATATTGATTTTTCTCAAGAGAATAATATATTTTCATATAATATATGTATGTTTTATATTTATCAGATGGAACTTTCACTTCTGGGCATCAGCATCCCAACCCTTTCCATCCTCACCCCTCTCCCGGCCCTTCCCATCCTGACCCCTCTCCCAGCCCTTCCTATCCTGACCCCTCTCCCGGATCTTCCCATCCTGACCCATCTTCCAGCCCTTCCCCCAAGAAATCCTTGCCCTCCCTTGCTGCTCTCCCCGTTTTGCCTGTCCTGCTTCCAACCCACCTGCACAGCCACCAAATCCCCCAGCCCATGACTCCCCAGTTGTGCAGGCTCCATAGGAGCAGGAACTCAATCCCCCACCTCGCCCCTTCCATCCCCCTCGCCCCATCACTCGCCACATCCCTCTCCAACAAAACCTTTACCCTAATCCCACCTTTATTGTCCTGGGTGTCGGATTGTCCTTCCCAGCCACCAATGTAAGTATCACTACAAATCAACATTAGAACATACATTCTTAAAGGGACATTATACTGATCTAATTATACATAAATTGATTTTGAATAGAAAATGTTTTTTTATAAACCTTTTCTTTATTTGATTAATGTAAATCTTTCCGATTTTCAGTTTTTGAAATCAACATCTACATTTTCTAATATCTAAATGAGATTGGCTAGATGTTGGATATCTATTATGTAAAGATGCCAATATTTTGGATTTGTTATCACCGCCCTTTTCACAGTGTGTCATAAACCAAAGAAAGATTTTTTTCAAGATTGATAGTGTTTTGATTTTTCTTAATATCTTAATGGTTTATCTCTGAAGAACATATTTAATGTGTAAATCTTCTTTCTCTATAGCATATTATGTTATAATAATGATTTATATTTTAATTAGTACAATGTCTCTTTGCTCTATTTTTATTATGTTCTTAAATTATTATTAATTTGTAATATTTATTTTTGTTTAGGTTGTGACTCAGCATGGTTAACGCTAGAGGCTCTAGCTCGGATTGAGCAAACCATGCTGAGTTCCAATCAGTTGCTGGGAAGGATGCATGACACCATGGCTTCATCGCTTGACTCTAACCTGAATAATGCAGTTAGAGGCAATGCATGAAGCCTCAGCTGGAGGGGCGCAGGACGATGAAGGTGATGCTGATGCCTCGTAAGTGGAGGATCCGGAGATGGCCCGAGGGAGAACTAATAACTAATAACTCCTCCATCCACATGTTGTTATTTTATTTTTCGTATTTGTTGCCATTTGGCCTATTTTGTTTTTATTGATGTGCCTGTTGCACTATTTCACCTTGTCAGAATTATATTAAAGGGCCATGTTGGGATTTGTTTGCCCTTGTCAACTCCCTGAAAGGACTGTGATGCACTATGTTACCTTGTCAGATGGCTCCAAAGTGGCTGTGTTGGCCTTTGTTTGCCCTTCTCAACTCCCTCCAAGGACTGTGATGCACTATGTCACCTTGTCTGATGACTCCAAAGGGGCTGTGTTGGCCTTTGTTTGCCCTTGTCAACTCCCTCCAAGGACTGTGATGCATTATGTCACCTTGTCAGATGGCTCCAAAGGGGCTGTGTTGGTCTTTGATTTCCCTTGCCAACTCCCTCCAAGGACTGTGATGTACTATGTCACCTTGTCAGATGACTCCAAAAGGGCTGTTTTGCCCTTTGTTTGCCCTTGTCAACTCCCTCCAAGGACTGTGATACACTATGTCACCTTGTCAGATGGCTCCAAAGGGGCTGTGTTGGCCCTTGTTTGTCCTTGTCAACTCCCTCCAAGGGAATTGTTTTTCAAATGATCTTATTTCTTTATGTTTTATGACATTCATAAATCATATTTATCATAATAAAAGAATGTCATTAAACCGTTATGTTTCTTCTGTATTTATTAATGTCATCTCTAATAAAATATTTTTTATGTTGATAATCCTTAAAAGATGCTGACCACAATTCTTAATTTATGGATATGCAATCATAATGAACATTTTATAATTATTTCTTTTGACATCAACATACACATATCTTTAAAACAGACTTATCGGAATGTTGACAATACATATATTCCAATTTTCCTTACATCTTATTGTAGTAGTATAACCAAAGAAATCACTGTGTGTAATGCACACATTGTAGATGATTAATCTCTTTCTATTATTTGTGATTATATTTAATAATATAATGATATAGTGCTTCATAGGTAACATATAATGTATAAACAATCTACATTTTCGTAATGTATATTGTAGCATTAATTTTGTTAAACCCTGCTGCTTCCAAAATATTTCCTAATCTTCCTATTGTAATTAAATATATACTTATTGTGAACAATGGATTATATTTCATATATCAGAGTATTATGTAATCTAGCGTTACATTATGTGAAGCTGTGCATTACATGAAACAAACACGCTTCATAGATAACAATATAGCACATACTCTATTTTTTAAAATATAAATAAGTTTGTTATTGAGATGCAAAAGTGTTAAATCCGATCCGTCCTTATATTGGATGACGTTTTTACGTGATCTTGGATGCTCCATGTTGCGTAAGACGTCTCATGCAAAGGTGTTAAATCTGTCCTTTAATTGGATGACGTTTTTACGCGATCTTGGATGCACCATGTTGCGTAAGATGTCGCATGCAAAGGTGTTAAATCCGTCCTTTGATTGGATGATGTTGTCCCGCAATATTGGATTTGCCATGTTTGCGAATGAGAACACAAGTTTGAAACCATGATTTTCTTGGATTATGGATTGTGTCAATCATGTACATTGTTGAAACATAGATGATAAAGAGTAAAAATAAAAATTGATTAATTTAAATTGCAAAATATTAAAGGAAAATATATATTACAATTTAAGAATATGTGTGATCTGTGTGGTTTCTCCTTCCTCTTGGTAAATTAGGATTTCCTTCAAACCTCCAAAATAAAAAATAGAAACAATATAGTGCAATTTGTTTGATAACAAAGATATTATTCCCACCAGTGGTCCATCCAGGGGGCTACGCACACTTAGAAGAGCCAACCAGGCTCTGGGTTCAGACGCACAACCGGTTTTATACTGCCAGGCTTCCAGTATAACTCCAAACGCAGACCGCTGCTTCAGTAAAATATATTTTTATTAAAATACATATAAAATGTTAAAAAGCAACACGTAATACTCACACATTAATAGTTACCTGGGTATCTGTTCCACTTTCTATTATTAGTGGGAGCGGTATAACAAATTTGTAATGGACTTGTGGTAACATAGCCTGCCAAATGGCTTAAGCTTAACCCCAATCCAATAAATGTCAAACCCTCGATACCTGTCCTGGTAACCAAATTGTTTTAGAGGAGTGGTGGCAATAGAGATTCCAAAGTACCGACATACATTTCGCCGTAATCGTATCTTCCAAGGAAGATATAGGATGAATGATGATCCTATTGGTTGTTACAAATGATGTCATCAAATTATGTGTGGTTTTCAATGTCACCTGGTTATTTTTGAAAATTCTTTCCGCCATCTTTGATAAGGGCAAGAGAGTTCTTCACATATGATTGAAAGTTCCGTCCGCCATCTTTGATAAGGGGAAGAGAGTTCCCCATATGAGAAAATGCCGTCCGCCATCTTTGATTTGAGCAGAAGTGTTCATGTTAATAATTTCAGCTATGAAATCCATTAACATAGAAATATAGATATTGACGGCAGATAAGAGCCATAGGCCCAGCAAGTCTGCCCAACCTTACCTAACAGTATAAACTTATCTAGTTCGTAGGATAGCCTTATGCTTGTCCCACGCATTTTTAAAGTCCCCCACAGTGTTTGTTGCTACTACCTCTTGAGGAAGTTTATTCCATAAATCAATCGCTCTTTCTGTAAAGAAGTGCTTCCTCAAATTACTCCTGAATCTACTACCCTTTAGCTTGAGCTCATGACCCCTTGTTCTTGAATTTTCCATTTTATGTAAAATACCCACAGCCTCAGTTTTACTAAACCCTTTAATGTACTTGAAAGTTGCTATCATATCACCTCTTTCCCTTCTCTCCTCTAAGCTATACATATTTAGGTCATTGAGCCTATCCTGGTAAGTTTTATTTTTTAGACCATGTACCATTTTGGTAGCCCTCCTTTGCACAGATTCAAGTTTGTTAATATCCTTCTGAAGATATGGCCTCCAGAACTGCACACAATACTCAAGATGAGGCCTAACTAATGATCTATAAAGTGGCATAAGAACCTTGCTATTTCTGCTGCAAATACCTCTACCAATACATCCAAGCCTTCTGCTAGCCTTACTTGCTGCATTACTACATTGTTTACTAAGTTTTAAATCATCTGAAATAATAATTCCCAAGTCCTGTTCCTCATCTGTAACAGTCAGTAAAGTGTCATTGAGTCTGTAATTAACATTTGGATTTTTCTTCCCTAAATGCATTATTTTACACTTTGCTGTGTTAAACTTTAGATCCCAGTCGTTTGTCCAATCCTCCAATTGTTGTATATCACTTCTCATTTTGTCTACCCCCCCTGGAACATCCACTCTGTTGCAAATTTTTGTATCATCTGCAAAGAGACATACTTTCCCCTGTAGCCCTTTGCTGATATCGCAGATAAATATGTTAAACAAAACAGGCCCCAGAACTGACCCCTGAGGAACACCACTAGTAACAGCCCCCTCTGCTGAATGAACTCCATTTACTAAGAAACTTTGTTTTCTGTCCTTAAGCCAGCATTCCACCCAGTTCACAATTTTTGAATCTAGACCAACAAGATATAGTTTGTGAATAAGTTTATTGTGTGGGACGGTGTCAAATGCTTTGCTGAAATCTAGATATGTTACATCAACTGCTCCACCCTTGTCTAATACTTGTTACATAATCAAAGAAGTCAATTAGATTAGTCTGACATGATCTCCCTGAAGTAAAACCATGCTGATTTTTGTCCTCTAAATTGTTTGTCTTTATGTAAGTCATAATTCTTTCTTTTAAGAGGCTTTCCATTAATTTGATAATGCTAACAAAACCTCATCCTCTGTAAAAATATTACTGTTAAGCTTGTTTCTATTTTTCGTAGCATCCCTTAATGTAGACCACAAGGATCATATTTATGAGTTTAAAATCATATCTGTTGTTAATTATAGTAAGGAAAAAGTGCAATAAATCCCAGAAAGTTATTTTATATTGTTAAAAGTACCAATTAGTGATGTCCCGAACTGTTCGCCCGCGAACGGTTCACATCGAACATAGCTTGTTCGCGTTCGCGTTTGTGGGCGAACACATAGCGATGTTCGATCTGCCCCTATGTGTCATCATTGAGGAAACTTTGACCCTGTATGTCACAGCCGTCTGACACATTAGAGCCAATCAACATCAGACACTCCCTCACAGACCCTCCCAGCTACTCGGAATCCGCCATTTTTGACTCATAACGACCTTGCTTTCTTAATGAGAGGACGTGTTGTGTTTTTGCTCCTGACATTAATAGGAAAAACATAGCTAGGCTAGTGTATTTAGTGTCCACTATAGTCCAGAAGGACTCCACTCATCTCTGCTGCAAGCACAGCACCCCAAAAAGCCCTTTTTAGGGCTATATTTCGTGCCGTTTTTTTTCGTTTTTTTTTTTATTAGCATTTGCCTGGCTTTCAGGCTGTGTGTTTAAGGCTCACAGCATATGCTGTGATTACTGCCACCACTGATATCTCCCTAACAACATTAGTTTAAATTTAACTAACCAAAAATTTTAATTATTTTGCTAGTGTAATTTTCTTTCATTTTCTATCAGGCCTGTGTCACACAGCATATACTCTGGTTCATTGCTCTGTGCCAGCCACCAGTGTTAATATCCGTTTATAACATTATTTTAAATTTAAAAAAAAAATAAAAAAATATTTTGCTAGTGTAATCTAATTACATTTACTATCAGGCCTGTGTCTGTCAGGCTCACTCATCATTAATATACCTCATTTTTTTCAGTCTTTTGGTTAATTGGTCTGTGCCAGGCAGCCAACCAGCACTCATATCTTCTTCACCTTAATTTAAATATAAAAAAAAAAGTTTAAATTTGTTTGATAGTGTAATCTAATATAATTTTCTATCAGGCCTGTGTGTTTTGCTGACATACAGAGCCTACTGTGTTTACTTGCTGCCCTCACTAGTCTATGAGCCACAACTCATATATGTTTAACCTTTTTTTAATTTCCCCCCCCAAAAAAATTATTTAAATCATTTTTCTAGTGTAATCTAATAGTATTTTCTATCAGGCGTGTGTGTATCTGACTTACAGAGCCTACTGTTTTTAATAGCTGCCCTTCCAAGGCTATCAGCCACGACTCATATGTATGTGCTTAACCTTTTTCTTTAAATTCCCCAAAAAAGTCTTTAAATCATTATGCTAGTGTAATCTAATTGTATTTTCTATCAGGCCTGTGTCTAACTGTCTATCTGACTTACACAGCATACTGTTGTTAATTGCTGCCCTACGTATCAGCCAGCCAGTGCGACCACTCATATGTGCATTGCACTTCTTAACATAATTTCAATATTAAAATCTAAAATTTTAAAATATTTTGCTAGTGTAATCTAACTTAATTTTCTATCAGGCCTGTGTTTTTGTCACTTACACAGCATACTGTGTTAAATTGCTGCCCTACCTACCATCCACGACTCATATCTGCCAGCCTGTGTGCCAGGCCCAACTAGCCAATTAGTGGCACCAATCATAATTCTTGTAACAGTATATAAAAAAATAAAAATCACAATTTTTTGGACTGCAAATATTCAGTCTCCTAGTGCCATTGAATTGCATTTACCTCCTGCCTGCCAGCCTTTTGTGCCAGGCCGTCTAGCCAACTATTTACACAAATCATAATTGTTGTCACAGACAGTATAGTTTCTAATTAAAATTAAAAAAAATTTGATTGTTGATCTTAATCCTCAGTTTGCTCATGCCATTGAATTGCACTTTTCTACTGCCTTCCAAGCCTGTGTGCCAGGCCTACTTTAAAAATATTTACACCAATCATATTTGTTGTCACAGTATTCTTAATAATTAAAAATGAAAATTTTTGGTAATAGTTGTTCTGAATCCTCAGTTTGCTCGTGCCATTGAATTGCACTTTCCTCCTGCCTTGCAGCCTGCTGTGTGCCAGGCCCACCTAGCCAATTATTGCCAGCAATCATATTTCTTTTAACAGTATTGCAAAAATTGTCAATCATCACTGTTTTGACTGTCAGTTTTCAGTCTCCTAGTGTCCTTGAATTGCATTTACCTCCTACCTGCCAGCCTTTTGTGCCAGGCCGTCTTGCCAACTATTTACACCAATCATAATTGTTGTCACAGTATAGTTACTAATTAAAATTAAAAAATTCTTGATTGTTGATCTTAATCCTCAGTTTGCTTGTGCCCTAGAATTGCACTTTTCTACTGCCTTCCAGGCCTATGTGCCAGTCCTACTTTCAAAATATTTACACCAATCATATTTGTTGTCACAGTATTCTTAATAATTAAAAATTAAAAATTTTGGTAATAGTTGTTCTGAATCCTCAGTTTGCTCGTGCCATTGAATTGCACTTTCCTCCTGCCTTGCAGCCTGCTGTGTGCCAGGCCCACCTAGCCAATTATTGCCAGCAATCATATTTCTTTTAACAGTATTGCAAAAATTGTCAATCATCACTGTTTTGACTGTCAGTATTCAGTCTCCTAGTGTCCTTGAATTGCATTTACCTCCTGCCTGCCAGCCTTTTGTGCCAGGCCGTCTTGACAACTATTTACACCAATCATAATTGTTGTCACAGTATAGTTACTAATTAAAATTAAAAATTCTTGATTGTTGATCTTAATCCTCAGTTTGCTCGTGCCCTAAAATTGCACTTTTCTACTGCCTTCCAAGCCTGTGTGCCAGGCCTACTTTCAAAATATTTACACCAATCATATTTGTTGTCGCAGTATTCTTAATAATTAAAAATGAAAATTTTTGGTAATAGTTGTTCTGAATCCTCAGTTTGCTTGTGCCATTGAATTGCACTTTCCTCCTGCCTTGTAGCCTGCTGTGTGCCAGGCCCACCTAGCCA
This sequence comes from Bombina bombina, assembly GCF_027579735.1. Taxonomy (NCBI): domain Eukaryota; kingdom Metazoa; phylum Chordata; class Amphibia; order Anura; family Bombinatoridae; genus Bombina; species Bombina bombina. The sequence goes on along the minus strand of NC_069499.1, from coordinate 649,110,682 downwards.
ATTATTGCCCGCAATCATATTTCTTTTAACAGTATTGCAAAAATTGTCAATCATCACTGTTTTGACTGTCAGTTTTCAGTCTCCTAGTGTCCTTGAATTGCATTTACCTCCTACCTGCCAGCCTTTTGTGCCAGGCCGTCTTGCCAACTATTTACACCAATCATAATTGGTGTCACAGTATAGTTACTAATTAAAATTAAAAAATTCTTGATTGTTGCTCTTAATCCTCAGTTTGCTCGTGCCCTAGAATTGCACTTTTCTACTGCCTTCCAGGCCTATGTGCCAGGCCTACTTTCAAAATATTTACACCAATCATATTTGTTGTCACAGTATTCTTAATAATTAAAAATTAAAATTTTTGGTAATAGTTGTTCTGAATCCTCAGTTTGCTCGTGCCATTGAATTGCACTTTCCTCCTGCCTTGCAGCCTGCTGTGTGCCAGGCCCACCTAGCCAATTATTGCCAGCAATCATATTTCTTTTAACAGTATTGCAAAAATTGTCAATCATCACTATTTTGACTGTCAGTATTCAGTCTCCTAGAGTCCTTGAATTGCATTTACCTCCTGCCTGCCAGCCTTTTTTCCAGGCCGTCTTGCCAACTATTTACACCAATCATAATTGTTGTCACAGTATAGTTACTAATTAAAATTAAAAAATTCTTGATTGTTGATCTTAATCCTCAGTTTGCTCGTGCCCTAGAATTGCACTTTTCTACTGCCTTCCAAGCCTGTGTGCCAGGCCTACTTTCAAAATATTTACACCAATCATATTTGTTGTCGCAGTATTCTTAATAATTAAAAATGAAAATTTTTGGTAATAGTTGTTCTGAATCCTCAGTTTGCTTGTGCCATTGAATTGCACTTTCCTCCTGCCTTGTAGCCTGCTGTGTGCCAGTCCCACCTAGCCAATTATTGCCCGCAATCATATTTCTTTTAACAGTATTGCAAAAATTGTCAATCATCACTGTTTTGACTGTCAGTTTTCAGTCTCCTAGTGTCCTTGAATTGCATTTACCTCCTACCTGCCAGCCTTTTGTGCCAGGCCGTCTTGCCAACTATTTACACCAATCATAATTGGTGTCACAGTATAGTTACTAATTAAAATTAAAAAATTCTTGATTGTTGCTCTTAATCCTCAGTTTGCTCGTGCCCTAGAATTGCACTTTTCTACTGCCTTCCAGACCTATGTGCCAGGCCTACTTTCAAAATATTTACACCAATCATATTTGTTGTCACAGTATTCTTAATAATTAAAAATTAAAATTTTTGGTAATAGTTGTTCTGAATCCTCAGTTTGCTCGTGCCATTGAATTGCACTTTCCTCCTGCCTTGCAGCCTGCTGTGTGCCAGGCCCACCTAGCCAATTATTGCCAGCAATCATATTTCTTTTAACAGTATTGCAAAAATTGTCAATCATCACTATTTTGACTGTCAGTATTCAGTCTCCTAGAGTCCTTGAATTGCATTTACCTCCTGCCTGCCAGCCTTTTTTCCAGGCCGTCTTGCCAACTATTTACACCAATCATAATTGTTGTCACAGTATAGTTACTAATTAAAATTAAAAAATTCTTGATTGTTGATCTTAATCCTCAGTTTGCTCGTGCCCTAGAATTGCACTTTTTTACTGCCTTCCAAGCCTGTGTGCCAGGCCTACTTTCAAAATATTTACACCAATCATATTTGTTGTCACAGTATTCTTAATAATTAAAAATTAAAATTTTTGGTAATAGTTGTTATGAATCCTCAGTTTGCTTGTGCCATTGAATTGCACTTTCCTCCTGCCTTGCAGCCTGCTGTGTGCCAGGCCCACCTAGCCAATTATTGCCAGCAATCATATTTCTTTTAACAGTATTGCAAAAATTGTCAATCATCACTGTTTTGACTGTCAGTATTCAGTCTCCTAGTGTCCTTGAATTGCATTTACCTCCTGCCTGCCAGCCTTTTGTGCCAGGCCGTCTTGCCAACTATTTACACCAATCATAATTGTTGTCACAGTATAGTACTAATTAAAATTATAAAATTATTGATTGTTGATCTTAATCCTCAGTTTGCTCGTGCCCTAGAATTGCACTTTTCTACTGCCTTCCAAGCCTGTGTGCCAGGCCTACTTTCAAAATATTTACACCAATCATATTTGTTGTCACAGTATTCTTAATAATTAAAAATTAAAATTTTTGGTAATAGTTGTTCTGAATTCTCAGTTTGCTCGTGCCATTGAATTGCACTTTCCTCCTGCCTTGAAGCCTGCTGTGTGCCAGGCCCACCTAGCCAATTATTGCCAGCAATCATATTTCTTTTAACAGTATTGCAAAAATTGTCAATCATCACTGTTTTGACTGTCAGTATTCAGTCTCCTAGTGTCCTTGAATTGCATTTACCTCCTGCCTGCCAGCCTTTTGTGCCAGGCCATCTTGCCAACTATTTACACCAATCATAATTGTTGTCAAAGTATAGTTACTAATTAAAATTAAAAAAATATTGATTGTTGATCTTAATCCTCAGTTTGCTCGTGCCCTAGAATTGCACTTTTCTACTGCCTTCCAAGCCTGTGTGCCAGGCCTACTTTCAAAATATTTACACCAATCATATTTGTTGTCACAGTATTCTTAATAATTAAAAATTAAAATTTTTGGTAATAGTTGTTCTGAATTCTCAGTTTGCTCGTGCCATTGAATTGCACTTTCCTCCTGCCTTGAAGCCTGCTGTGTGCCAGGCCCACCTAGCCAATTATTGCCAGCAATCATATTTCTTTTAACAGTATTGCAAAAATTGTCAATCATCACTGTTTTGACTGTCAGTATTCAGTCTCCTAGTGTCCTTGAATTGCATTTACCTCCTGCCTGCCAGCCTTTTGTGCCAGGCCATCTTGCCAACTATTTACACCAATCATAATTGTTGTCAAAGTATAGTTACTAATTAAAATTAAAAAATTCTTGATTGTTGATCTTAATCCTCAGTTTGCTCGTGCCCTAGAATTGCACTTTTCTACTGCCTTCCAAGCCTGTGTGCCAGGCCTACTTTCAAAATATTTACACCAATCATATTTGTTGTCACAGTATTCTTAATAATTAAAAATGAAAATTTTTGGTAATAGTTGTTCTGAATCCTCAGTTTGCTCGTGCCATTGAATTGCACTTTCCTCCTGCCTTGCAGCCTGCTGTGTGCCAGGCCCACCTAGCCAATTATTGCGAGCAATCATATTTCTTTTAACAGTATTGCAAAAATTGTCAATCCTCACTATTTGGACTGTCAGTATTCAGTCTCCTAGTGTCCTTGAATTGCATTTAACTCCTGCCTGCCAGCCTTTTGTGCCAGGTCGTCTTGCCAACTATTTACACCAATCATAATTGTTGTCACAGTATAGTTACTAATTAAAATAAAAAAAAAATTGATTGTTGATCTTAATCCTCAGTTTGCTCGTACCATTGAATTGCACTTTTCTCCTGCCTGCCAACCTGTGTGCCAGGCCCAACTATCCAATTAGTGCCAGCAATCATATTTCTTTTAACAGTATTGCAAAATTTGTCAATCATCACTGTTTTGACTGTCAATCTGCAGTCTACTAGTGCCCTTGAATTGCATTTTCCTCCTGCCTGCCTGCCTGTGTGCCAGTCCCAACTAGCCAATTAGTGCCACCAATCATATTTATTGTAACAGTATTGGAATTTTTGTTAATCATAACTGTTTTGACTGTGATTCTTCAGTCTCCTAGTGCCATTGAATTTCAGTTTCCTTTCTCCCAGCATGTGTGAAAGACAGGCCCATTTGCCAACTAGTGCCAAACAATCATATTTGTTGTCACAGTACTTGTAATATTTTAAAAAATTAACAATTTGTGGTTTTTAAAACATCTGTCTTTTTTGTTGTTGTCAGTCTCACAGCGTATACTGTGCCCACTTTCACAGTGCCACCACTCAATTGGTGTAATAGTATTGTTAGTGTCCATTTAAAAAAAAATGACAGGCAGAGGCTGGCCACCCCGCAGGTTCCGTGGTCGTGGTGCTGTGATTCCTTTAGACCCTACAAATATGCACATTGTTCAGACGCCGGGTGCCAGGGGGGATGCGAAAACTTCTGAGGAGGACCTAGTTGAATGGCTAACACAGGACACCTAATCTTCTTCAGCTTCCGCTGCTAGTCCTCCTAACCTTGACGCACCATCTACGTCCAGCTGTGCTTTGGGCAGGTCTCAAGTGACCAGTGCCACTCCCCCGCCTGTCGCCACCACCAACACTAGCACCACAGCCGCTTCACTTGATCTGTCACAGGAGTTATTGACACATCATTTGGAAGAAATGAGTGATGCGCAACCATCATTGACAGAGGATGTAGATAATAGTGATCAGTCTCAGTCAGGCAGCATTACCGACATGGAGGTACGGTGTGATGATGATGATTATGTTGTACCCGCTGCTGCTTCCTTTCTTCATGTTTCAGATACAAGTGAAGCGGTTGATGATGATGTGTCGGTGGATGTCACGTGGGTGCCTGCTAGAAGAGAAGAAGAGGGGGAAGTTCAGATGGGGAGACAGAGAGGAGGAGAAGGAGACGATTTGGAAGCATGGGGAGGTCGTCTCAAGTAGCTAGTGGCACAGTCAGACAGCATGCATTGTCACCAGGGGTCAGCCAGACAGCACGCCGACGCCCATCAACGCATGCTGTTGCCACCACCAGAATGCCGACATTGCAGAGCTCAGCAGTGTGGCATTTTTTTTGTGTGTCTGCCTCTGACAACAGCGATGCCATTTGCAACCTGTGCCAAAAGAAACTGAGTCGTGGGAAGTCCAACACCCACCTAGGTACAACTGCTTTGCGAAGGCACATGGACACCCATCACAAACGCTGATGGGAAGAACACATGAGTAGAAGCAGCACACAAAGTGAAAGCCGCCCTCCTCCTCCAGCTCCAGCATCTTCAGCCACGTCAACCAGTGCTGTCCTCCTTGCCCCCTCTCAACCATCCTCCACTCAGTCTCTCTTACGTAGCAGTTCCTGGTCATCTGCCCACAGTCAGGTGTCTGTTAAGGACATGTTTGAGCGAAGAAGCCAATTTCTCAAAGTCACCCCCTTGCCCGGCGTCTGACAGCTGGCTTGTCTGAACTCTTAGCCCGCCAGCTTTTACCATACAAGCTGGTTGAGTCTGATGTTTTCAAAAAATTTGTATCTATTGGGACACCGCAGTGGAAGGTACCTGGCAGAAATTTCTTTTCACAAAAGGCAATCCCAAACCTGTACTCTGTTGTGAGAAAGGAAGTTATTGCATGTCTGGCACACAGCGTTGGGGCAAGGGTCCATATGACCACAGATAGCTGGTCTGCAAAGCATGGTCAGGGCAGGTATATCACCTACACTGCGCATTGGGTAAACCTGCTGACTTCTGACAAGCATGGAATGCGTGGCTCTGCAGAAGAGTTGGTGACACCGCTACGACTTGCAGGCAGGCCTGCTGCTACCTCCTCTACTCCTCCTACTCCATCCTCTTCCATAACCTCTTCCTCGGCTGAGTCCTCTTCAACTTCTGCGTCTTGCTCCACATCTATGGCACCCCCCCAGCTCCCCAGGTACTATGCTACATCCCGGGTACGGCAGTGTCACATCGTCTTGGGGTTGACTTGCCTGAAAGCGGAGAGTCACACCGCATCAGCACTCCTGACAGCCCTGAACGCACAGGTGGATCAGTGGCTGACTCCACACCAACTGGAGATTGGCAAGGTTGTTTCTGACAATGGAAGTAATTTGGTGGCGGCATTGAAATTGGGCAAGTTGACACATGTGCCGTGCATGGCACATGTGTGTAAACTAATTGTACAATGATTTGTCCATAAGTACCCAGGCTTACAGGACGTCCTGAAGCAGGCCAGGAAGGTGTGTGGCCATTTCAGGCGTATCTACACGGCCATGGCGCACTTGTCCGATATCCAGCGTCGAAACAACCTGCCAGTGAGGCGCTTGATTTGCAACAGCCCGACACAGTGGAATTCAACACTCCTAATGTTTGACCGCCTGCTACAACAAGAAAAAGCTGTTAATGAGTATTTGTATGACCGGGGTGCTAGGCCAGCCTCTGGGGAGCTGGGGATATTTTTTCCAAATTACTGGACGCTCATGCGCAATGCCTGTAGGCTCATGCGTCCTTTTGAGGAGGTGACAAACCTTGTCAGTCGCACCGAGGGCACCATCAGCGACATCATACCATTTGTTTTCTTCCTGGAGCGTACCCTGCGAAGAGTGCTGGATCAGGCAGTAGATGAGCGTGAAGAGGAAGAGTTGTGGTGTCCATCACCCCCACAAACAGTCGAATCAGCATCGCTTGCTGGACCTGCGGCAACGCAGGAAGAGGATTGTGAGGAAGAGGAGTCAGAGGAGGAATGTGGCTTTGAGGAGGAGGAGGAAAACTGAGCACAACAGGCATCCCAGGGTGCTCGTTGTTGTAACCTCTCTGGTACCCGTGGTGTTGTTCGTGGCTGGGGGGAAGAAGATACCATCAGTGAGATCAGTGAGGAGGAGGAACGGGACATGATTAGCTCGGCATCCAACCTTGTTCAAATGGGTTCTTTCATGCTGTCGTGCCTGTTGAGGGACCCTCGTATAAAAAAGCTGAAGGAGAACGACCTGTACTGGGTGTCCACGCTCCTCGACCCCCGGTATAAGCATAAAGTGCCTGAAATGTTACCAAATTCCCACAAGTCGGAAAGGATGGAGCATTTTAAGAATAAATTAAAAAATATGCTTTACACAGCGTATAAGGGTGATGTCACAGCACCACGGGAATGTAACAGGGGAAGAGATGAAATGAATCCTCCTCCTCCCATGACCACAGTGGCAAGGACAGGACGCTTTCCTGACGTCTTGTTGATGGAGGACATGCGTACCTTTTTAACTCCCATGCACCATCAGAGCCTTTCGGGATCCAGCCTTAGAGAAAGACTCAACCAACAGGTAGCAGACTACCTAGCTTTAACTGCGGATCTCGACACTCTCAGGAGCGATGGACCCCTTGACTACTGGGTGTGCAGGCTGGACTTGTGGCTTGAGCTATCCCAATTTGCAATGGAACTTCTGGCCTGCCCCGCTTCAAATGTCCTGTCCGAAAGGACTTTCAGTGCAGCAGGAGGATTTGTCACTGAGAAGAGAAGTTGCCTAGGTCAAAAAAGCCTTGACTATCTCACTTTTATAAAAATGAATGAGGGCTGGATCCCGAAGGGACTGACATTGGGCGATACATTTGAATAAAAAAGGCCTGATGATGAGATGAGCTGGCTTGGGCTACAACTGGTACACAGGCTGGCCTTTTTTTGTTATAAAGCCAGAGGACTTGCTTGACTTATTCGCCAACAACTAGTGTTCAAGCCACAAGCTTTTAGGGCACTTTATAAATGTTTTACAAACATCAATTTTTCTGGCCGCTGCTACAGCATTTGCTACAACAATACCCAAATTTTTCAGTCATTTGTACATTCCTAATTTTTCTGGCCTCTGCTGCAGCTCTGTGGGTACAAAACTCAAATAAAAAAAATAAGGCACATAACAGTGATTAACCTGTTACGAATAGTACAACTTAGCACACCACTCATATCTGGTGGACCATTAAATTGAACGCAAAATGCCACAAATTTGAAGGAGGAGGACCGACCAAGCATCTTTATCAGTCTCTTGGTTGCTCTAAATTATCTCTGTGTTCCATCTATGCCATACCTGTACTCTATTGTGCAAAAGGGTGGCATATGTGGTGTTTCATGCTGTTGTGCCTGTTGCGGGTCGTGGCCCATGGTATAAAAAGGCTCAAGGAGAACGACCTGTAATGGGTGCCCCAGCAAATTTTTAGAAAAATGTTCCTGGTTCCTCTCAATTATCTCTGGGTTTCTAAAATGGATGCCATACCTGTACTCGCTTGTGCAAAAGGATGGCATATGTGGTGGTGTTTCCTGCAGTTGTTTCTGTTGAGGGTGCTGGACCCTCTTATAAAAAGGCTGAAGGAGAACAACCAGGAGTGGGAGTCCAAGCATGGTTTTTGGGGCTATTTCACTTTTCCAAACAATTATCTGTGGGTTTCTAAAATCAATGCCGTACCAGTACTCTATTGTTCAAAAGTATGCCATATGTTCTCTTTCCTGCTGGTATTTTGTTTGAGGGTCCTGGACCCTCTTATAAAAAGGCCTAAGGAGAAAGAGGTGTACTGTGTGTCCACTCAATTTTTTTTTCTATTTCACATTTGCCCAAAATTATCTCTGGGTTTGTAAAATCAATGCTGTACCTGTACTCTATTGTTCAAAAGGATGCCATATGTCCTCTTTCCTGCTGGTGTTTTTTTTGAGGGTCCTGGACCCTCTTATAAAAAGGCCTAAGGAGAAAGAAGTGTACTGGGTGTCCAGCGAATCATTTGTTTGATTCAAATTCCCGGTTGCAACAAATTATCTCGGGTTTCTAAAATCAATGCCTTTCCTGTAATCTAATTTTCAAATGGATGCCATATGTCCTCTTTCCTGTTGCTGGTTTTGTTGAGGGTCCTGGAGCCTCTGCTAAAAAGGCCTAAGGATAAATAAGTGTACTGGGTGTCTAATCAATTTTCTTTTAGATTTCCCGATTGCAACTAATTATCTCTGTGTTTCTAAAATCAATGCCTTTCCTGTAATCTATTATTCACAAGGATGCCATATGTCCTCTTTCATGCTGTTGTTTCTGTTGAGGCTCCGGGACCCTCTTATAAAAAGGCCTAAGGAGAAAGAAGTGTACTGGGTGTCCATCGAATCATTTGTTTGATTCAAATTCCCGGTTGCAACAAATTATCTCCGGGTTTCTAAAATCAATGCCTTTCCTGTAATCTAATTTTCAAAAGGATGCCATATGTCCTCTTTCCTGCTGCTGGTTTTGTTGAGGGCTCCTGGAGCCTCTGCTAAAAAGGCCTAAGGATAAATAAGTGTACTGGGTGTCTAATCAATGTTCTTTTAGATTTCCCGGTTGCAACTAATGATCTCTGTGTTTCTAAAATCAATGCCTTTCCTGTAATCTATTATTCACAAGGATGCCATATGTCCTCTTTCATGCTGTTGTTTCTGTTGAGGCTCCGGGAGCCTCTTATAAAAAGGCCTAAGGATAAAGAAGTGTACTGGGTGTCCAATCAATGTTTTTTTTCTATTTCACGGTTCATATAAATGATCTCTGGGATTCTAAAATCAATGCCTTAACTGTAATCAATTGTTCACAAGGATTCCATATGTCCTCTTTCATGAAGTTGTTTCTGTTGAGGCTCCGGGACCCTCTTATAAAAAGGCCTAAGGATAAATAAGTGTACTGGGTGTCTAATCTATGTTTTTTTAGATTTCACGGTTGCAACAAATTATCCCTGGGTTTCTAAAATCAATGCCTTTCCTGTAATCTATTATTCAAAAGAATGCCATATGTCCTCTTTCATGCTGTTGTTTCTGTTGAGGCTCCGGAAGCCTCTTATAAAAAGACCTAAGGATAAAGAAGTGTACTGGGTGTCCAATCAAAGTTTTTTTCTATTTCCCGGTTCATATAAATGATCTCTGGGATTCTAAAATCAATGCCTTAACTGTAATCAATTGTTCACAAGGATGCCATATGTCCTCTTTCATGCTGTTGTTTCTGTTGAGGGTCCTGGAGCCTCTGCTAAAAAGGCCTAAGGATAAATATGTGTACTGGGTGTCTAATCAATGTTTTTTTAGATTTCCCGGTTGAAACAAATTATCCCCGGGTTTCTAAAATCAATGCCTTTCCAGAAATCTATTTTTCAAAAGGATGCCATATGTCCTCTTTCCTGCTGGTGTTTTTTTTTGAGGGTCCTGGACCCTCTTATAAAAAGGCCTAAGGAGAAAGAAGTGTACTGGGTGTCCAGCGAATCATTTGTTTGATTCAAATTCCCGGTTGCAACAAATTATCTCCTGGTTTCTAAAATCAATGCCTTTCCTGTAATCTAATTTTCAAAAGGATGCCATATGTCCTCTTTCCTGTTGCTGGTTTTGTTGAGGGTCCTGGAGCCTCTGCTAAAAAGGCCTAAGGATAAATAAGTGTACTGGGTGTCTAATCAATGTTCTTTTAGATTTCCCGGTTGCAACTAATGATCTCTGTGTTTCTAAAATCAATGCCTTTCCTGTAATCTATTATTCACAAGGATGCCATATGTCCTCTTTCATGCTGTTGTTTCTGTTGAGGCTCCGGGACCCTCTTATAAAAAGGCCTAAGGAGAAAGAAGTGTACTGGGTGTCCATCGAATCATTTGTTTGATTCAAATTCCCGGTTGCAACAAATTATCTCCGGGTTTCTAAAATCAATGCCTTTCCTGTAATCTAATTTTCAAAAGGATGCCATATGTCCTCTTTCCTGCTGCTGGTTTTGTTGAGGGCTCCTGGAGCCTCTGCTAAAAAGGCCTAAGGATAAATAAGTGTACTGGGTGTCTAATCAATGTTCTTTTAGATTTCCCGGTTGCAACTAATGATCTCTGTGTTTCTAAAATCAATGCCTTTCCTGTAATCTATTATTCACAAGGATGCCATATGTCCTCTTTCATGCTGTTGTTTCTGTTGAGGCTCCGGGAGCCTCTTATAAAAAGGCCTAAGGATAAAGAAGTGTACTGGGTGTCCAATCAATGTTTTTTTCTATTTCATGGTTCATATAAATGATCTCTGGGATTCTAAAATCAATGCCTTAACTGTAATCAATTGTTCACAAGGATTCCATATGTCCTCTTTCATGAAGTTGTTTCTGTTGAGGCTCCGGGACCCTCTTATAAAAAGGCCTAAGGATAAATAAGTGTACTGGGTGTCTAATCTATGTTTTTTTAATTTCACGGTTGCAACAAATTATCCCTGGGTTTCTAAAATCAATGCCTTTCCTGTAATCTATTATTCAAAAGAATGCCATATGTCCTCTTTCATGCTGTTGTTTCTGTTGAGGCTCCGGAAGCCTCTTATAAAAAGGCCTAAGGATAAAGAAGTGTACTGGGTGTCCAATCAAAGTTTTTTTCTATTTCCCGGTTCATATAAATGATCTCTGGGATTCTAAAATCAATGCCTTAACTGTAATCAATTGTTCACAAGGATGCCATATGTCCTCTTTCATGCTGTTGTTTCTGTTGAGGGTCCTGGAGCCTCTGCTAAAAAGGCCTAAGGATAAATATGTGTACTGGGTGTCTAATCAATGTTTTTTTAGATTTCCCGGTTGAAACAAATTATCCCCGGGTTTCTAAAATCAATGCCTTTCCAGAAATCTATTTTTCAAAAGGATGCCATATGTCCTCTTTCCTGCTGGTGTTTTTTTTTGAGGGTCCTGGACCCTCTTATAAAAAGGCCTAAGGAGAAAGAAGTGTACTGGGTGTCCAGCGAATCATTTGTTTGATTCAAATTCCCGGTTGCAACAAATTATCTCCGGGTTTCTAAAATCAATGCCTTTCCTGTAATCTAATTTTCAAAAGGATGCCATATGTCCTCTTTCCTGTTGCTGGTTTTGTTGAGGGTCCTGGAGCCTCTGCTTAAAAGGCCTAAGGATAAATAAGTGTACTGGGTGTCTAATCAATTTTTTTTTTAGATTTCCCGATTGCAACTAATTATCTCTGTGTTTCTAAAATCAATGCCTTTCCTGTAATCTATTATTCACAAGGATGCCATATGTCCTCTTTCATGCTGTTGTTTCTGTTGAGGCTCCGGGACCCTCTTATAAAAAGGCCTAAGGAGAAAGAAATGTACTGGGTGTCCATCGAATCATTTGTTTGATTCAAATTCCCGGTTGCAACAAATTATCTCCGGGTTTCTAAAATCAATGCCTTTCCTGTAATCTAATTTTCAAAAGGATGCCATATGTCCTCTTTCCTGCTGCTGGTTTTGTTGAGGGCTCCTGGAGCCTCTGCTAAAAAGGCCTAAGGATAAATAAGTGTACTGGGTGTCTAATCAATGTTCTTTTAGATTTCCCGGTTGCAACTAATGATCTCTGTGTTTCTAAAATCAATGCCTTTCCTGTAATCTATTATTCACAAGGATGCCATATGTCCTCTTTCATGCTGTTGTTTCTGTTGAGGCTCCGGGAGCCTCTTATAAAAAGGCCTAAGGATAAAGAAGTGTACTGGGTGTCCAATCAATGTTTTTTTTCTATTTCACGGTTCATATAAATGATCTCTGGGATTCTAAAATCAATGCCTTAACTGTAATCAATTGTTCACAAGGATTCCATATGTCCTCTTTCATGAAGTTGTTTCTGTTGAGGCTCCGGGACCCTCTTATAAAAAGGCCTAAGGATAAATAAGTGTACTGGGTGTCTAATCTATGTTTTTTTAGATTTCACGGTTGCAACAAATTATCCCCGGGTTTCTAAAATCAATGCCTTTCCTGTAATCTATTATTCAAAAGAATGCCATATGTCCTCGTTCATGCTGTTGTTTCTGTTGAGGCTCCGGAAGCCTCTTATAAAAAGGCCTAAGGATAAAGAAGTGTACTGGGTGTCCAATCAAAGTTTTTTTTCTATTTCCCGGTTCATATAAATGATCTCTGGGATTCTAAAATCAATGCTTTAACTGTAATCAATTGTTCACAAGGATGCCATATGTCCTCTTTCATGCTGTTGTTTCTGTTGAGGGTCCTGGAGCCTCTGCTAAAAAGGCCTAAGGATAAATATGTGTACTGGGTGTCTAATCAATGTTTTTTTAGATTTCCCGGTTGAAACAAATTATCCCCGGGTTTCTAAAATCAATGCCTTTCCAGAAATCTATTTTTCAAAAGGATGCCATATGTCCTCTTTCCTGCTGCTGGTTTTGTTGAGGGTCCTGGAGCCTCTGCTAATAAGGCCTAAGGATAAATAAGTGTACTGGTTGTCTAATCAAGGGTTTTTTAAGATTTCCCGGTTGCAACAAATTATCTCTGGGTTTCTCAAATCAATGCCTTAAATGTAATCTATTGTTCAAAAGAATGCCATATGTCCTCTTTCCTTTTTTTTTTTTCTCTGTATTTTTGTTTATTTTAGAAAATTTAATGCACTTATAGGTTCACTAAGATTATGACTTTGCACACTGCCATTTTCCATGCAGCATTTTGACATGTCGTGTGATATGACTAGAAGAATGGTATGTTTTGAATCTGCTGAGCATAATACAAAATAAAAAAATAATAATTTAACTTGAGTTACTAACTGAAGCATGACTTCAGGAGTCAGGTGTGGTCCTAGGTAGTGGTTGTTAGCAGATTCTTTTAATGCAAATTGCAATTGCCACAGCTTGCATAAAATGTGCGTCACTAGTCTCCAAATCTTACCTTTTTAATGCCAATTGATATTGCACAGCTGGAACAACAGCAAATAATATGTGCGTCACCACAGTCTCCAAAGCTGTTGTCAGATGTATACAAAAACACTGATAAATTATTCCTTTTCGGGGCGCAAAGAGATGGCTACCGGAACACTCCAGGAACTTCCCAAGAGTCGCTGTCTTGTGTTTCTGGTGATGTGGGAGACATCTGGGTAGTGTACAGGGAAGCCCAAAATCCTCTCCATCTCTGTGCACCACAGGACAGGACGTCCTTGTCATCCATAAGCACATGAAATTGCTGGCATTTTCCTTGCTTCAAGAAGTTCAGCTTTGTGGTGATAGTACAGAATTTAATAAACTTTGGTTTCCTACCATACTCAAGACAATCTTGTAGTTCAAGCTTTGGACTTGCTGTAGGAAACAGTGGCCTGTCCATACCAGGAAGATGATTTAGACAGAAGTAACGAGCTATGGCTTGCAGGTGACACATGTTTATCGTCAATCATCAAAGGGGTTGCGTGCAGAATATGGCTGATGGCCCCTTATTCACATGTTTGTCCAGAGCCACAACATTTGCAAACAGCCAGAAGAAAGGTCGGTTCTCACCAGCCTTAAGTTGCGCTTCATTTACCAAATGCTGATATTCAAAAAATAGACAAACAGTGCCTTAAAAAAGACATTTGCAATATGGATTCACCAGAGCAAGGTCATTGCAAGTACTTCCCACGATAACAAAATTAAAATGCCACAACTCCGCAATCTTCCCCTTCACATTATTATTGTCACACTCCCTTGTACTCCTATGCCCAGCTCCCTGCTCTTGTTTTTTTGAGGGTCCTGGAGCATCTGCTAAAAAGGCCTATGGATAAAGGAGTGTACTGGGTGTCTATTCAATGTTTTTTTAGATTTCCCGGTTGCAACTAATTATCTCTGTGTTTCTAAAATCAATGCCTTTCCTGTAATCTATTATTCAAAAGGATGCCATATGTCCTCTTTCATGCTGTTGTTTCAGTTGAGGCTCCGGGACCCTCTTATAAAAAGGCCTAAGGATAAATAAGTGTACTGGGTGTCTAATCAATGTTTTTTTCTATTTCCCGGTTGCAACTAATGATCTCTGTGTTTCTAAAATCTATGCCTTTCCTGTAATCTATTATTCAAAAGGATGCCATATGTCCTTTTTCATGATGTTTTTTCTGTTGAGGCTCCGGGACCCTCTTATAAAAAGGCCTAAGGATAAATAAGTGTACTGGGTGTCTATTCAATGTTTTTTTCTATTTCCCGGTTGCAACTAATGATCTCTGTGTTTCTAAAATCTATGCCTTTCCTGTAATCTATTATTCAAAAGGATGCCATATGTCCTCTTTCATGCTGTTGTTTCTGTTGAGGCTCCGGGAGCCTCTTATAAAAAGGCCTAAGGATAAAGAAGTGTGCTGGGTGTCCAATCAATGTTTTTTTTTAATTTCACAGTTGCAAAAAAATTATCTATGGCTTTCTAAAATCTATGCCTTACCTGTCATCTATTGTTCAAAAGGATGCCATATGTCCTCTTTCCTGCTGTTGTTTTTGTTGGGGGTCCGGAACACTCTTCTAAAAAGGCCGAAGGAGAACGACCTGTACTGTACTAGGTGTGTCAAATCATGTTTTTGTTTTCAATTTCACGGTTCACAATAAATATCACTGTGTAACTAAAATCAATGCTATACCTGTACTCTGTTGTTCAAAAGGATGGCATATGTGGTGTTTCATTCTTTTGTGGTTGTTGAGGGTTGTGGCCGTGGGACAGCGTATAAAACGGCTGAAGGAGAACAACCTGTACAGCCTTGCTCCTCTTTTTAGACAGGCCAGCTCTTTGCATACATGCCCACAGACTCTGTAACGCATGCCTCTTTTAGGGAGAGGTGCAGCCATAATGCAGGGTCAGAACCTCTGCCTGCAACTGTTATACTCGATTTTGCGAAAGGAAGTAAGCTTACCATGGTTCCCTGCACACACGTATTGTTGTTATATTTTGGTGAGGGTAATTATGATGGCCATGTAGACCACCACTGAGAGTCCTGGAAGTAACAGGGATGAGATGAAAGTGCTAAGAATAGTACAACTTGAAACAACAGAATTAGCCATGGGTGTTAGTGCAAGATCGCTTGGCTTTTTTTTGGCTTTGGGTGCGGCTAATCATGCAGGCCATATAGAGCTGCCACCATTCGGTGTTGTATCAGGTATTAAACTAATAAGAACAGTACTACCAAAATACAGCCAATGAAGGGCCTTATGAAGACTGAGCCAAGGTTGGATTGTAGTATTTGGTTAGGCTAATCATGATGGCCATGTAGACCACCACCAAGAGTCCTGGAAGTAACAGGGATGAGATGAAAGTGCTAAGAATAGTACTACTTGAAACAACCGAGTTAGCCATGGGTGTTAATCCAAGACCGCTTGGCTTTATTTTTGTTTTGGGTGCGGCTAATCATGCAGGCCATATAGAGCTGCCACCATTCAGTGTTGTATCAGCTATTTAACTAATAAGAACAGAACTACAAAAATACAACCAATGAAGGGCCTTATGAAGACTGAGCCAAGGTTGGATTGTAGTATTTGGTTAGGCTAATCATGATGGCCATGTAGACCACCATCGAGAGTCCTGGAAGTAACAGGGATGATGAGATGAAAGTGCTAAGAATTGTACTACTTGAAACAACCGAGTTAGCCATTGGTGTTAATCCAAGACCACTTGGATATATTTTTGTTTTGGGTGCTGCTAATCATGCAGGCCATATAGAGCTGCCACCATTCGGTGTTGTATCAGCTATAAAAATAATAAGAACTGTACTATCAAAATACAGCCAATGAAGGGCCTATGAAGACTGAGCAAAGGTTGAATTGTAGTATTTTGTTCGGCTAATCATGATGGCCATGTAGACCACCCGTAACAGGGATGAAAGTGCTAAGAATAGTACTAATTGAAACAACCGAGTTAGCCACTCAGCTTTTTTTTGGGTTTGGGTGCAGCTAATCATAAAGGCCAGATAGACCTGCCACCATTTGGTGTTGTAACAGGTATGAAAATGCAAAGAACAGTACTACTTAACACAACCTACTTACCATGGGTCCCAGAGCATATGTTTGGTTATTATATTTTGTAAGGGTAATCATGCAGGCCATATAGACCTCCACCGATAGGGTGAGTATGAGTAACAGCTATTAAAATGCTAAGGACATTACTAATTAACACAACATAGTTACCATGGGTCGCAGACCAAGAGCAGATGTCTTATTATTATATTTTGTATGGGTAATCATCCAGGCCGTATAGACCTCACCAAATAGGGGGAGTTACAGAGATTAAAGTGCTAAGAATGGTAGTACTTAAAACACAACCTAGTTAAAATGGGTACCAGACTGCATGTCATATTATTATATTTTTTCAGGGTAATCAGGCAGGCCACATAGACCACCCCCGATAGGTGGGGGGGGGGGGTAACAGGGATTAAAGTGCTAAGAAAAGTACTAATTAACACAAGCTAGTTATCATGGGTCCAACACTGTGTGTCTTGATGTTATACTTTGTCAGGGTAAACATGCAGGCCATATAGACGTCCCTTGATAGGGGGAGTAACAGGGATTACAGTTATAAGAATAGTACTACTTAAACACAACCTAATTACCATGGGTCCAAGGCCAGATGTTTTATTATTATACTTTGTCAGGCTAATCATGCAGGCCATATAGAGCTCCAACAAAAGGGGGGGGTAAGAGGGATTCAAGTGATAAGAAAAGTTTTACTTAACACAACAAAATTACCATGGGTCCCAGACCGCGTGTCTTGTTGTTATACTTTGTCAGGGTAATCATAACCACCATATAGACCTCCACCAATAGGGGGAGTTACAGGGCTGAAAGTGCGAAGAATAGTACTACTTAACACAACCTAGTTGGGTCCAAGAACGCATGTTTAATTATTAGACTTTATCAGGGTAATTATATATCTAACAAATCTATCTATTTCTCTTCTATCGATTCTATCTAACTATCAATCTATGTATATCTATCTATCCTATCTATCAATTTATCTTCTGTCCGGGATGTTTTGAGACAGCCACTTGTGTTTCTGACAAATTTGAAGTAGGAGGACAGAACAATCATCTTCTTCCATCTCCCGGTTCCACAAATGAAGGCCATATAGACCTCATCTGATAGGGGGAGTAACAGATTGTAGTAAAATGTTAAGAATATTACTACTTAACACACCACGGGTCACAGACCACATGTCTTATTGTTATACTCTGTCAGGGAAATTATATATATTTCAAATCCATTTATTTATATATCAAATCGATCAAACTATCAAACGTATCGATCAAATGTAGATTGCATCTATTGATCGATGTAATTCGTATCTATAAAATGTATATTACATATTTTGGTTGATGTCATTCATATCTATAAAATGTATATTGCATCTTTGATTCGATAACATTCGTATCTATCAAATGTATATTGCATCTATTGATTGATGTAATTCGTATCGATTGAATGTATATTGCATCTATTGAGCTATGTACAGTGTATCGATCATATGTATATTGCATCGATTGAGCTATGTTATCTATGTATCTATCTATCAAATCTATCTATCTATCTCGTGGTTGTGCAAGTGGACTGTTTGCGGTTGATTGCGGTGCGTAACACTTGGAGTTTGCTCTGTCACTGTGATGCGGCCGTAACCCTTACACTACCTGATAGATACAACATCATAACTGATGTTTTAAAGCATGTTATTGCAAACAATTTGGGAATGTTAGTTGATTTAGGCCCATTATGGGTTAAAAGCAGACTCTGCATAAACTATGTAATTTTCCATGGGAGTTTTGCCAGGGATCCCCCTCCAGCATGCCACAGTCCAGGTGTTAGTACCCTTGAAACAACTTTTCCATCACTATTGTGGCCAGAAAGAGTCCTTGTAGGTTTTAAAGTTCAATAACAATACCGGAAGTTCGAGTCCGTCGTTCGTGAACCGACAATTTTAGGTTCGCGACATCACTAGTACCAATATGGTAAAGCATTCTTTTGCTTTACTGATATATGTGAAATACATAGTAATACATGATTTTTATGACTATTGCTAATATTTTTGATTTGCCAGTATGTCCATGAAAATTCACAATACATGGAGTGTATACCATATGTAAATACAGTTGTTAAACAGTTATTTTAAATTCTTAAAATCATGATTGCATTGCTGTCTGGTTTTACTACATCATATATATTCTTAATTGTTAAAATAGACCTATCCAGCTTTTTTTGTTAAATGAAATGCTGTTGTATCTAAATGATGTCTGACTATTGTGATAGACCTTTCAGCATTTAATTGAGTTGTATCTAAATAATGTCTATTATATTATCCTACAATGTATAACAAAAATTGGTGAGCTGCTTGTTTATAGTGATAACATAGTAATACTAATACAGACCGACATATAGAAAAAGGGAAACTATCTCCAATGGATAGTGAATATTGAAGAAAAATTAAATAAAATTACAGAAAAATTAAATTACAGAAAAATGGAATTAATTGAGAAAATTATGAAGTTCAAAATACTTGTTCAAACCATGAGGTATTAGAGTGTTAAGGATGTATATCCATTTCATCTCTAATTGTCACAGATCTTGTAATCTATCACCTCCTCTCCAATGTTGATGGACTTTTCTAATCCTTATAAATTTCAAATCCATAGGATTTCTATTGTGTACTTTATCAAAATGGGCTGAAACTGAATGTTTTTTAAGCCAGTTTTTATGTTATATACATGCTCGTTGATCCTGGTTTTCAGAAGTCGAGTGGTTCTACCTACATAAAATACATTGCAGGTACAGCGTAACAGGTATATAACATATTTACTGTTACAGGTTATAAGATCTTTTATATCAAATTTTCTTCCATCATTGACTGTAAATTGTTTTCTAACTTTTTCTGTTATTATTGTATTCTGACATGCATTGCATGAATGGCATTTGGCAAAACCAATTTGTTTTATATAGCTCCTTGTCAATTGGTCTTTAATGTTGGGTACCTTTCTTTAGACAATATTGGACTTTTCCTCTAATATGGTTTCCAATACCGGGTCCCTGAATAGCATTTTCCAATGTTTATTGATAATAATGTCTCTTATCTAGTTATATTGTGAACTGTGTCTCAACACCATAGGACCTATAGACTTATTTGCAATAATTGGATTCTTATCTTTATATTTTAAAAGATTTTTCCTTTCCATTCATTCAACATCTTCTATGGTTTTTTCAATAGCTGTTACCTCGTCGTTCTTTTCTTTAAATCTTTTTTTAAGTATTTCTGCCTGTTCTACATATTCTTTATTTTCTTTGCAGTTTTTCTTATGTCTAATAAATTGGCCTTTTGGGATACTAGAAAGCCATTTTGCTTGATGACAACTTTTGGTGTTGATGAAATTATTAACATCAACTTTTTTAAAAAAGTTTTTGCTTTTAATTAGATTATCCTCTATGTAAATTTCCAAATAAAGGAATTCCACTTTCTATTGATTGTAAATCCAAGTGAAACCAATATTAAATTGATTGTTTTCCAAATAAGACAACAATTTTAACAATTGATCTAATGACCCTAACCAAATAAAGAAAATCTCATCTATGTAACGGTGATAATATAATATTATATAATAGACATAATAGACATAATAGACATAATAGACATTATTTAGATACAACTCAAATACATGCTGAAAGGTCTATCACAATAGTCAGACATCATTAAGATACAACAGCATTTCATTTAACAAAAAAAGCTGGATAGGTCTATTTTAACAATTATAAATATATATGATGTAGTAAAACCAGACAGCAATACAATCATGATTTTAAGAATTTAAAACAACTGTTTAACAACTGTATTTACATATGGTATACAATCCATGTTTTGTGAATTTTCATGGACATACTGGCAAATCAAAAATATTAGCAATAGTCATAAAAATCATGTATTACTATGTATTTCACATATATCAGTAAAGCAAAAGAATGCTTTAACATATTGGTACTTTTAACAATATAAAATAACTTTCTGGGATTTATTGTACTTTTTCCTTACTATAATTAACAACAGATATGATTTTAAACTCATAAATATGATCCTTGTGGTTCGTAAATGAAATTATTAACATGAACACTTCTGCCCAAATCAAAAATGGCGGATGGCATTTTCCCATATGGGGAACTCTCTTGCCCTTATCAAAGATGGCGGACGGAACTTTCAAACATGTATGAAGAACTCTCTTGCCCTTATCAAAGATGGCGGATGGAACTTTCAAACATAACCAGGTGACATTGAAAACCACACATGATTTGATGACATCATTTGTAACAACCAATAGGATCATCATTCACCCTATATCTTCCTTGGGAGAGGAGACGCACACCATCCACTACCTTGAAAAAGCCGTACGCTTACGGCGAAACGTACGTCAGTACTTTGGATTATACCGCTCCCACTAATAACAGAAACTGGAACAGATACCCAAGTAACTATTAATGTGAGGGTATTACATGTGGCTTTTTAACATTTTATATGTATTTTAATAAAGAATATATTTTACTGAAGCAGCGGTCTGCGTTTGGAGATATACTGGAAGCCTGGCAGTATAAAATCGGGTGTGCGTCTGAACCCAGAGCATGGTTGGCTCTTCTAAGTGTGAGTAGCCCCCTGGAGGGACCACTGGTGTGAATAATATCTTTGTTATCAAACATATTGCACTATATTGTTTCTATTTTTATTTTGGAGGTTTGAAGGAAATCCTAATTTACCAAGAGGATGGAGAAACCACACGGATCACACATATCCTTAAATTGGAATATATATTATTCTTTAATATTTTGTAATTTAAAGCAATCACTTTTTATTCTGTTATACACCAAGTGAATTTTGTGTTCTTTTTGTATCACTAATAAATGATAAAGAGCAAATAAATATCTATTGCTGGCTGTCTCGGGGAAGAAACAAATGAAGGCAATGTGTTTTTGATTCAGAATATATTTTGAGGCAAGTGCTAATCCATTAATGTTCAACGATGATCATACTCCATCTTGTTTAATATGTTTGTCAATAATATTTTAAATTTTCCAAATAATTATTGTGTTGAGTTTAATTTTCTACATATATAATTAATAAACATGTGCTTTTGTATTTTAATTATTTAATATGCATTGACCTTTATCATCTGATAAATACAGTATATATGAGATGTCTACTTATTTTATATGTTATGTCCTGATATTTCTTCTTAATGTTAATGCTCAATATCATGTCATGTATCGATTCCACATTGTTTTTCTCCAATTATAGTACTGTGAGCATATCTTTCAAATGTAACTCTTAAAGGGACATGAAACACTAAATGTATCTTTCATTAGTTATGTGAAACATACAATTATAACCAGGTTTCCAATTCTCTTCTATTCTCAAAATGTGCTTTCGACTCTTGGTATAATGTTTTGAAGGAGCATCAATACACTACTGGTTTTTAAGTGAACACATGAGTGAGGCAATGACAATCGGTAGATATATGCATCCACCAATCAGCAGATGTAAGCTATGTTCTTGACTGCTCCTGAGCTTTACTAAATAAACCTTTCAGCAAAGGCTAACAAGATAACTTGTCCGAATATGATTAAACGTGAATGTTGTTTAAAATGTTATGCTCTGTCAAAATCATGTAAGCGAATGTTCGGTTTTCATACACCTTTTAAATGAAATCGATTTCATAAATGAGTGAAACACTATAACATAGCTTGAAAGATATACACTTTATTTAACACATCGAGAGAAATGTGGCATACAGGCTTATTATCAAATAGTAATGGTCAATATTTTGTATTAGGAGAACAGTTTGGACATCACAATGCAAAAACCAATCAATCTAATCAACAAGGACAGCATGTGATGATGTTGTCACCACACACTTTTAATAAAAACTCTGCAAACAATATGCCTCCATGGATCAGGTCCCATAGAAGCCTATTAAATACAGAGTGTGCTCCACAAGTGTAAGAAAACAACATCACATACCTATCCTTTACACATTAAATTACAAAAAAAAAATATACATAATTACTTGCTCCTCCTTCCCTTCTTCCCACGAGACGGAGGCTCTGGGGAGGGCAACTGCCCCCTCCAACAAGTTCTCCTAGGAGATGGTTGTGTAAGAAGGGGAGGAGGAGTACTATGAGTGGTTAAGGGATCACCAGGCTGAGGAGGAGATTGAGGCAGAGGAGAAGATGGAGGCCTAGGAGCAGATGGTCTATTAGCAGATGCTCTTACCCCCGTTCCACTTGGCACATCCCGGAGGACCTGCAACATATTATTTAGCGTATTCAAGATATTAGTTTGTCCTTTGAGCAGTTGGTTCATTACTCCTGTCATGAACACCCTATATTCCGCCTGTTTCCTCCGGGAGGCACGCATCTCTTCGAGGAAGTTCCTCAGGATCTCCACCTCTGGCACCTCTGGGGGGATTTTCTCCTCAGGAGGATCTGCTGGTGCATGGTGGGCTGCTGGTACACGGGCAGCTGCTGGTACATGGGGGGCTGCTGGTACAGGGATCTCTTCTGCAGCCGGAGGCTTCTTCAGGGATGTCTTCCATTTCTCCCCAAGGTGGCGAGTCATCTGCACCACTCTCATGCCTGGGTAAAGGAGGAGCCTGTTGGTGCTGTGCTTCCTCCTCCCTGGCCTCAGACTCTGTATATTTTAAAAAGAAAGAAATTGAGATATTATCTCAGTTCCAAATAAAGATGTAAATGTTAATGAGGCTGGCTTCGTAATTCAATTGTAAGCCAAAGCAATCAATACGATTACCATATTTTCAAACCCGTCTTTCTGATATCTATATGGTCAATCTGAATGTCTTTTTGCGTTTGTCTTAAATCTGTTGAAATGCACACCTAATCTGTAGACTAGCTACTAATATTATGGCGTTTCTTCAAATGCAAATTTCTCAAGTTAATTGTGAATGCATTTACATAATAATGTTTAAAAATGGTTTATTGAGTTAGTCCTATCCGTATTTTTTTTTGCGTGTGAATGGGTTATGAGGTGGATGTAAAGAGATTAGTAATTGAGCTTACTGACAGATGAGAGGTGCAGGTTCCCGGTATCAACTCCTCCGATACCAACTATGGCCACCTCGGAGATGTTGGGACACAGCATTTCCTCCCAGCAGCAGTACACAAAGGTTTGTTCCGGACCGCCACCGGTCCCTGCAAAGTATTCCCTCTCCCTTGTGAGCTTCTTCTTAAGTTCAGCTCTGCAGTCCCGGTAACGGCGCTGGATAGACTTGACATCCCTCTTATATTCCCAAACTGCATTAACTGCATTTATGATCTCCATCCATAAATTCCTCTTATCCGAAGGGGTGGCCCTCTGTGCCTGCTTTTTTTTGGGTTTGGGTGCAGCTAATCATAAAGGCCAGATAGACCTGCCACCATTTGGTGTTGTAACAGGTATGAAAATGCAAAGAACAGTACTACTTAACACAACCTACTTACCATGGGTCCCAGAGCATATGTTTGGTTATTATATTTTGTAAGGGTAATCATGCAGGCCATATAGACCTCCACCGATAGGGTGAGTATGAGTAACAGCTATTAAAATGCTAAGGACATTACTAATTAACACAACATAGTTACCATGGGTCGCAGACCAAGAGCAGATGTCTTATTATTATATTTTGTATGGGTAATCATCCAGGCCGTATAGACCTCACCAAATAGGGGGAGTTACAGAGATTAAAGTGCTAAGAATGGTAGTACTTAAAACACAACCTAGTTAAAATGGGTACCAGACTGCATGTCATATTATTATATTTTTTCAGGGTAATCAGGCAGGCCACATAGACCACCCCCGATAGGGGGGGGGGGGGGGTAACAGGGATTAAAGTGCTAAGAAAAGTACTAATTAACACAAGCTAGTTATCATGGGTCCAACACTGTGTGTCTTGATGTTATACTTTGTCAGGGTAAACATGCAGGCCATATAGACGTCCCTTGATAGGGGGAGTAACAGGGATTACAGTTATAAGAATAGTACTACTTAAACACAACCTAATTACCATGGGTCCAAGGCCAGATGTTTTATTATTATACTTTGTCAGGCTAATCATGCAGGCCATATAGAGCTCCAACAAAAGGGGGGGGGTAAGAGGGATTCAAGTGATAAGAAAAGTTTTACTTAACACAACAAAATTACCATGGGTCCCAGACCGCGTGTCTTGTTGTTATACTTTGTCAGGGTAATCATAACCACCATATAGACCTCCACCAATAGGGGGAGTTACAGGGCTGAAAGTGCGAAGAATAGTACTACTTAACACAACCTAGTTGGGTCCAAGAACGCATGTTTAATTATTAGACTTTATCAGGGTAATTATATATCTAACAAATCTATCTATTTCTCTTCTATCGATTCTATCTAACTATCAATCTATGTATATCTATCTATCCTATCTATCAATTTATCTTCTGTCCGGGATGTTTTGAGACAGCCACTTGTGTTTCTGACAAATTTGAAGTAGGAGGACAGAACAATCATCTTCTTCCATCTCCCGGTTCCACAAATGAAGGCCATATAGACCTCATCTGATAGGGGGAGTAACAGATTGTAGTAAAATGTTAAGAATATTACTACTTAACACACCACGGGTCACAGACCACATGTCTTATTGTTATACTCTGTCAGGGAAATTATATATATTTCAAATCCATTTATTTATATATCAAATCGATCAAACTATCAAACGTATCGATCAAATGTAGATTGCATCTATTGATCGATGTAATTCGTATCTATAAAATGTATATTACATATTTTGGTTGATGTCATTCATATCTATAAAATGTATATTGCATCTTTGATTCGATAACATTCGTATCTATCAAATGTATATTGCATCTATTGATTGATGTAATTCGTATCGATTGAATGTATATTGCATCTATTGAGCTATGTACAGTGTATCGATCATATGTATATTGCATCGATTGAGCTATGTTATCTATGTATCTATCTATCTATCAAATCTATCTATCTATCTCGTGGTTGTGCAAGTGGACTGTTTGCGGTTGATTGCGGTGCGTAACACTTGGAGTTTGCTCTGTCACTGTGATGCGGCCGTAACCCTTACACTACCTGATAGATACAACATCATAACTGATGTTTTAAAGCATGTTATTGCAAACAATTTGGGAATGTTAGTTGATTTAGGCCCATTATGGGTTAAAAGCAGACTCTGCATAAACTATGTAATTTTCCATGGGAGTTTTGCCAGGGATCCCCCTCCAGCATGCCACAGTCCAGGTGTTAGTACCCTTGAAACAACTTTTCCATCACTATTGTGGCCAGAAAGAGTCCTTGTAGGTTTTAAAGTTCAATAACAATACCGGAAGTTCGAGTCCGTCGTTCGTGAACCGACAATTTTAGGTTCGCGACATCACTAGTACCAATATGGTAAAGCATTCTTTTGCTTTACTGATATATGTGAAATACATAGTAATACATGATTTTTATGACTATTGCTAATATTTTTGATTTGCCAGTATGTCCATGAAAATTCACAATACATGGAGTGTATACCATATGTAAATACAGTTGTTAAACAGTTATTTTAAATTCTTAAAATCATGATTGCATTGCTGTCTGGTTTTACTACATCATATATATTCTTAATTGTTAAAATAGACCTATCCAGCTTTTTTTGTTAAATGAAATGCTGTTGTATCTAAATGATGTCTGACTATTGTGATAGACCTTTCAGCATTTAATTGAGTTGTATCTAAATAATGTCTATTATATTATCCTACAATGTATAACAAAAATTGGTGAGCTGCTTGTTTATAGTGATAACATAGTAATACTAATACAGACCGACATATAGAAAAAGGGAAACTATCTCCAATGGATAGTGAATATTGAAGAAAAATTAAATAAAATTACAGAAAAATTAAATTACAGAAAAATGGAATTAATTGAGAAAATTATGAAGTTCAAAATACTTGTTCAAACCATGAGGTATTAGAGTGTTAAGGATGTATATCCATTTCATCTCTAATTGTCACAGATCTTGTAATCTATCACCTCCTCTCCAATGTTGATGGACTTTTCTAATCCTTATAAATTTCAAATCCATAGGATTTCTATTGTGTACTTTATCAAAATGGGCTGAAACTGAATGTTTTTTAAGCCAGTTTTTATGTTATATACATGCTCGTTGATCCTGGTTTTCAGAAGTCGAGTGGTTCTACCTACATAAAATACATTGCAGGTACAGCGTAACAGGTATATAACATATTTACTGTTACAGGTTATAAGATCTTTTATATCAAATTTTCTTCCATCATTGACTGTAAATTGTTTTCTAACTTTTTCTGTTATTATTGTATTCTGACATGCATTGCATGAATGGCATTTGGCAAAACCAATTTGTTTTATATAGCTCCTTGTCAATTGGTCTTTAATGTTGGGTACCTTTCTTTAGACAATATTGGACTTTTCCTCTAATATGGTTTCCAATACCGGGTCCCTGAATAGCATTTTCCAATGTTTATTGATAATAATGTCTCTTATCTAGTTATATTGTGAACTGTGTCTCAACACCATAGGACCTATAGACTTATTTGCAATAATTGGATTCTTATCTTTATATTTTAAAAGATTTTTCCTTTCCATTCATTCAACATCTTCTATGGTTTTTTCAATAGCTGTTACCTCGTCGTTCTTTTCTTTAAATCTTTTTTTAAGTATTTCTGCCTGTTCTACATATTCTTTATTTTCTTTGCAGTTTTTCTTATGTCTAATAAATTGGCCTTTTGGGATACTAGAAAGCCATTTTGCTTGATGACAACTTTTGGTGTTGATGAAATTATTAACATCAACTTTTTTAAAAAAGTTTTTGCTTTTAATTAGATTATCCTCTATGTAAATTTCCAAATAAAGGAATTCCACTTTCTATTGATTGTAAATCCAAGTGAAACCAATATTAAATTGATTGTTTTCCAAATAAGACAACAATTTTAACAATTGATCTAATGACCCTAACCAAATAAAGAAAATCTCATCTATGTAACGGTGATAATATAATATTATATAATAGACATAATAGACATAATAGACATAATAGACATTATTTAGATACAACTCAAATACATGCTGAAAGGTCTATCACAATAGTCAGACATCATTAAGATACAACAGCATTTCATTTAACAAAAAAAGCTGGATAGGTCTATTTTAACAATTATAAATATATATGATGTAGTAAAACCAGACAGCAATACAATCATGATTTTAAGAATTTAAAACAACTGTTTAACAACTGTATTTACATATGGTATACAATCCATGTTTTGTGAATTTTCATGGACATACTGGCAAATCAAAAATATTAGCAATAGTCATAAAAATCATGTATTACTATGTATTTCACATATATCAGTAAAGCAAAAGAATGCTTTAACATATTGGTACTTTTAACAATATAAAATAACTTTCTGGGATTTATTGTACTTTTTCCTTACTATAATTAACAACAGATATGATTTTAAACTCATAAATATGATCCTTGTGGTTCGTAAATGAAATTATTAACATGAACACTTCTGCCCAAATCAAAAATGGCGGATGGCATTTTCCCATATGGGGAACTCTCTTGCCCTTATCAAAGATGGCGGACGGAACTTTCAAACATGTATGAAGAACTCTCTTGCCCTTATCAAAGATGGCGGATGGAACTTTCAAACATAACCAGGTGACATTGAAAACCACACATGATTTGATGACATCATTTGTAACAACCAATAGGATCATCATTCACCCTATATCTTCCTTGGGAGAGGAGACGCACACCATCCACTACCTTGAAAAAGCCGTACGCTTACGGCGAAACGTACGTCAGTACTTTGGATTATACCGCTCCCACTAATAACAGAAACTGGAACAGATACCCAAGTAACTATTAATGTGAGGGTATTACATGTGGCTTTTTAACATTTTATATGTATTTTAATAAAGAATATATTTTACTGAAGCAGCGGTCTGCGTTTGGAGATATACTGGAAGCCTGGCAGTATAAAATCGGGTGTGCGTCTGAACCCAGAGCATGGTTGGCTCTTCTAAGTGTGAGTAGCCCCCTGGAGGGACCACTGGTGTGAATAATATCTTTGTTATCAAACATATTGCACTATATTGTTTCTATTTTTATTTTGGAGGTTTGAAGGAAATCCTAATTTACCAAGAGGATGGAGAAACCACACGGATCACACATATCCTTAAATTGGAATATATATTATTCTTTAATATTTTGTAATTTAAAGCAATCACTTTTTATTCTGTTATACACCAAGTGAATTTTGTGTTCTTTTTGTATCACTAATAAATGATAAAGAGCAAATAAATATCTATTGCTGGCTGTCTCGGGGAAGAAACAAATGAAGGCAATGTGTTTTTGATTCAGAATATATTTTGAGGCAAGTGCTAATCCATTAATGTTCAACGATGATCATACTCCATCTTGTTTAATATGTTTGTCAATAATATTTTAAATTTTCCAAATAATTATTGTGTTGAGTTTAATTTTCTACATATATAATTAATAAACATGTGCTTTTGTATTTTAATTATTTAATATGCATTGACCTTTATCATCTGATAAATACAGTATATATGAGATGTCTACTTATTTTATATGTTATGTCCTGATATTTCTTCTTAATGTTAATGCTCAATATCATGTCATGTATCGATTCCACATTGTTTTTCTCCAATTATAGTACTGTGAGCATATCTTTCAAATGTAACTCTTAAAGGGACATGAAACACTAAATGTATCTTTCATTAGTTATGTGAAACATACAATTATAACCAGGTTTCCAATTCTCTTCTATTCTCAAAATGTGCTTTCGACTCTTGGTATAATGTTTTGAAGGAGCATCAATACACTACTGGTTTTTAAGTGAACACATGAGTGAGGCAATGACAATCGGTAGATATATGCATCCACCAATCAGCAGATGTAAGCTATGTTCTTGACTGCTCCTGAGCTTTACTAAATAAACCTTTCAGCAAAGGCTAACAAGATAACTTGTCCGAATATGATTAAACGTGAATGTTGTTTAAAATGTTATGCTCTGTCAAAATCATGTAAGCGAATGTTCGGTTTTCATACACCTTTTAAATGAAATCGATTTCATAAATGAGTGAAACACTATAACATAGCTTGAAAGATATACACTTTATTTAACACATCGAGAGAAATGTGGCATACAGGCTTATTATCAAATAGTAATGGTCAATATTTTGTATTAGGAGAACAGTTTGGACATCACAATGCAAAAACCAATCAATCTAATCAACAAGGACAGCATGTGATGATGTTGTCACCACACACTTTTAATAAAAACTCTGCAAACAATATGCCTCCATGGATCAGGTCCCATAGAAGCCTATTAAATACAGAGTGTGCTCCACAAGTGTAAGAAAACAACATCACATACCTATCCTTTACACATTAAATTACAAAAAAAAAATATACATAATTACTTGCTCCTCCTTCCCTTCTTCCCACGAGACGGAGGCTCTGGGGAGGGCAACTGCCCCCTCCAACAAGTTCTCCTAGGAGATGGTTGTGTAAGAAGGGGAGGAGGAGTACTATGAGTGGTTAAGGGATCACCAGGCTGAGGAGGAGATTGAGGCAGAGGAGAAGATGGAGGCCTAGGAGCAGATGGTCTATTAGCAGATGCTCTTACCCCCGTTCCACTTGGCACATCCCGGAGGACCTGCAACATATTATTTAGCGTATTCAAGATATTAGTTTGTCCTTTGAGCAGTTGGTTCATTACTCCTGTCATGAACACCCTATATTCCGCCTGTTTCCTCCGGGAGGCACGCATCTCTTCGAGGAAGTTCCTCAGGATCTCCACCTCTGGCACCTCTGGGGGGATTTTCTCCTCAGGAGGATCTGCTGGTGCATGGTGGGCTGCTGGTACACGGGCAGCTGCTGGTACATGGGGGGCTGCTGGTACAGGGATCTCTTCTGCAGCCGGAGGCTTCTTCAGGGATGTCTTCCATTTCTCCCCAAGGTGGCGAGTCATCTGCACCACTCTCATGCCTGGGTAAAGGAGGAGCCTGTTGGTGCTGTGCTTCCTCCTCCCTGGCCTCAGACTCTGTATATTTTAAAAAGAAAGAAATTGAGATATTATCTCAGTTCCAAATAAAGATGTAAATGTTAATGAGGCTGGCTTCGTAATTCAATTGTAAGCCAAAGCAATCAATACGATTACCATATTTTCAAACCCGTCTTTCTGATATCTATATGGTCAATCTGAATGTCTTTTTGCGTTTGTCTTAAATCTGTTGAAATGCACACCTAATCTGTAGACTAGCTACTAATATTATGGCGTTTCTTCAAATGCAAATTTCTCAAGTTAATTGTGAATGCATTTACATAATAATGTTTAAAAATGGTTTATTGAGTTAGTCCTATCCGTATTTTTTTTTGCGTGTGAATGGGTTATGAGGTGGATGTAAAGAGATTAGTAATTGAGCTTACTGACAGATGAGAGGTGCAGGTTCCCGGTATCAACTCCTCCGATACCAACTATGGCCACCTCGGAGATGTTGGGACACAGCATTTCCTCCCAGCAGCAGTACACAAAGGTTTGTTCCGGACCGCCACCGGTCCCTGCAAAGTATTCTCTCTCCCTTGTGAGCTTCTTCTTAAGTTCAGCTCTGCAGTCCCGGTAACGGCGCTGGATAGACTTGACATCCCTCTTATATTCCCAAACTGCATTAACTGCATTTATGATCTCCATCCATAAATTCCTCTTATCCGAAGGGGTGGCCCTCTGTGCCTGCAGCCTCGTAGCCCTCTCCATATAAGCTTCTATAAGGGTCTCCTTCTCCTCCATGGTATATCTCTTCTCCCTCTGCCTGGGCTTCCCCTGCGATGTGAGCCACTGTTCCTCAGACTGTAAAGCACCCTGTCTACGCTGCACACCACTGGGCCAAGCCACTTGTTCATCTTCCACAATGTGGCTGGGTCTACCCACCCCTTCCTCTCCTCCTTCCTCTCTAGTTCCTCTCCCCCTTCCTCTCCCCCTCCCTCTCTCCTGCCTAACCTCCTCCATAAGCTCATCCCTAAACTCCTGTCTAATGAGCTCTAATAGCTCTGGGCTAATCTGCCCCTTATCCATCCCTCCCTCCCGCCATACTCAATCAAAATGTGAATGTGCCCAAATGAAAGGGGGTCAAATAATAAACTAAAAGTTAAAAGTGCTCAAAGTGTGACAGGGATAAAAAAAGAGGGTAAGGAGTATTAAACAGACAAATGTATATGGTAAAAAAGACGAAAATGAGGATATGTAAACAATACGTTGGTGTAAATGAAACAAAATCTAACTATTGGATGGGTATGGGATGAAAGGGAATGGGGTATGGATTGAAAGGGAATGGTATGGGATGAAAGGGAATGGGGTATGGGATGAAAGGGAATGGGGTATGGGATGAAAGGGAGTGGGGTATGGAGTGTAGGATGAAAGGGTTTATTTTTGGGAGGCGTGTTAGACTTTTATGGGAGATTTTATGTTTTTTTTTATTTTCTTAGGTGCCAGCAGGTTCTAAAGTGCGGTAAGTCACTGGCGACTCCAGAAATTTATTTATTGTATTGTAATTTATTAATTGTATTTACGCTCATTTCTGGACATCACTAGTTTATCCGACTTACGGCACTTTATGAACTGCCGTCGGGGTTTATATAATACCCCGATGTGCAAGGTGAAATTACGGGCTGTGCGGGCTTCAGTGCTTGCGCTGAAGCCTGCGCTATATATATATATATATATATATATATATATATATATATAGTATACAAACAATTTCCAGCTCTACCCTCCAAGTATCAACCGCCTGGGTGCAAAAATAAGTAATATAAATCATCCAAGCAAATGCACTCTCAGGTCTTTTCAAATAGGTTCTTTTAATGGAATGTTTTCGGGGTTCACAACCCCTTCATCAGCATAAACAAACAGTCAAATATCACACAATTTATAGTATGTCAAAATAGTGTCTCACCAAACAGATTTGCTTTCAAAAGTGCGCCAAATACCGAGTGTGGAACGCATCTTACGTTCCACCGTGATCATGTCAACCGGAAGTGATGTCACTTCCGGTTTCGCGACATGATGGGTGTTCCTAGCTTGCCTCATCATTAGAGGCAGGCTAGTAACATCCAATCAGAAATTGCCTCTAAGGGGGCGGAGTAAGCCCTGCATCTGAGCGGTCGCACTCTACATGAGCTCCGGCTATATTTCATAGACTTCTACTTCTCTGACCGCTCAGGGCAGGTATTTACATACTACACGAGAGCAGTTCATGAGGCAGAACACCTAAGTCAGCTAAGAAGATACAGGAGATAGGTGCAGTGCCATATTTAACGTCCTTTATTCACAGAGGACTGCACAGTGAATATACTGCAGACGCCATTTTGTGGCATGGGCCATGCTGGAATACCCCCTCTGAAAACAACCGATAATATTTGGGACTCTGTAACCCCAGCACGATGGATAGAAACCCTACACACACAGTAATTGCTGATCGGCTGGCAGCCTTTGAGCAGCAGATAGACAGATGTTTTGAAAATCTATTGCTCTCCTTACACCCGGAGAACACCAGTGCTACTATCGCATCAGAGACATTGGAGACTGGGATGCACATCCAGATTGGTGCGTCAGACCCTCAGGACCCTATTCAGTCAGATTGCGCCACCGCCTCTATTAAGCTAGGGACTGACCAGGGATCTTTGCTAAGCAAGACACCACCGCTTATGCCGACGCAATTTAACACGGTGCTGCAGCTGACACCCGGGCCTCCGGGGGAGAGGCCTCACAGTGATATCCGGTATTCGACACAGTCCAGACAACGACAGCTGCGCAAGCCCTGGTATATACCAGACCCCACTATAGTCATTAGACTCACCATCTATTGCAAACCCTCCTCTAAAGTGTGGTTGAAGAAGGAAGGCAGGAAGTACGGCACATACTTGAACAGGCTGCAGTGTCTATACGATCCCAACCAACAGCTCCAGAAAGCTTTCCCGGGTTGCGACAGAGATGCCACCAGTCAGCTACTTTCAATACCCGCTGTGTTCCTGGCCCTCAGACTTGGGATAGGGTAGATAAGACAGCTCCTTCCTCATATACTCCTTCATGGCCAGTTTAACACATACTATGAAGAGGAGACTTACTCTGTAAGACTGTTTGACTATATTCCCCACCGGTTTGGACTGTTGAACTATTATGACATACAGAGCTGAATCTATCCCAATGTTTATTTAAAGAGAGTTGTATTGTGGCACCTAGGTATATTTATAGCTTTATTTTCACTCAGTATTATTATAATGTTATGTTACTTATCATACTCATATTCATTATTTCTTATGCTCCCCAATTGAGGGTCACACCACAAAGGATTTTCTTCCTATCATAAATAGTATGTTTACACCCCTACTATACATTATAGATATAAACCATTGCTGTTCATGCTGTCCTTGATGTAAAAGATACACGCTTCTCAGATATGATTTTCACATACTCTCCTCAGAAAAAGGAGTGCAATAGATATAGTACATGTTGGAGCACTGTGAAAACGAAGGCATCACTCACTTTGGTACATATAAGAAGCACCTCTTTCCTCTTCACAGCTACTTCAGCCCTAACCCCTAGACATAACTAATAGTGCTACTATGACTATCAAGTGCACCAAAACTCCTCTATCTATCCATCCCACGAGACAACCTCACATAACTCTCCTACTAATTGGTATCTCCCCATACCACTATCTCCCTGACACCCCCTTAGCCCTAGATAACACATGCCTCCAACAAGAGCCCATCTCCCCCCTCCAATTCCTTTTCTTTCTTTTTTCCCTTTTCTCACCTCCCCCCCCTTCCTTTCATCTCTTTTAAGCAGCTTTATTCAGCTGACCACCCCTATCTTGCTATCCCAAATACTTGGCCCAAAAGTGGCCTCTTCAAAAGCCAATTTCCTCTACCATTGCCCATAAGCTCTTTGGGGTTCAAAAGTAACTCCTCCTTTTCATAGAGGAACACACTACAGAAAATAACATAAAATGGAGGTTTATGGTAGATGCCCACACAGATTCACTGTAATCTATTTGTATTACTCAATGTTTTTTTCTTTTTTTATGTTAATCACTCAGTTATTCTTATTGCACTGCATTTTATTTACATTGTATTCTCTACAACCTCAATAAAAAATATTAAACAAAAAAAAAAAAAAGAAATTGCCTCTAAATGTGATCACTTGTTAGAGTGATCACCATTTGGTTGATCAAGTCAATATTTGTAAATATTGACTATGACCACCATGGATCTGCCTCCCTCTCCTCACTTGTGGTTTAGTGAAGGAGAGAGACAGATCTGTATTGAGAGGGAGAGTGCAATTGCATTTAAATTTTGAAAAATATCAGACCCAAAGGCTCTTTTCAGAGCCACTCTGTTGTTGGTATATATATATATATATATATATATATATATATATATATATATATATATATATATATAATTTTTAACCTCGTCTGTGCCATTGATCTCTGCATAAGCATTGATCTTGCACAGGAGCACACAGCAGCACCTTTTTTGCTGTCTGCATTTTTTTAGGGGTTAATTTAAAAATATATTTTTTTAATTAATTTTTTGTTCCGTATATCACTGCTTTAGGCATTGATTATAGTTAATATTTTTAGGCGTTGATATCACTGCATTGATATACAGGCTCTTCTAAGAGTCATTAAAGGGACATTAAACCCAATTTTTTTCTTTCATGATTTAGATAGAGAATACCATTTTAAACAACTTTCTAATTTACTTCAATTATCTAATTTGTTTCATTCTCTTGATATT
Source organism: Bombina bombina (assembly GCF_027579735.1). Taxonomy (NCBI): domain Eukaryota; kingdom Metazoa; phylum Chordata; class Amphibia; order Anura; family Bombinatoridae; genus Bombina; species Bombina bombina. Next base: position 649,075,446 of record NC_069499.1, on the reverse strand, counting down.
CTTCCCTGAAAAGCATATCTAGATAGGCTCAATAGCTTTTGATTGGTAGCTGCACATAGATGCCTCATGTGATTGGTTCACCAATGTGCATTGCTATTTCTTTAACAAAGGATATCTAAAGATTGCAGCAAATTAGATAATAGAAGTAAATTGGAATGCTGTTTAAAATTGTATTCTCTATCTGAATCGTGAAAGAACATTTTTGGGTTTACTGGTCCTTTAACCCCTTTTGTGCCGCAGATCACTGCTTTAGGCATTGATATCACTGCTATTTAATTTGTTTGTAAAAGCCATTAACCCTTTCTGTGTGTAGATCACTGCTTTAGGCATTAATATATATTTATAATGGCACAGCGTTTTTATACTGCTGACGAGGCTTATGCCATCCTGGCTTCAGATTCTGAGGCCTCTACCTCTGACACAGGCTCTTATTTTGACCCTGGTCAGTGCTCAGATACATCATCTAGTGCAATAAGTGTATCTAGAAATTAATCTAGTGCTAGTGATGTATCTGTGGCTTCTGAGCCCCCTGACAGAAAGAGACGTGTTGCTCCAGCTGCTGAGGAGTGGGTAGTGCCTAATCTCCAGAGGCCAGATATCCCTCCTTTCACAGAAAATCCTGGCATCAATCTGGATGTCACAGGATTTACCCCCCTTCAATTTATGCAGCTTTTTATGGGGGATGATGTTTTGGGGAACATTGTCTCCCAAACTAATGTGTATGCCCAGCAATTCCGTGCTGCTAAGCCTCAGTCTTTTTGGGCAAAGCAGCAATGGGCCCCCATTGACGTGTCAGAATTTCTAAAATTCTGGGCACTCACAATGCTGATGGCCATAATCAAGAAGCCATCCATCCGCTCCTACTGGAGCACTAGCCCCATCTGCTGTACCCCCATTTACAGACAGTCTATGCCTAGGCAAAGGTATGAAATGATACTCCGTTTCATGAATTTTAATGACAACAGCCTTTGCCTCCCTAGGGAGCATCCCCAATTTGACAGGCTGTACAAGATCCGCCCCCTGATAACCCACTTCACTGCCAGGTTTGCAGAGGCTTATACACCTGGAAAGAATATCTGCGTAGATGAATCCCTGATGAAGTATAAGGGAAGGCTGGGATTCAAGCAGTATATTCCTTCTAAGCGCTTCAGGTATGGAGTGAAAGTGTATAAGCTCTGTGAGAGCGACAGTGGGTATACTCAGGCCTTCCGGGTGTATGAGGGAAAGGATACCCAAATTGACCCTCCAGGTTGCCCAGAACATATGGGAACCAGTGGCAAGATTGCCTGGGACCTAATTCAACCCCTAATGAACAAAGGGTACCACTTGTATCTTGATAATTTCTATACAAGTGTCCTTTTATTCAAGCTACTGTATTGTTTTGATACAGTAGCTTGCGGTACTATCCGTAAGAACCGCATAGGATTCCCAGAGCAACTGTCACGCACCCGGCTACGAAGGGGGGAGACCTCAGCTCTGCGCCAAGAGGAGCTCTTGGCAGTCAAGTATAGAGACAAGAAGGATGTATACCTTCTCAGCACCATCCACACTGAAAGGACTGTGGAGGTCTCTGTACGTGGCACAGCTGAGGTCACAAACAAGCCAGTGTGCATCAAGGCCTATAACCGGCATATGGGTGGGGTTGATCTGGCAGATCAGCTGCTTCAACCCTACCTAATTATGCGGAAAACAAGGGCCTGGTACAAAAAGGTTGCAATTTATCTTATGCAAATTGCAACCTACAACGCTTTCTTGTTGAACAAAAAAGCAAATCCCGAAATGAAAGTCACTTTTTTGCAGTTCCAGCTTCAGGTCATTTCTGTGATTTTGTATCAAGATGCATCTGCTCCCCAGGCAGTGATGGGGGAAAGCATTATTTTTACAATTCCTCATACTACCACACAGCAGAAACCACAAAAAAGATGCAGAGTCTGCTATAAAAGGGGGCTGCGAAAGGATACCACATTCTACTGTCCTGATTGCCCTGGACAACCTGGACTCTGCATTGGTGACTGCTTTAAACGCTACCATACATTGGTGAAATTGTAATTTTTTTACATTTACTGTTCCTGAAATTATTTATTTTTTTACTTTTACTGCTCCAGACTTTTTCTTTGCAATAACTTACGATCTCCTAAATTATAGTCAAAAAGCAGTGTGTGTGTAAAACTGAAAATTGAAAAATTACCACCATACACTGTCTCCAATTTGTTTGGCTAAAACAGTTCCATCAAAGGCATCAAAGCACTCCATATACAATACCTTGGGGTGTCTACATTTCAAATATAAACACTTTCATGACAATAAATAGACCTGGGGTATGCGCTTGGCCCCAAACTAAAGATAGGCCTATCAGAAGAAATACTCTCACTTTTAACTAAAATTGCAAGTCATAAAATTGTAACAGAACTTTCCCAAAATCCTGGAAAACCTATACATGGGGGGCATAGGTGTACTCAGGAGGTCTTAGAGAAAACAACCTGGACTGTTTTCTTGCAATAACTTTTACCACGTTCTCAAAAATCACAGCCAAAAAGCGTGTGTAAAATGTGTGTGTAAAAATAAAAAATACCATCCACACACTTTCTCCAAAGACTGGCGATTGAATTAGTGCATGGAAAGTGTTAAAATACCACCATTTGAAATACCCTAGGGTGTCTACTTTTAAAAAATATATGGTTTGTTGGGGGTAAATTACATTGGCTGGCTTCAGAAATGTTCCAAATAGGACATAGGTGCATGATGACAGATGTGAAAATTTCAAGTTGGAAAACTGGAATGCGCCCCCTAAAAATAAGGCCATTTAGCCCCCAGGGAACCCAACACACCTATACATGGGTGGTATCACTGTACTCAGGAGATATTGTTGAACACATATTGAGGTGTTTTTTGACAGTAACACATAACAGGAATTGAGAATCCATGCCTAAAGTACAATGTGTATGAAAAATAACACAAAAAAATGACTACCCAAAAGTTTGCCAAAGACTGGTGCTTGAATTAGTGCATGGAAAGTGTTAAAATACCAGCATTTAAAATACCCTAGGGTGTCTACTTTTCAAAAATATATGGTTTGTTGGGGGTAAATTACATTGGCTGGCTTCAGAAATGTTCCAAATAGGACATGGGTGCATGATGACAGATGTGAAAATTGCAAGTTGGAAAACTGGAATGTGCCCCCTAAAAATAAGGCCTTTTAGCCCCCAGGGATACCAACACACCAATACATGGGTGGTATCACTGTACTCAGGAGATGTTTTTGAACACATATTGAGGTGTTTTTTGACAGTAACACATAACAGGAATTGAGAATCCATGCCTAAAGTACAAAGTGTATGAAAAATAACACAAAAAAATGACTACCCAAAAGTTTGACAAAGACTGGTGGTTGAATTAGTGCATGGAAAGTGTTAAAATACCACCACTGAAATACCCTAGGGTGTCTACGTTTCAAAAATATATGGTTTGTTTGGAGTAAATTACATTGGCTGGCTTCAGAAATGTTCCAAATAGGACATGGGTGCATGATGACAGATGTGAAAATTTCAAGTTGGAAAACTGGAATGCGCCCCCTAAAAATAAAGCCTATTAGCCCCAAGAGAACCCGACACACCTATACATGGGTGGTATCACTGTACTCAGACGATGTTGTTGAACACATATTGAGGTGTTTTTTGACAGTAACACATAACAGGAATTGAGAATCCATGCCTAAAGTACAATGTGTATGAAAAATAACACAAAAAAATGACTACCCAAAAGTTTGACAAAGACTGGTGGTTGAATTAGTGCATGGAAAGTGTTAAAATACCACCATTTGAAATACCCTAGGGTGTCTACTTTTCAAAAATATATGGTTTGTTGGGAGTAAATTACATTGGCCGGCTTCAGGAATGTTCCAAATAGGACATGGGTGCATGATGACAGATGTGAAAATTCCAAGTTGGAAAACTGGAATGTGCCCCCTAAAAATAAAGCCTATTAGCCCTCAGAGAACCCGACACACCTATACATGGATGGTATTACTGTACTCCAGAGATGTTGCTGAACACATATTGGGGTGTTATTTGGTAGTAACCCTTAACATTCTCAGTACATGTATTCTTAAATTGCTATGTTGTCAAAAATTCACCACTTATTTTTTTTCTTTTAAAACTTTGGCATTGATTGGTGCTAAAATGGTTGCATGAAGAGAGTCAAAACACCCCAAGTTTAATACCTTAGGTTGTCTTCTTTTTAAAAATATATACATGTGAAGGATTATTCAGTGATTCCTGACAGATATCGGTGTTCCAATGTAACTATCTCTAGTTTTGAAAAAAAAAATGTTTTGGAAATAGCAGTGTGCTATTTGTACTTATTGCCCTATAACTTGCAAAAAAAGCAAGGGGCATATAAACATTGGGTATTTCTAAACTCAGGACAAAAATTTGAAACTATTTAGAATGTTTTTTTTTTGGTGGTTGTAGATGTGTAATAGATTTTGGGGGTCACAGTTAGAAAAAGTGTGTTTTTTCAATTTTTTCCTCATACTTTATATTTTTTTATAGTAAATTATAAGATATGATGAAAATAATGGTATCTTTAGAAAGTTCATGTAATGGCAAGAAAACGGTATATAATATGTGTGTGTACAGTAAATGAATAAGAGGAAAATTACAGCTAAACACAAACACTGCAGAAATGTAAAAAAAAGCCATTGTCATTATGGGTAAGAAATTTGAAAAATGGTCCAGTCATTAAGGGGTTAAACAGCTGTATCACAAAGTGTTAAATGAATTAACACTAAAGCAGGGGTCAAGTTGAGCGGGAACACATGGGAACGGAGTTCCTGCACTATTTTTGCAGGAGGAACTAAGTTCCCCCTGGACAGAGAACAGAAACACTTCAGTAAACACTGCTGCTGCTGGTGGAAGGAGCTGGAGCACAGGCTGGTTAGAGGGACAGTGAGATCCTCTTGTAATAGGCAGTAACACTTCCTACAATACACTAAATGCAAGACTGTCAGCAGTCCTGCTGTGTGATCATCCTGCACTTTGTGGAACACATGGTGCTTACATTTCGGTGTGGCTTGCTCTGGGGTTATTTAGCTCCCCTCATCAGAAATAGGACTATTGCACTTTAAGTTTGTAAGACTCAGTGACAGAGGAGGAGTCTCAGACCTTAATTTGCTTTCATTAACCAAAGTGTATAGATTATATACATATAAATACAGTGTGTGTGTATGTATAAAACAATATTAATTGTGAGGGGTGGAAGTCTTCACACTATATTTTGTAGGACTTGACCCCTGCACTAAAGGGAATAAAATATAGTGTGACATAAGTGCTATTCAAATGTTGATGCAAAAAGTATTGATTTGAATTATTAGTAAGCAATATCAAATACCCAGAATTAAAATAGTAGATTGAAGAAATGTTTGAAAGAAAAAAAAAAAGCCACATAAGGGAAATTAAAATACAAATTCAATTAAGTGCTGCATCATTATGGCCAGAAACTGCAAAAGATATCTGAGACAAGATTCTTCAATGTATTTGAATTTTACATTAAAGTCTACCATTAATCTAGTGCTAGTGATGTATCTGTGGCTTCTGAGCCCCCTGACAGAAAGAGACGTGTTGCTCCAGCTGCTGAGGAGTGGGTAGTGCCTAATCTCCAGAGGCCAGATATCCCTCCTTTCACAGAAAATCCTGGCATCAATCTGGATGTCACAGGATTTACCCCCCTTCAATTTATGCAGCTTTTTATGGGGGATGATGTTTTGGGGAACATTGTCTCCCAAACTAATGTGTATGCCCAGCAATTCCGTGCTGCTAAGCCTCAGTCTTTTTGGGCAAAGCAGCAATGGGCCCCCATTGACGTGTCAGAATTTCTAAAATTCTGGGCACTCACAATGCTGATGGGCAAAATCAAGAAGCCATCCATCCGCTCCTACTGGAGCACTAGCCCCATCTGCTGTACCCCCATTTACAGACAGTCTATGCCTAGGCAAAGGTATGAAATGATACTCCGTTTCATGAATTTTAATGACAACAGCCTTTGCCTCCCTAGGGAGCATCCCCAATTTGACAGGCTGTACAAGATCCGCCCCCTGATAACCCACTTCACTGCCAGGTTTGCAGAGGCTTATACACCTGGAAAGAATATCTGCGTAGATGAATCCCTGATGAAGTATAAGGGAAGGCTGGGATTCAAGCAGTATATTCCTTCTAAGCGCTTCAGGTATGGAGTGAAAGTGTATAAGCTCTGTGAGAGCGACAGTGGGTATACTCAGGCCTTCCGGGTGTATGAGGGAAAGGATACCCAAATTGACCCTCCAGGTTGCCCAGAACATATGGGAACCAGTGGCAAGATTGCCTGGGACCTAATTCAACCCCTAATGAACAAAGGGTACCACTTGTATCTTGATAATTTCTATACAAGTGTCCTTTTATTCAAGCTACTGTATTGTTTTGATACAGTAGCTTGCGGTACTATCCGTAAGAACCGCATAGGATTCCCAGAGCAACTGTCACGCACCCGGCTACGAAGGGGGGAGACCTCAGCTCTGTGCCAAGAGGAGCTCTTGGCAGTCAAGTATAGAGACAAGAAGGATGTATACCTTCTCAGCACCATCCACACTGAAAGGACTGTGGAGGTCTCTGTAAGTGGCACAGCTGAGGTCACAAACAAGCCAGTGTGCATCAAGGCCTATAACCGGCATATGGGTGGGGTTGATCTGGCAGATCAGCTGCTTCAACCCTACCTAATTATGCGGAAGACAAGGGCCTGGTACAAAAAGGTTGCAATTTATCTTATGCAAATTGCAACCTACAACGCTTTCTTGTTGAACAAAAAAGCAAATCCCGAAATGAAAGTCACTTTTTTGCAGTTCCAGCTCCAGGTCATTTCTGTGATTTTGTATCAAGATGCATCTGCTCCCCAGGCAGTGATGGGGGAAAGCATTATTTTTACAATTCCTCATACTACCACACAGCAGAAACCACAAAAAAGATGCAGAGTCTGCTATAAAAGGGGGCTGCGAAAGGATACCACATTCTACTGTCCTGATTGCCCTGGACAACCTGGACTCTGCATTGGTGACTGCTTTAAACGCTACCATACATTGGTGAAATTTTAATTTTTTTACATTTACTGTTCCTGAAATTATTTATTTTTTTACTTTTACTGCTCCAGACTTTTTCTTTGCAATAACTTACAACAGGATCTCCTAAATTATAGTCAAAAAGCAGTGTGTGTGTAAAACTGAAAATTGAAAAATTACCACCATACACTGTCTCCAATTTGTTTGGCTAAAACGGTTCCATCAAAGGCATCAAAGCACCCCATATACAATACCTTGGGGTGTCTACATTTCAAATATAAACACTTTCATGACAATAAATAGACCTGGGGTATGCGCTTGGCCCCAAACTAAAGATAGGCCTATCAGAAGAAATACTCTCACTTTTAACTAAAATTGCAAGTCATAAAATTGTAACAGAACTTTCCCAAAATCCTGGAAAACCTATACATGGGGGGGCATAGGTGTACTCAGGAGGTCTTAGAGAAAACAACCTGGACTGTTTTCTTGCAATAACTTTTACCACGTTCTCAAAAATCACAGCCAAAAAGCAATGTGTGTGTAAAAATAAAAAATACCATCCACACACTTTCTCCAAAGACTGGCGATTGAATTAGTGCATGGAAAGTGTTAAAATACCACCATTTGAAATACCCTAGGGTGTCTAATTTTTTAAAATATAAGGTTTGTTGGGGGTAAATTACATTAGCTGGCTTCAGAAATGTTCCAAATAGGACATAGGTGCATGATGACAGATGTGAAAATTTCAAGTTGGAAAACTGGAATGCGCCCCCTAAAAATAAGGCCATTTAGCCCCCAGGGAACCCAACACACCTATACATGGGTGGTATCACTGTACTCAGGAGATGTTGTTGAACACATATTGAGGTGTTTTTTGACAGTAACACATAACAGGAATTGAAAATCCATGCCTAAAGTACAATGTGTATGAAAAATAATACAAAAAAATGACTACCCAAAAGTTTGCCAAAGACTGGTGCTTGAATTAGTGCATGGAAAGTGTTAAAATACCAGCATTTGAAATACCCTAGGGTGTCTACTTTTCAAAAATATATGGTTTGTTGGGGGTAAATTACATTGGCTGGCTTCAGAAATGTTCCAAATAGGACATGGGTGCATGATGACAGATGTGAAAATTTCAAGTTGGAAAACTGGAATGTGCCCCCTAAAAATAAGGCCTTTTAGCCCCCAGGGAACCCAACACACCAATACATGGGTGGTATCACTGTACTCAGGAGATGTTTTTGAACACATATTGAGGTGTTTTTTGACAGTAACACATAACAGGAATTGAGAATCCATGCCTAAAGTACAAAGTGTATGAAAAATAACACAAAAAAATGACTACCCAAAAGTTTGACAAAGACTGGTGGTTGAATTAGTGCATGGAAAGTGTTAAAATACCACCACTGAAATACCCTAGGGTGTCTACGTTTCAAAAATATATGGTTTGTTTGGAGTAAATTACATTGGCTGGCTTCAGAAATGTTCCAAATAGGACATGGGTGCATGATGACAGATGTGAAAATTTCAAGTTGGAAAACTGGAATGCGCCCCCTAAAAATAAAGCCTATTAGCCCCAAGAGAACCTGACACACCTATACATGGGTGGTATCACTGTACTCAGACGATGTTGTTGAACACATATTGAGGTGTTTTTTGACAGTAACACATAACAGGAATTGAGAATCCATGCCTAAAGTACAATGTGTATGAAAAATAACACAAAAAAAATGACTACCCAAAAGTTTGACAAAGACTGGTGGTTGAATTAGTGCATGGAAAGTGTTAAAATACCACCATTTGAAATACCCTAGGGTGTCTACTTTTCAAAAATATATGGTTTGTTGGGAGTAAATTACATTGGCCGGCTTCAGGAATGTTCCAAATAGGACATGGGTGCATGATGACAGATGTGAAAATTCCAAGTTGGAAAACTGGAATGTGCCCCCTAAAAATAAAGCCTATTAGCCCTCAGAGAACCCGACACACCTATACATGGGTGGTATTACTGTACTCCAGAGATGTTGCTGAACACATATTGGGGTGTTATTTGGTAGTAACCCTTAACATTCTCAGTACATGTATTCTTAAATTGCTATTTTGTCAAAAATTCACCACTTATTTTTTTTCTTTTAAAACTTTGGCATTGATTGGTGCTAAAATGGTTGCATGAAGAGAGTCAAAACACCCCAAGTTTAATAACTTAGGTTGCCTTCTTTTTAAAAATATATACATGTGAAGGATTATTCAGTGATTCCTGACAGATATCAGTGTTCCAATGTAACTATCTCTAGTTTTGAAAAAAAATGTTTTGGAAATAGCAGTGTGCTACTTGTACTTATTGCCCTATAACTTGCAAAAAAAGCAAGGGGCATATAAACATTGGGTATTTCTAAACTCAGGACAAAAATTTGAAACTATTTAGCATGTTTTTTTTTTTCTTTGGTGGTTGTAGATGTGTAACAGATTTTGGGGGTCAAAGTTAGAAAAAGTGTGTTTTTTTCAATTTTTTCCTCATACTTTATATTTTTTTATAGTAAATTATAAGATATGATGAAAATAATGGTATCTTTAGAAAGTTCATGTAATGGCAAGAAAACGGTATATAATATGTATGTGTACAGTAAATGAATAAGAGGAAAATTACAGCTAAACACAAACACTGCAGAAATGTAAAAAAAAACCATTGTCATTATGGGTAAGAAATTTGAAAAATGGTCCAGTCATTAAGGGGTTAAACAGCTGTATCACAAAGTGTTAAATGAATTAACACTAAAGCAGGGGTCAAGTTGAGCGGGAACACATGGGAACGGAGTTCCTGCACTATTTTTGCAGGAGGAACTAAGTTCCCCCTGGACAGAGAACAGAAACACTTCAGTAAACACTGCTGCTGCTGGTGGAAGGAGCTGGAGCACAGGCTGGTTAGAGGGACAGTGAGATCCTCTTGTAATAGGCAGTAACACTTCCTATAATACACTAAATGCAAGCCTGTCAGCAGTCCTGCTGTGTGATCATCCTGCACTTTGTGGAACACATGGTGCTTACATTTCTGTTTGGCTTGCTCTGGGGTTATTTAGCTCCCCTCAGCAGAAATAGGACTATTGCACTTTAAGTTTGTAAGACTCAGTGACAGAGGAGGAGTCTCAGACCCTAATTTGCTTTCATTAACCAAAGTGTATAGATTATATACATATAAATACAGTGTGTGTGTATGTATAAAAACAATATTTATTGTGAGGGGTGGAAGTCTTCACACTATATTTTGTAGGACTTGACCCCTGCACTAAAGGGAATAAAATATAGTGTGACATAAGTGCTATTCAACTGTTGATGCAAAAAGTATTGATTTGAATTATTAGTAAGCAATATCAAATACCCAGAATTAAAATAGTAGATTGAAGAAATGTTTGAAAGAAAGAAAAAGCCACATAAGGGAAATTAAAATACAAATTCAATTAAGTGCTGCATCATTATGGCCAGAAACTGCAAAAGATATCTGAGACAAGATTCTTCAATGTATTTGAATTTTACATTAAAGTCTACCATTGCTTTTGACTTTAAAGGGACATGGACCTTTCATGATTCAGATAGAGAATACAATTTCAAACAACTTTCCAATTTACTTCTATTATTTAATTTGCTTCTTTCTCTTGTTATCCTTTGCTGAAATGTTTATCTAGGAAAGTTCATGTGCAGCAGATAACCTAGGTTCTATCTGTTGATTGGTGGCTGCACATATAAACTGATTGTCATTGGCTCACCCATGTGTTCAGTTAGAAACCAGTAGTGCACCGCTGATCCTTCAACAAATGATACCAAGAGAATAAAACAGATTAGATAATAGAAGTAAATTAGAAAGTTGTTTAAAATTGTATTCTCTATCTGAATCATGAAAGATTTTTTTGGGGTTTCATGTCCCTTTAATGTTGCTTTAATTGTTAAAGGGACAATCCAGTCAAAATTGGAATCCACATGGATGCATTTCAGTTTTGAATAGGATCATTTTTGTAATATACATGCATTAGCAAAAATGCTTCTAATAAAAGCCATAGTTGTTTCAATAGTGTATTTAAGTATGCACAGTGCACCAGTATTTTAAATGCAGCATTTACTAAGAGAGCCTAAGATGATTGTACCATCTGGTATTGACTCAATTTGTTATTTGCTGACATGATACAAGTTCCACTGGTACTCTGAGCAGCTGCAGTATTTAAAATACTGGTACACTGACAACATACAGCTATGCGTCACATGCACGTGCAGAGAAAAACGCTTACACTAAAACAGTGATAACTTTTACTAAAAGCATTTTTGCCAATAAATGTATATTGCAAATATGTAATTCATCTATGTGCATATATATTTTCACCATAATGTCCCTTTAATTTAATTGTTAAATTTCCCTGTGAGTCTTGAACAAAATAAAAAATATAAATACAAAATATATAAATAAATATACAATTTAAAAATAAATTTTATTTCCATGCTTTTGAACATTTGACTGTAAGTTTATGCCATTGAATTTCCTATTTTTTATGTAAAAAAATAAATGTGTGTATATGTGTGAGCATGTGCAGTTTGTGTACTGTGTGTGAGCAGTGTTTGTATAGTGTATGCACGTAGATGGGGGCATATTCAGGGAAGCGTATAGTGAATCTAGTATGTTGCAAGTACAGTGCATGAAAGTAGTGTCGTGTTTTGTTTGTATAGCGTCTGCAGTTTAAATTATGATATAAATATGTGGAAAACATTACAATTTACAAAAAAAAGCATTACAACACATGAAGATCTGAAGTTCATAAAAAGGCCAAAATGACTACAAGAAAATAACATTTTCTAACTAGCCACATTAAAAATCCCTTGAACCCTTTTTCCGATGGAATAGAATACTGCTGTGTCTAAAGGCAGAATGTTTGCTTGAACATTGTAGTACAAAATTACAAAAAAACGTTTAGGAAGCCATGTGAAAGAAAACCAGCCAGGTTTGTTCAATGAACGAGAAAAAATATTTAATTTGAAAATCAACTGTAAGCGCATTCAAAATATTATTCCAAGAGGTTGGTGTAGGCAAAAATATACTAACATCTTTTTTGAAGGAATAGGTCAGAATTGAAATATGCATTGGTGCATTTCAATGTTAAATAAAAGCATTTTTGCATTATACTTCCATTAGTAAACATGCTTCTAGTAAAAGTTTGTACTGTTTTTCAGTGGCATATGCACATATGCAGTGTGCACTAGTATTGCATGTGACAAAATACATACAAGGTAAAAGTACCCATAAACAGGAGCATTTGTTTATTTCTTCTAGTATGGAAGGGGTTATCTTTACAAACCCCCTATCACAGCCCAGCATCATTTAGAGGAGTCAGTTTAATGGCTTTTTTCTTTTCCTATAGGTCACATATAGAGGGGCATCCCATTCTGGAAAGAGGGGAGACTGTTCTTTGTATTGTTCCTTAGCCAGTGATAAGTTATTTACAAACAATTAAACAACAGCACTGCCTATATATCATAAGCACACCACAGACCTCATATAGCTCTTTTTAAAATGATGGATCTTAGTCCTGTGACCCTAAAACATATCTACTAACATTGCTCTAGAGGCCTTCTGGGACTGGTAAGTGAAGGACACTTGAGGGTTGAGGTGGCTGGTGTTTTATGGGTGGTGATCAGACGGAGTCATGGGTTGTAACATGGAAGTAGTCAGGTGTGTCAAGGACAGAGTCAGTCGTGATATGGGTGGAATCAAGGCAGCACAGCTGTGTAATGTTCCTGGCTTTGCTCTGGATACTAGGACATTTGCCCTAAAGGGGAAGCTGTGGGAAGGGACAATAGGGCAGAGTTTCTAAATCGTGACAATCCTGCAATATGTGGGACAGTTAGGTGCTCTGTTAAAAATATGTCATATGAATCCTCAAGTTAAAAAAGGCGTCACATTATCAAAATAAGATTTCTATGCAGTTGTTACAAGATTGTCATTATCATAACCTGGCAGCAACCACTAGACTCAGTTTGTTATCTGTTTTCATGTTAAAGCCTTGTTTCTCTGATTAAATACATTGCCTAGATTACAAATGGTGTACAAAAAATATTAGTGCTATTAAACGCTAACACTGCTCAATATATATATATATATATATATATATATATATATATATATATATGTGTGTGTGTATATATGTGTATGTATGTTTATGTATATGTGAATATATACAGATATATACATAGACAAACACACACATACACATATATATACAGGTAGCCCTCAGTTTATGCCGGGGTTAGGTTCCAGAAGGAATGGTTGTAAATCGAAACCGTTGTAAATTGAAACCCAGTTTATAATGTAAGTCAATTGGAAGTGAGGGAGTTAAGTTCCAGGCCCCTCTCAAAATAGTCATAAGTAACACCTAATACATTATTTTTAAAGCTTTGAAATGAAGACTTTAAATGCTAAACAGCATTATAAACCTAATAAAATAATCACACAACACATAATATATAATTAAACTAAGTTAAATGAACAAAAACATTTGCTAAACAGCATTATAAACCTAATAAAATAATCACACAACACAGACTTCACTTGCATTTTTCTGCAAACAGTTATTTCTATGCATTCCAATCTGGATTGATTTATAGACAGGAAGATATTGTTCCTTTGAAATCTGTTCGATAGCTCAGGTCTGATTAAACTGATTAATTTCAGCTTGCTTGGCTGCAACACAAGCGGACAGCTCCACCTACTGGCTATTTTAATAAATGCACTGCTTCTCAATGCTTTTCAATGAAAGTATTTTATGTTTGTTTTTTCTTATTATTATTTTTGCTACAGTAAACATGTTTGAGCAAGGATATCATGCCTACATTTTTAAAATGAGCAGTCCCTCATTAAAAGCAGAATTGTATGCAGTCTTTAAATTATAATATTGTTTTTGTGAGATACTTTATTCCTACCTACTGTCTATATAAATAACAAGGTAATACAAATCATAAAACTGGAGTTTAATGTTTTTTTCTTTTGAATGTATATGTATGGATTCTTATTTCTGATGCTTTTGGAAGGTCAAATGTGCAATTATAATTATTGTATAGCAATATTTAATCAATATTTATTCACGTTGTATTAATTATTATGTGCTCTACAGAAAATTATTAAAAAAGTAAACACTTTTGCATTCATGGTGGTGATTTTTGTCATTTTTTTGATAGTACATTGAAAAATTCTATGATTTGCATTAGTAATTTACAACAACAAAAGTGACTATGCATAGGAATAGTTAAATCATTACATATGGGCATAAGATATTTACAATTTGGGTTAAATAATTTTTGGTTTATTATTTATGCAAAAACCAAATAAACAGCCTGAAATGTAGTACTGGAGGGTGTTATGAAATTGAAAACAGCTTGACTCATCAGCCATCAATGCTGGAGAACTCTTACATACACGGCACTCACCACCCCATATTCCACTCCCATAAATAAATTGCAATATATATGGTTAAATATTCTGGCAGCAGTGTGTTCATTAAAGGGACAGTAAAGTCATAAATAGACATTAAATATTTAGACAGAGCATACAATTTTAAACAACTTTCCAATTTACTTCTATTATTTAATTTGCTCCCTTCTCTTGTTATCATTTGCTGAAAATAGGAAAGCTCAGGAGCAGCAAAGAACCTAGGTTCTAGCTGCTGATTGGTGGCTGCATATATATACCAGTTGCCATTGGCTCACCCCTGTGTGATATCATAGGAATGAAGCAAATTTGATAATAGAAGTAAACTGGAAAGTTGTTTAAAATTATACGTTCCACCTAAATCATGAAAGAAACATTTTGGGTTTCATGTCCCTTTAATATTAACGTTTAAATATTATCCAATTTTTTAAACTTACTCTAACATATACAACTTTATTAAGCAGTTAAATAAATTACAATTGAAAACAAGCTCCTAGCGCCCATAATACATATGTCATAAACCATATTAATACATGCACAGCACAACACCATGGAACCCCTTGATTATGCGCCTCACACTTAACACTCCCACCTCAGGAGGAAGTCACTTTATATCACACTACTTGACCGGAAGAACAAAGGATTCAGAATGCAGGACTTGTACCACCACTGAGTGGCATTCCAATCATGAAAAAATATTGCTATCCCCAACTACTAAAAGCACCATCTGAAACCCACTCTCCTACTTCTAAAGTGTAAAAATAACCTTCACACTATTTTTCCTGCTATTTCCAGGAGCTCCCTAGAAAATCTATCAAGTTGTCTTGCAGAGAGCAGAGCAGGCAGGTAATACAGTGAAGCCACAGTAAGAAGCATTAATAAATGGACCGACAGTTGAAGTCCTGACAGCACTAATAGGAACAGCTGAGCATCCTACGGCACTTACTTGTAATAGCTGCTGGGAAAGCATAGGGTCTGCAGTGATCTTATTGGTAGAACCAACACAGATGATAGAAATCTTCATGAAAAGTGCTGGTGTCATTTGAATGATAATTTTACAGCAGATTTTGACAAAAGAAAGGTAGTAAATGGCATTGGTATTGGACTTTTATTTGAAAGGTTTTTAAGGGTTAAACAACATTTTGGGCCAGATTACAAGTGGAACAATAATTAACGCTCCCACTCGACTGTTAATTGCGCTGGGAAAAAACTTTTTGCCCTCGTCAAGTTGCACTGGTATTACGAGTTGAAAGTAATCTGTTTTCGGAGAGCACTATCTCAATGAGAGCAAAACGCCAAAGTTAGAATATTGCTTGAGCATTCACATATTCCCCCATAGAAGTCAACATAGAAACAAAAGTTGTTTGCATATTCCCATGTGCACTAACCCGACATGAAAATATTTCACACTCCAATGTTCTTCACATAGAATTTTTTATTAATACAAATATATTTCTATCTATCAGATTTTTTTTGGTACATATACTGTATATAGGTATAGATATATACAAATATAGGAATATCTTTTTAGAAATACATAGAACATATTCTGCTATGTGCAGAACATTGGGATGTGAAATATTTACAGTAAATACATAGCTAAAACCTTTATTAAATATGAATATTGCATAAATATGTTTTTTCATGTTTTAATCTACTTGACTGCAAAAGACTTCACAGCACATATACAGTATATACGTACATGTACTTATGTATATATGTGTTTATATGTGTACATATGTATTAACAGACATATATACACACATAAATTCATAAATATATATATATACACATATAGACATATATATCTATACAATAATCGCATTTGTAACGCGTCCATCGCCGTCACCATTTGTGCACGCATCCTCAAAGAAATGTTGGCTGCACAAGGCAGCCAAAAGAATGTTGGCTGCCCGTGCAGCCAAAAAGAATCCACCTGGGTGCAGCATAGGCAAACAAAGCCTTAAAAAACAACACGCAACTGCCCGCATGAAACAACGAAAAAACACGTAACCGCACGCAAGAAATAAAAAAAAACACCCAACCACCGCACAAAGTATAACAAAAAAAAAACTAACCTCCCGCATGAAGTATTAACAAACACCGAAACTGCCAAACCCACATCGTAAAATAATAAAGTAATTAACCCCTAATCCACAAAAAACATAATTAAAAGTCCCCCCCCACATCGCAATAAACCTAATTAACCTATTAACTCCTAAACCGCCAAAACCCCACATCGCAATAAACCTAATTAACCTATTAACTCCTAAACCACCAACCCCCCAATGCAAATAACTAATTTAATTACTAAGCTCCCTATCCTAACACCCCCTAAATTAACCAAAATACTAAATTAAATTACAAAAAATAAAAAAACTCTAAAATTACAGAAAAAAATAAACAAAACTATCAAAAATGAAACCTTATCCCTATGAAAATAAAAAATCCCCCCAAATAAAAACACCCCCTAATATAAACTAAACTGCCAATAGCCCTTAAAGGGGCCCTTTATAGGCCATTGCCCTAAGTTCAACAGCTCCTTTACATTTAAAAAATACTAAGTCCCCCCTAACAGTAAAAAAAAACCACCCACTAAACCCCCCAAAATAAAAAAACTAACACTAAAAAAACCTAAACTACCAATTGCCCCTAAAGGGGCATTTGTATGGGCATTGTGCTTAAAAGGGCATTCAGCTTTTTTACTGCCCTTAAAAGAGCAACCAGCTCTTTTACAGCCCATTAAATCCCTAATCTTAAAAATATAAATAATAAAAAAAAATCCTAAAACTAAGCTCGAAATAGGTACTCAATTTTCCTGAAGCCCGGTGGAGAAGATCTTCTTCCAGGTGGTTCCATCATCTTCTATCTTCATCTGGAGCAAAGGCGGCGTGGAGTGGGGGTGCGGAGCTGGCTTCCCCTATGCATGGTTCCTTAGTGATCGTCCTCAGCGGTGGTTCTTAGCGGTGCTCCTCAGCGGCGGTCTTCAGCAGCGGTGGTCCTCAGCGGTGTCGAGGTTCCTCTTCATGCAATCGTCCATCGCACACTGAAGATTGAATTCAAGGTACCCCATATTTATTGGTGTACCTTGCATTCCTACTGTCTGAAATTTTGAAATCAGCCAGTAGGATAAGAGCTACTGAAATCTTATTGGCTAATTTGAACAGCCAATTGGATTTCAGTAGCTCTAATCCTATTGTCTGATTTAAAGTTTCAGCCAATAGGAATGCAAGGAACCCTACATTGAGTGCGGTACCTTGCATTCAATCTTCAGTGTACAATGGACATCAGATGAAGAAGAGCCTCCACGTCACAGAGGAATGCCGCAGAGGATCCATGCATCTGGGAAGACAGCTCCGCATCTCCGCTCCGTGCCACCTTCGTTCCAGATGAAGATAGAAGATGATGGAGCCGCCTGGAAGAAGACCTTCTCCGCTGGACTTCAGGAATGGTGAGTACCTATTTGGGGCTTAGTCTTAGGCTTTTTTTTTTTTGGGTGGCTTTTTTTTAGATTAGGGTTTTTTGGGCTGGAAAAGAGCTGATTGCCCTTTTAAGGGCAGTAAAAGAGCTGAATGCTCTTTTAAGGGCAATGCCCATACAAATGCCCCTTTAGGGTCAATAGATAGTTTAGTTTTTTTAATGTTAGTTTTTTTATTTTTGGGGGGTCTGGTGGGTGGGGAGTTTTACTGTTAGGGGGTAATTGGTAATTTGTTCAGGTAAAAGAGCTTTTTAACTTAGGGCAATGCCCTACAAAAGCCCTTTAAAGGACTATTGGTAGTTTAGTATTAGATTGGGGGTGTTTTAATTTTTGGGGGGATTTTTTATAGGGGTATTAGTTTAGGATTGAACTTTTTATTTCGGATAGCTTTGTTTATTTTTTCTGTATTTTTACATTTTTTATTTTGTGTAATTTTAGCTTTGGGTTTTGTTTTTAAATAGTATGCCCTCTGGGCAGGCTTATCGTCTAAATCTAAAGGATTGTGATTGACCCTATAACTTGTGATTTGTTGCAGCCCACCTATATCTCTCTGGACCTCCTGAGTTTTTAATTTGCCTCTGACCCTTTTTAGGGATTGAACATAGCTGAATGCCCCCTAGTCTCCCACCTCCCAATAGCATATTATGGCTCGATTGGAAAAACCTGTATGAATAAATTCCTTTCCAGCCTATCCGTCACCTTTTTTGATGACAAACAGTAAAAACAAATTAATCGATTTGGCCAAAGAATTGTTCCGTTTTTTTGCCCCTTTCAACCCAAAATGTATCTACATATCAGAAGAATCCCCAAATAGGCATATATGTGTGATTTTTAGAGATATCCATTTGGCTTTGGACAAATACAAATTCAGGAACATCAACAAAACTACAAAACCCAAGATTCCAGCTGGAAGCAACAGAACCACAATGGCTTCAAAGTAAGGCAGATTGCTATATGACTACACTCAGGTATTAAATGAAAAAAACAATGCACTTTTTTAAATACAAATTTAAAAAATACAAAGGTGTCTTCATTAGATCTAACATGTTTTACACTTCTTCTAGTGTTTAGTCATAGATATATTTGCTTGTTTAATTCCTTATTTATTTATTCATTCATCCATTTCTTTTCATAGATCTTTGGAATATTTGTTTAAATAAAATAATAAATTTGGAGTTGATATTGAATTAATTGTAAGGTTGGATGCCTCTAATTCATCTGGCATAATACTATGGGGCTGATTTATGAAGATGCGGGCGGACTGTAGTGGATCATGTCCGCTCGACATTGATAAATGCTGACAGCATACACTGTCTGCATTTATCATTGCACAAGAATTTGTGTAAAATGCTTGTGCAATGCCTTAAGTCCGCAGGTCTTAAGACCGCTGCTTCTTAACTTATGTTTCCGGCGAGCCTCAAGGCTCGCGCGGAAACAGCTGCTTTCACAGCTACATAAATCGTCTCTTATATATTTTTTTGATTTTCAAAACAAGCTTTATTTATAAACGAAAGAAGCATTACAAATAGGAGGTATTGCTCATATGAGATACAAAAAGTAATAAAACAACGAGGACACCCTCATTCAATAACAAGGGTATCTTTTTCCACCTCAAATGTCCTGGTATTATTGAGTATTATTTTGGAACAAAATAATCCTTTCTGTCCATTGATTGTCTCTGGCTTCATCTATGTTCGACTTTGAGCTTGTTTCAGCGAGTATGACAACTCGCTGTATGTAAACACATCACATCTTTGCAATAACATATTCAGTTAAACTTAACTTCAGGGATAAAATTTGGTAACAATAAAGGACCCAGCATCTTTGCTTCACACCGCTGGGTTTTAAAAGTCTCTGAAGTTACCACCCGGTTGGGTGTGGTGAAAAAGAATTGAAGAGTGAGGTAGGGGATAGAGAAGAGTTGGGTTGGGGGGATAGGGGGAGGGAAGGCGCAAGAGAGGAAGGAGGAAGAAGAGGAGGAGAGAAAAAAAAAGAAAAAAAAAGGGGGGAAGTAGGTAAAAGGGGGAGGGGTTTGGAGAGGGGAGTAATGGTGTAGTTTAGAGTAAGGGGAGGGGGGAAGGGTGTAGTGGAAAGGGGATGAGTGGGTGGGAATGTTATGTAGTGATAGAGGAAATCTCCATCCCACTGATCGATTCTCCATGTGGGCAGGGTAGTGTGGTTCTTCAGTCAAAAACCAGTGTGTTGCAGGTTTGCTTTATAATCCCCGTCCTGTCCAGGTCAATGTCATTGTTTCGTGTATGGCCAGTCTGCCTGTCTTGAGGTAATGAAATCTTTCAAGTTTTAACAGTTCCTCCACCCTTGCCTTCCACTCCCACAGGTCCGGCACTTGAGTTTTCTTCCAGTGCCTAGGGATTAAGACCTTTGCGCTGTTCAGCATGAGCAGCATAAGTAGATATTTGTCCTCACCCATCACTTTAGGGAGGCCGCAATATATTAAATATGATGGTTTTGGAGGGATAATAACCACCAGTATCCTGCTCATCTCTCCCAGCACCTCCCCCCAATAAGATATTATTTGTGGGCAACTCCACCAAATATGCAAAAGGGTTCCCTCCCCTCCACATCCCCTCCAGCATCCCCCATTCGTGTGGGGGTAAATCTTCTGCAACCTATGAGGGGTCATGTACCATCTGCTAAGCAGTTTGTAGTGGGCTTCCTGTATTTTCATGGAAACTGATGCCCTTTTTGCTCTGTTAAAGATCATAAGCCATTCTTTGTGCTCTATCTCTAGGTCTAGTTCGGCCTGCCAGGCAAGAGTGTAGCTTGGGAGGCTGGTCCCCCCTTTCAGTAGGAGAATTTTATATATCTGAGAGATGAGGTGTGATGGGGTCTGTGACATTGTGCAGAGTGTTTCAAATAGTGTCCTGTCTCTAGTGAGCAAGGCTCTATCTTTGTGTGTTCTATAATAGTGTGTTAACTGTGCCATTCTGAACCAAGATGCGAAGATGTCTGGTGCCCACTCCGTCAGCTCAGTCTGTGTCTTGAGCTCACCCTGGTATAATATGTTAGATATGGAAATTTCTCTGAGGGTGTGGTATGATCCTGAGACATATGGGGTATTTTCTAGCCCCAAGTCTGGGTTTTCCCTCACAGGGATATTTGGCGAGCTATAAGATGACAGTTGTGAGTTTTCACTGACTATCCTATCCCAAGTTGCAAACACCTCCTCAATCAGGGGGTATTGCTGTATTGCGGATGGGCGGCTTTTAATAGAGACCCACGCCAGGGCTCCAATATTCCTGCGCCTCAGGATGTTGTTGTCTATTTGAACCCATGCTTTATTGCGTAAGTTCTGACTCCATTCCACCAACCTTTGTAGCGAGATTGCTCTCTGATAATCCCTCAATAGGGGTATACTCAGTCCCCCCTTGTCTCTAGGCAAGTATGTGGTTTGTTTCCTAATTCTGGGTTTCACTCCGTTCCATATATAGGACTCTATAGCCAGCTGTATTTGCCTAATGTATGGTGTGGATGGGGAGACAGGGATGGTTTGCAGTACATACAGTACCCTTGGTAGGATATTCATCTTAACCACCCCCATCCGCCCCATCCATGAGATAGTTTTGTTTTTCCAATTATTCATGTCCCTAAGAACCTCATCTTGGATTTGCTTATAGTTCATTTCCGCTATCTCTCTGATATCTGACAAGATTAAAATCCCTAGGTATTTAATAGTGTGTTGTGCTATTTTAACAATGTAATCCGCCAGGTGAGCAGCAAACACCGCAGGGCGCTCTGTGATATTTAGTATTTCAGATTTTTGGGGGTTAAGGAGAAAGTTAGAGACTGCACCGAAGGCAGAGAACTCCAGCAGTGCCTCCATCAGTGACACAGGGGAGTCTGACAATGTCAATAAGATGTCGTCAGCGTACATCGACAGCTTATGCTCCGTACCACCTATATTAAGGCCCCTGATGCACTTGTTAGCTCTGATTTTGCTCGCCAAAACCCTCCTATATATTTTTTAATAATGATTATAAAGATTTTGTAGATGAGGAACATTTTTATGTTGTGAGGGTTCAATATGTCTATCTGAAAAACTCTCTGGTTTCCCATCCTGGAGTTCTTGTTGGTGGTATATGCAAGACTTTATTGCACCTTGAATGACAGTAAAAAAAAAGTTTACTTGGAAAAATGGCGTCAGTGCTATTTTTGTGGGAATTTGCTGTGGCGGTATAAAATTATTTACCAACAATTGTTTCCTATGGTTAAAGGGATAATAATGTCAAACTAAAACTTTCATTATTCAGTTACAGCAAACAATTTTAAACAACTTTCAAATTTACTTTTATTATCTAATTTGCTTAATTCTTTTGGCATCCTATCTAGGTAGCCTCAGGAGCAGAAATCTGAATAATTAAAGAAATTTTTTTTTTTTTTTATCCCTTTAAGTTAATAACATTAAAATAGGTCTAGTCTCATTTCTTTTTGAAGGAAGAAGAGAAATTGAGTTAGTGAAAATAGGAGTTAGTGAATATAATGCTGGTCTCCAGCAGTATGCAAAATAAATAAAATATAGTGACTAATACTTATCCAAAAAACAACAAATCTTTACATTTTATAGGTTTTACGTGTTATTTATGCTTTTATAACATTTAGACTTGGTTATTATGGTAATAACAAGGCATAATTATCATGAACTGTGAAAGTATATGCCAAGTTACATATTTTTTAATATGATAGCAATAAAATTACCCAGTGTGTAAGAGTTCTTTCAAACACAATTTGCATTCAACAAAATATTATAAATTGAATGTAGCTCATGAAATATAATTTAACATTAATCTTGCTGCAGGTGGCACAAGGTAAACCACAGAATGATTTAACATTTTTTTTATTTAAAGAATGACACGAAGAGTCTGTAGGAGTAATTGCCAGTTTGTCAGCTGAATCACTATAGCTTTCAGAAGAGTTTTTTTATCATTATATTAGATGATTCCTAGTGTCAGCATAGGGTAATTTACTGAATAAATATAAAACATTTTATAATTAGATATTAGCATGGTGGCTAGTGTACAATAATAACTTTTAATCTGTTTGTTTTAATTTGTGCAATATTCAATCGAAAAAATATTATACATTTAGATATTTGAATATGGAATATAACATATACAATTAAGGGGTAAAATCTATTGGTTCACAATTATAAACAAGAAACATGAAACCCAATGTTTTATGATTCAGAAAAAGCACAAACTTATCATTGTACTTATATTATCAAATTGCTTAATTTTCTTGGTATTCTTTGTTGACGGAGCAGCAATTCCACACTTGGAGTTACGTAAAAATATTGAGTGAACCAATGACAAGAGGCATACATGTACAGGCACCAATCAAGTGACAAGTAGTGCATTGAATCCCCTGAGGGTACCCAGGTACGTTTTTCAACATAGAATGCCAAGAGGACAAAGAAAATGAAGTAATAGAGCAGTGTTTCTCAATTCCAGTCCTCAGGAACCTTAACAGGCCAGAGTTTCATTATATCTTAACTAGAGCACAGGTGAAATAATCATCTGATCAGTTACCATGGTTACTAACCTGCGCTCACCCTTCAGATGATTATTTAATCTGTGCTCTAGTTACGATATAATGGATATCTGGCCTGTTATGGGTCCTGAGGACTGGAGTTGAGAAACACTGCAATAGAGGTATAATGGAAAGTTGTTTAAAATTGCATGCTCTCTCTGAAACATGAAAAAATTAATTTATTGGCTTACTAATGTTTATAAAGTTACAAAGAGACTTTTTCTCTTGATAAAGTCTACCTGATGGTAGAGGAAACATGTTGAAGTTATTAGTCACTAGTGATGTCGCGAACAGTTCGCCGGAGAACAGTTCCCGGTGATCTTAGCTTGTTCGCGTTCGCCGCAGCGGGGCGAACATATGCGATGTTCGATCCGCCCCCTATTCATCATCATTGAGGAAACTTTGACCCTGTATCTCACAGTCTGCAGACACATTTGAGCCAATCAGCAGCAGACACTGCTGATTGGAGGGTTAGTGCTGCTGCTGGTGATTTTATAGGGAAATTGATAGCTAGGCTAGTGTATTCAGTGCCCACTACAGTCCTGAAGGACTAATCTAATCTCTGCTGTAAGGACAGCACCCCAAAAAGCCCTTTTTAGGGCTAGAACTTCAGCCCAAAAAGCCCTTTTTAGGGCTAAACTTCAGTCTTTTTTTTTTTTGTAATCTAATTGCATATGCCTGCCTGTCAGCCTGTGTGTGAGGCTCACAGCATATACTGTGATAAATTGCTCTGTGCCACCACTCATATCTGGTGTAACATTAGTGTAAATTAAAAAAAAAAAACTTTTACATCAGTTTGCTAGTGTAATCTAATTTCATTTTCCATCAGGCCTGTATGTCAGGCCCACAGCATATACTGTGATTAATTGCTCTGTGCCACCACTGATATCTGGTGTAACATTAGTGTAAATTTAAAAAAAAAAAACTTTTACATCAGTTTGCTAGTGTAATCTAATTTCATTTTCCATCAGGCCTGTGTGTCAGGCTCACAGCATATACTGTGCCTAATTGCTCTGTGCCACCACTGATATCTGGTGTAACATTAGTGTAAATTTTAAAAAAAACACTTTTACATCAGTTTGCTAGTGTAATCTAATTTCATTTTCCATCAGGCCTGTGTGTCAGGCCCACAGCATATACTGTGATTAATTGCTCTGTGCCACCACTCATATCTGGTGTAAAATTAGTGTAAATAAAAAAAAAAAAACTTTTACATCAGTTTGCTAGTGTAATCTAATTTCATTTTCCATCAGGCCTGTATGTC
Organism: Bombina bombina; assembly: GCF_027579735.1. NCBI lineage: Eukaryota > Metazoa > Chordata > Amphibia > Anura > Bombinatoridae > Bombina > Bombina bombina. The sequence goes on along the minus strand of NC_069499.1, from coordinate 649,050,608 downwards.
AGGCCCACAGCATATACTGTGATTAATTGCTCTGTGCCACCACTGATATCTGGTGTAACATTAGTGTAAATTTAAAAAAAAAAACTTTTACATCAGTTTGCTAGTGTAATCTAATTTCATTTTCCATCAGGCCTGTGTGTCAGGCTCACAGCATATACTGTGATTAATTGCTCTGTGCCGCCACCACTGATATCTGGTGTAACATTAGTGTAAATTAAAAAAAAAACACTTTTACATCAGTTTGCTAGTGTAATCTAATTTCATTTTCCATCAGGCCTGTGTGTCAGGCCCACAGCATATACTGTGATTAATTGCTCTGTGCCACCACTCATATCTGGTGTAACATTAGTGTAAATTTAAAAAAAAAAAAACTTTTACATCAGTTTGCTATTGTAATCTAATTTCATTTTCCATTAGGCCTGTGTGTCAGGCCCACAGCATATACTGTGATTAATTGCTCTGTGCCACCACTGATATCTGGTGTAACATTAGTGTAAATTTAAAAAAAAAAAACTTTTACATCAGTTTGCTAGTGTAATCTAATTTCATTTTCCATCAGTCATGTGTGCCAGGCCCACAGCATATACTGTGATTAATTGCTCTGTGCCACCACTCATATCTGGTGTAACATTAGTGTAAATTTAAAAAAAAAAAACCTTTTACATCAGTTTGCTAGTGTAATCTAATTTCATTTTCCATCAGGCCTGAGTGTCAGGCCCAGAGCATATACTGTGCCTAATTACTCTGTTTTCCACCACTCATATCTGGTGTAACATTAGTGTAAATTTTTTTATAAAAACTTTTACATCAGTCTGCTAGTGTAATCTAATTGCAGTTGCCAGGCCAGCCTGCCACTAGTGCCAGCCTGTGTGTCAGGCTCCCAGCATATACTGTGCCTACTTCCATCCTCAGTGCCACCACTCCTATCTGTTGTAACATTAGTGTAATTTTTTTAAAAAAAAACTTTTACATCAGTCTGCTAGTGTTATTTAATTTTATTTGCCAGGCCAGCCTGCCACTAGTGCCAGCCTGTGTGTCAGGCTCCCAGCATATACTGTGCCTACTTCCATCCTCAGTGCTACCACTCCTATCTGTTGTAACATTAGTGTAAATTTTTGTAAAAATTTTTTTTACTTCAGTCTGCTAGTGTTATTTAATTGCAGTTGCCTGCCTGCTTGCCAGCCAGCGTGTGTGCCAGGCCCACTTGCCAACTAGTTCCACCAATCATATTTGTTATAACAGTATTGTCAATATTTAAAAATAAAACTTTTTTGACTGTGAAACATCAGTCAGCTAGTGTAATCTAATTGCAGTTGCCTGCCTGCCAGTGTGTGTGCCAGGCCCACTTGCCAACTAGTGCCACCAATCATATTTGTTATAACAGTAGTGTAAATATTTTAAAAAAAATGTTTGACTGTGATACATCAGTCTGTTAGTGTAATCTAATTGAAGTTGCCTGCCTGCCAGTGTGTGTGCCAGGCCCACTTGCCAAGTTAGTGGCACCACTCATATTTGTTGTAACAGTAGTGTAAATATTTTAAAAAAAAACTTTTTTGACTGTGAAACATCAGTCAGCTAGTGTAATCTAATTGCAGTTGCCTGCCTGCCAGCGTGTGTGCCAGGCCCACTTGCCAAGTTAGTGGCACCACTCATATTTGTTGTAACAGTAGTGTAAATATTTTTTTAAAAAAACTTTTTTGACTGTGAAACATCAGTCTGCTAGTGTAATCTAATTGAAGTTGCCTGCCTGCCAGCGTGTGTGCCAGGCCCACTTGCCAAGTTAGTGGCACCACTCATATTTGTTGTAACAGTAGTGTAAATATTTAAAAAAAAATCTTTTTTGACTGTGAAACATCAGTCAGCTAGTGTAATCTAATTGCAGTTGCCTGCCTGCCAGCGTGTGTGCCAGGCTCACAGCGTATACTGTGCCCACTTGCCCAGTGCCACCACTCATATCTTGTTTAATAGTAGTGTAAGTGTACATTTAAACAAATAAAAACTTTTTTGGACTGTGAAACATCAGTCTGCTTTTTTGTGTCAGGCTCACAGCATATACTGTGCCCACATGCCCAGTGCCCCCACTCATATCTGGTGTAACAGTAGTGTAAATTAAAAAAAAAAAAAACTTTTTTGACTGTGAAACATCAGTCTGCTTGTGTAATCTAATTGCAGTTGCCTGCCTGCCAGCATGTGTGCCAGGCTCACAGCGTATACTGTGCCCAGTTGCCCAGTGCCACCACTCATATCTTGTTTAATAGTAGTGTAAGTGTACATTTTAACAAATAAAAACTTTTTGGACTGTGAAACATCAGTCTGCTTTTTTTGTGTCAGGCTCACAGCGTATACTTTGCCCACTTGCCCAGTGGCACCACTCATATCTTGTTTAATAGTAGTGTAAGTGTACATAAAAAAAAAAAAAACTTTTTTGACTGTGAAACATCAGTCTGCTAGTGTAATCTAATTGAAGTTGCCTGCCTGCCTGCCTGCCAGCGTGTGTGCCAGGCCCACTTGCCAAGTTAGTGGCACCAATCATATTTGTTGTAACAGTAGTGTAAATATTTAAAAAAAAAACTTTTTTGACTGTGAAACATCAGTCAGCTAGTGTAATCTAATTGCAGTTGCCTGCCTGCCAGCGTGTGTGTCAGGCCCACTTGCCAAGTTAGTGGCACCACTCATATTTGTTGTAACAGTAGTGTAAATATTTAAAAAAAAAACTTTTTTGACTGTGAAACATCAGTCTGCTAGTGTAATCTAATTGAAGTTGCCTGCCTGCCAGCGTGTTTGCCAGGCCCACTTGCCAAAAAATTGACAGGCAGAGGCAGGCCACCCTGCAGGTGCCGTCGTGGTCGTAGTGCTGTGATTCCCTTTGACCATACAATAATGCACAGTGTTCAGAGGCCACGTGCCATGAACGTGAAAAGTTCTGAGGAGGACCCAGTTGAATGGCTAACACAGGACACCCAATCTTCTACAGCTTCCGCTCCTAACCTTGATGCACCATCCACCTCCAGCTTAGCTGCGGGCACCTCTCAAGTGACCAGTGCCACTCGCCCGCCTGCTGCCACCACCAACACTAGCACCACAGCCGCTTCACTTGATCTGTCAGAGGAGTTATTGACACATCAGTTGGAAGAAATGAGTGATGCGCAACCATCATTGACAGAGGATGTAGATAACAGTGATATGTCTCAGTCAGGCAGCATTACAGACATTGACGTACGGTGTGATGATGATGGTGATGTTGTACCCGCTGCTGCTTCCTTTGTTGATTTGTCAGATACAAGTGAAGCGGTTGATGATGATGCGTCCATGGATGCCACGTGGGTGCCCGCTAGAAGAGAAGAAGAAGAGGGGGAAAGTTCAGATGGGGAGACAGAGAGGAGGAGACGAGTTGGAAAGAGGGGGAGGTCACCACAAGGAGCTAGTGGCACAGTCAGACAGCATCGGCACCCGGGGTCAGCCAGACAGCACGCCAATCAACGCATGCTGTTGCCACCACCAGAATGCCGTCATCGCAGAGCTCAGCAGTGTGGCATTTTTTTGTGTGTCTGCCTCTGACAACAGCGATGCCATTTGCAACCTGTGCCAAAAGAAACTGAGTCGTGGGAAGTCCAAATCCCACCTAGGTACAACTGCTTTGCGAAGGCACATGGTCTCACATCACAAACGCCGATGGGATGAACACATGAGTAGAAGCAGCACACAAACTCAAAACCGCAATCCTCCTCCTGGTCCAGCATCTTCAGCCACATCAACCACTGCTGTCCTCCTTGCCCCCTCTCAACCACCTGCCACTCAGTCTCTCTTATGTAGCAGTTCCTGGTCATCTGCCCACAGTCAGGTGTCTGTCAAGGACATGTTTGAGTGTAAGAAGCCAATTTCCCAAAGTCACCCCCTTGCCTGGCGTCTGACAGCTGACTTGTCTGAACTCTTAACCCACCAGCTTTTACCATACAAGCTGGTGGTGTCTGAGGCATTCAAAAAATGTGTATCTATTGGGACACCGCAGTGGAAGGTACCCGGACAAAATTTCTTTTCACAAAAGGCAATCCGCAACCTGTACTCGATTGTGCAAAAGGAAGTAATGGCATGTCTGCCACACAGCGTTGGGGCAAAAATCCATCTGACCACTGATAGCTGGTCTGCAAAGCATGGTCAGGGCAGGTATATCACCTACACTGCGCATTGGGTAAACCTGCTGACGGCTGACAAGCATGGAATGCGTGGCTCTGCAGAGGAGTTGGTGACACCGCCACAACTTGCAGGCAGGCCTGCTGCTACCTCCTCTACTCCTCCTACTCCATCCTCTTCCATAACCTCTTCCTCGGCTGAGTCCTCTTCTGCTGCTGTGTCTTGCTCCACATCAACAGCACCCCCCCAGCTCCCCAGGTACTATTCAACAACATCCCGGATATGGCAGTGTCACGCCGTCTTGGGATTGACTTGCCTGAAAGCCGAGAGTCACACCGCACCAGCACTCCTGTCCGCCCTGAACGCACAGGTGGATCAGTGTCTTACTCCGCACCAACTGGAGATTGGCAAAGTTGTTTCTGACAATGGAAGTAATTTGGTGGCGGCATTGAAATTGGGTAAGTTGACACATGTGCCGTGCATGGCACATGTGTGTAATCTGATTGTACAACGCTTTGTGCATAAATACCCAGGCTTACAGGACGTCCTGAAGCAGGCCAGGAAGGTGTGTGTCCATTTCAGGCGTTCCTACATGGCAATGGCGCACTTGTCAGATATCCAGCGGCAAAACAACCTGCCAGTGAGGCGCTTAATTTGCGACAGCCCGACATGTTGGAATTCAACACTCCTAATGTTCGACCGCCTGCTCCAACAAGTAAAACTGTTAACAAGTATTTGTATGACCGGGGTGCTAGGACAGCCTCAGGGGAGCTGGGGATTTTTTTGCCACGTTACTGGATGCTCATGCGCAATGCCTGTAGGCTGATGCGTCCTTTTGAGGAGGTGACAAACCTAGTCAGTCGCACAGAAGGCACCATCAGCGACATCATACCATTTGTTTTTTTCCTGGAGCGTGCCCTGCGAAGAGTGCTGGATCAGGCCATAGATGAGCGTGAAGAGGAAGAGTTGTGGTCTCCATCACCACCAGAAACAGCCTTATCAGCATCACTTGCTGGACCAGCGGCAATGCAGGAAGAGGATTGTGAGGAAGAGGAGTCAGAGGAGGAATGTGGATTTGAGAAGGAGGAGGAAGACCAAGCACAACAGGCATCCCAGGGTGCTCGTTGTTGTAACCTATCTGGTACCCGTGGTGATGTACGTGGCTGGGGGGAAGAAGATACCTTCAGTGAGATCAGTGAGGATGAGGAATGGGACATGATTAGCTCGGCATCCAACCTTGTGCAAATGGGGTCTTTCATGCTGTCGTGCCTGTTGAGGGACCCTCATATAAAAAAGCTGAAGGAGAATGACCTGTACTGGGTGTCCACGCTACTAGACCCCCGGTATAAGCATAAAGTGACTGAAATGTTACCAAATTCCCGCAAGTTGGAAAGGATGGAGCAGTTCAAAAATAAATTAAAAAGTATGCTTTACACAGCGTATAAGGGTGATGTCACAGCACAACAGGAATCTAACAGGGGAAGAGATGAAAGTAATCGTCCTCTTCCTCCCACGAACACGCCGGCAAGGACAGGACACTTTCCAGACGTGTTGTTGATGGAGGACATGCAGACCTTTTTAACTCCTGTGCATCGCCACAGTCCTTTGGGATCCAGCCTCAGAGAAAGACTCAACCGACAGGTAGCAGACTACCTCACATTAACTGCGGATCTCGACACTCTGAGGAGCGATGGACCCCTTGACTACTGGGTGTTCAGGCTTGACCTGTGGCCTGAGCTATCCCAATTTGCAATTGAACTTCTGGCCTGCCCCGCTTCAAGTGTCCTGTCAGAAAGGACCTTCAATGCAGCAGGAGGTATTGTCACTGAGAAGAGAAGTCACCTAGGTTAAAAAAGTCTTGATTATCTCACCTTTATTAAAATGAATGAGGGATGGATCCTGAAGGGACTGACATTGTGCGATACATTAGAGTAAAAAAGGCCTGATGAGATGAGCTGCCTTGGGCTACAAGTGGTTCACACGCTGCTATATTTTATCTTCGAATTCCGGATGACTTGTCTGACTTATCCGCCAACAACTAGGGTTCAAGCCGCAATGTTTTTGGACACTTTCTAACTGTTTTACAAACATCAATTTTTCTGGCCACTGCTACAGCAGCGGCTGCAACTATACTTGATTTTTCAGGCATTTGTACATGCCTAATTTTTCTGGCCTCTGGTGCTGCACTGTGGCTACAAAACCCAAACCAAAAAAAAAGTTACATAACAGTGATTAAACTGTTAAGAATAGTACTACTTAACACACCACTCATATCTAGTGGCACAGTAGATTGCACGCGCAGTGCCCCAAATTTGAAGTAGGAGGACCGACCAAGCATCTTTTTCCATATCCCGGTTCCTAAAAATTATCTCCTGGTTCCTAAAATTGATGCCATACCTGTACTCGATTGTGCAAAAGGAAATGATGGCATATGGGGTCTTTCATGCTATCGTGCCTGTTGAGGGTCGGGGACCCTCGTATAAAAATGCTGAAGGAGAACGACCTGTACTGGGTGTCCAAGCATCTTTTTCAATCTCCCGGTTCCTAAAAATGATCTCCGGGTTCCTAAAAACGATGCCATACCTGTACTCAATTGTGCAAAAGTAAGTCATGGCAGATGGGGTCTTTCATGCTGTCGTGCCTGTTTGGGGTCGGGGACCCTCGTATAAAAAGGCTGAAGGAGAACGACCTGTACTGGGTGTCCAAGCATCTTTTTCCATCTCCCGGTTCCTAAAAATTATCTCCAGGTTCCTAAAATTGATGCCATACCTGTACTCGATTGTGCAAAAGTAAGTCATGGCAGATGGGGTCTTTCATGCTGTCGTGCCTGTTTGGGGCCGGGGACCCTCGTATAAAAAGGCTGAAGGAGAACGACCTGTACTGGGTGTCCAAACTTCTTTTTCCATCTCCCGGATGTAGCGGTACTCCACTAGGGGGTCTCCCTTCCTCTGTCCAAACCCAGGGGTGGCCACCGGATAGTGGGACCAGAGATATAGTTGCTGAGACCGTGGTCAATACAGCGGGTGTATCTCCCCCAGCTGGGCTGCTCTCAGTGGACTCCCAGGCAGGTAGCGTCCTCTCTGCCCTGCAGCTCTTTCTTGGCAGGTATTGTCCCCTCTGCCTGTCTGCTTCTAGGCAGGAATAAATCCCCCTGCCAGGCTGCTTCTTGGCAGGAATAGATCCCTCTGCCTCCAAATAGTGGGACCAGGGCTATCGTGGCTGTGACCGGGGTCAAGCCAGCGGCTGTATCTCCCCTAGTTGGGCTGGTCTCAGTGGGCTCCCAGGCAGGTAGCGTCCTCTCTGCCCTGCAGCTCTTTCCTGGCAGGTATCGTCCCCTCTGCCTGTCTGCTTCTAGGCAGGAATAAATCCCCCTGCCAGGCTGCTTATTGGCAGGAATAGATCCCTCTGCCTCCAAATAGTGGGACCAGGGCTATCGTGGCTGAGACCGGGGCAAGCCAGCTGCTGTATCTCCCCCAGCTGGGCTGGTCTCAGTGGGCTCCCAGGCAGGTAGCGTCCCCTCTGCCTGTCTGCTTCTAGGCAGGAATAGATCCCTCTGCCTCACTGCACACTTCCAGCAGGTAGCGTGCCCTCTGGTTTCTTATAGGCAGGAATCGATCCCTCTGCCTTGCTGCTCCTTTCAGGCAGGCCAGCTCTTTGCATACAGACCCACAGACTCTGTAACAAAATGTAGGGTCAGAACCTCTGCAACTGGTATACCTGAAAGAATCGGACAGCACAAAAAGGCAATCCCGGACTCCAACCTGTACTCGATTGTGCAAAAGGAAGTAACCTTACCATGGGTCTCAGACCGCACGTCTTTGTAATTCTCTGTCTGGGAAATTATATATCTTTCAAATTATCTATTTATCTATCAAATCTATCTAACTATCAATCGTATCTATCAAATGTATATTGTATATTGCATCTATTGATCTATTCAATTCATATCTATCAAATGTATATTGCATCTATTGATCTATGTAATTCATATCTATCGAATGTATATTGCATCTATTGATCTATGTAATTTGTATCTATCAAATGTATATTGCATCTATTGATCTATGTAATTCGTATCTATCAAATGTATATTGCATCTATTGATCTATGTAACTCGTATCTATCAAATGTATATTGCATCTATTGATCTATGTAATTCGTATCTATCAAATGTATATTGCATCTTTTGATCTATGTAAATCGTATCTATCAAATGTACATTGCATCTATTGATCTTAATCTATGTAATTTGTATCTAGCAAATGTATATTGCATCTATTGATCTATGTAATTTGTATCTTTTAAATGTATATTGCATCTATTGATCTATGTAATTCGTATCTATCAAATGTATATTGCATCTATTGATCGATGTAATTCGTATCTTTCAAATGTATATTGCATCTTTAGATCTATGCAATTCGTATCTATCAAATGTAGATTGCATCTTTTGATCTATGTAATTCGTATCTATCAAATGTATATTGCATCTATTGATCTATGTAATTCGGATCTATCAAATGTATATTGCATCTTTTGATCTATGTAAATCGTATCTATCAAATGTATATTGCATCTATTGATCTTAATCTATGTAATTCGTATCTATCAAATGTATATTGCATCTATTGATGTAGTTCGTATCTATCAAATGTATATTGCATCTTTTGATCCATGTAATTCGTATCTATCAAATGTATATTGCATCTTTTGATCTATGTAATTCGTATCTATCAAATGTATATTGCATCTTTTGATCTATGTTATTCGTACCTATCAAATGTATATTGCATCTATTGATCTATGTAATCTATGAATCTATCTATCAAATCTATCGATCTCGTGGCCGGGCTGTTTTGTGACAGCCACTTGTGTTTCGGCCAAATTTGGAGTAGGAGGACAGACCAATCATCTTCTTCCATCTCCCTGTTCCGAAAATCAAGGCCATATAGACCTCCCCCGATAGGGGGAGTAAAAGGTATTAAACTGCTAAGAATAGTACTACTTAGTACTTAACACACCACGGGTCCCAGACCGCATGTCTTATTGTTATACTCTGTCAGGGAAATTATATAACTATCAATCGTATCAATCAAATATATATTGCATCTATTGATCTCTGTAATTCGTATCGATCAAATGTAAATTGCATCTTTTGATCTATGTTATTCGTATCTATCAAATGTATATTGCATCTTTTTATCCATGTAATTCGTATCTATCAAATGTATATTGCATCTTTTGATCTATGTAATTCATATCTATCAAATGTATATTGCATCTTTAGATCTATGTAATTCGTATCTATCAAATGTATATTGCATCTTTTGATCTATGTAATTCGTATCTATCAAATGTATATTGCATCTATTGATCTATGTAATTCGTATCTATCAAATGTATATTGCATCTTTTGATCTGCCTTGCTGCTCCTTTCAGGCAGGCCAGATCTTTGCATAGAGGCCCACAGACTCTGTAACAGATCTCTCTTGCAGGGAGAGGTGCAGTCAGAATGCAGGGTCAGAACCTCTGCAACTGGTATACTCGATTGTGCAAAAGGAAGTAACCTTACCATGGGTCCCAGCCAGCACATCTTTGTAATTCTCTGTCTGGGAAATTATATATCTTTCAAATTAGCTATTTATCTATCAAATCTATCTAACTATAAATCGTATCTATCAAATGTATATTGCATCTATTGATCTATGCAATTCGTATCTATCAAATGTATATTGCATCTATTGATCTATGCAATTCGTATCTATCAAATGTATATTGCATCTATTGATCTATGGAATTTGTATCTATCAAATGTATATTGCATCTATTGATCTATGCAATTTGTATCTATCAAATGTATATTGCATCTATTGATCTATGGAATTCGTATCTATCAAATGTATATTGCATCTATTGATCTATGTAATTCATATCTATCAAATGTATATTGCATCTTTTGATCTATGTAATTCGTATCTATCAAATGTATATTGCATCTATTGATGTAATTCGTATCTATCAAATGTATATTGCATCTTTTGATCCATGTAATTTGTATCTATCAAATGTATATTGCATCTTTTGATCTATGTAATTCGTATCTATCAAATGTAAATTGCATCTTTTGATCTATGTAATTCGTATCTATCAAATGTATATTGCATCTTTTGATCTATGTAATTGGTATCTATCAAATGTATATTGCATCTATTGATCCATGTAATCTATGTATCTATCTATCAAATCTATCGATCTCGTGGCCGGACTGTTTTGTGACAGCCACTTGTGTTTCGGCCAAATTTGGAGTAGGAGGACAGACCAATCATCTTCTTCCATCTCCCTGTTCCAAAAATCAAGGCCATATAGACCTCCCCCGATAGGGGGAGTAAAAGGTATTAAACTGCTAAGAATAGTACTACTTAGTACTTAACACACCACGGGTCCCAGACCGCATGTCTTATTGTTATACTCTGTCAGGGAAATTATATAACTATCAATCGTATCAATCAAATATATATTGCATCTATTGATCTCTGTAATTCGTATCGATCAAATGTAAATTGCATCTTTTGATCTATGTTATTCGTATCTATCAAATGTATATTGCATCTTTTTATCCATGTAATTCGTATCTATCAAATGTATATTGCATCTTTTGATCTATGTAATTCATATCTATCAAATGTATATTGCATCTTTAGATCTATGTAATTCGTATCTATCAAATGTATATTGCATCTTTTGATCTATGTAATTCGTATCTATCAAATGTATATTGCATCTATTGATCTATGTAATTCGTATCTATCAAATGTATATTGCATCTTTTGATCTATGTAATTCGTATCTATCAAATGTATATTGCATCTTTTGATCTATGTAATTTGTATCTATCAAATGTATATTGCATCTTTTGATCTGCCTTGCTGCTCCTTTCAGGCAGGCCAGATCTTTGCATAGAGGCCCACAGACTCTGTAACAGATCTCTCTTGCAGGGAGAGGTGCAGTCAGAATGCAGGGTCAGAACCTCTGCAACTGGTATACTCGATTGTGCAAAAGGAAGTAACCTTACCATGGGTCCCAGCCAGCACATCTTTGTAATTCTCTGTCTGGGAAATTATATATCTTTCAAATTAGCTATTTATCTATCAAATCTATCTAACTATAAATCGTATCTATCAAATGTATATTGCATCTATTGATCTATGCAATTCGTATCTATCAAATGTATATTGCATCTATTGATCTATGCAATTCGTATCTATCAAATGCATATTGCATCTATTGATCTATGGAATTTGTATCTATCAAATGTATATTGCATCTATTGATCTATGCAATTTGTATCTATCAAATGTATATTGCATCTATTGATCTATGGAATTCGTATCTATCAAATGTATATTGCATCTATTGATCTATGTAATTCATATCTATCAAATGTATATTGCATCTTTTGATCTATGTAATTCGTATCTATCAAATGTATATTGCATCTATTGATGTAATTCGTATCTATCAAATGGATATTGCATCTTTTGATCCATGTAATTTGTATCTATCAAATGTATATTGCATCTTTTGATCTATGTAATTCCTATCTATCAAATGTAAATTGCATCTTTTGATCTATGTAATTCGTATCTATCAAATGTATATTGCATCTTTTGATCTATGTAATTGGTATCTATCAAATGTATATTGCATCTATTGATCTATGTAATCTATGTATCTATCTATCAAATCTATCGATCTCGTGGTTGTGCAAATGGACTGTTTGCGGTGCGTTAAACGGGGAGTTTGGTCTGTCACTGTGAAGCGGGCGTAACCCTTACACTACCTGATCGATACAACATCATACCTGATGTTTTAAAGCACGTTATTCCAAACAATTTAGGAATGTTAGGTGATTTATGCCCTTTATGGCTTAAAACCAGACTCTGCATCAACTATTTAATTTTCCATGGGAGTTTTGCCATGGATCCCCCTCCGGCATGCCACAGTCCAGGTGTTAGTCCCCTTGAAACAACTTTTCCATCACTATTGCGGCCAGAAAAAGTCCCTGTGGGTTTTAAAATTCGCCTGTCCATTGAAGTCAATGGCGGTTCGCCCGGTTCGCCGGTTTGCGAACATTTGCGGAAGTTTGTGTTCGCCGTTCGCGAACGCAAAATTTTAGGTTGGTGACATCACTATTAGTCACTAAAGTACCACCATACTCAAGTTGCTGGAGAGACACATGAGTGACAAATGTGATTTTGTAACTCTACATGGAGGGTAACACAGCTGAAGTTGGACCTAGTGCTAGGGCACTTTTGTGGGATTAAGTGTGGACACCAAGTGAATGTCCTTACATGCATGCTTTTTTTTAGCAATTCTGTAAGTATTAAGATCTGTGTGTGTTTTTGATCAGTTTGATATCCTTTTTTAACCTTTTAATTAGGCACTACTGTTCCCAATAAATAAGAAACAGACTTGTGGCTTCTGCTTAGTTTATTACCAAATATACCAAACACTCCACTTGTAGTCTAGGCCTGTAGGTTTCAAATCCTGCCTTTTCCCTGTTTTTGTGTCATCTGTATTTCAAGCCTCTCTTTTGGTATGTGAATTGGATCCCTGCATTCAAATTCTGCCTTTTTCTCTATATTTGTGTCATCTGTATTTCAAGCCTTTCTTTTAGTATGTGAATTGGATCCCTGCATTCAAATCCTGCATGTTTCCCTGTTTTTGTGTCATCTGTATTTCAAGCCTCTCTTTTGGTATGTGAATTGGATCCCTGCATTCAAATCCTGCCTTTTCCCTGTTTTTGTGTCATCTGTATTTCAAGCCTCTTTTTTGGGTTGTGAATTGGATCCCTGCATTCAAATCCTGCCTTTTTCCCTGTTTTTGTGTCATCTGTATTTCAAGCCTCCTTTTTGGGTTATGAATTGGATCCCTACATTCAAATTCTGCCTTTTCCTTGTTTTTGTGTCATCTGTATTTCAAGGCTCTCTTTTGGTATGTGAATTGGATCCCTGCATTCAAATCCTGCCTTTTTCCCTGTTTTTGTGTCATCTGTATTTCAAGCCTTTCTTTTGGTATGTGAATTGGATCTCTGCATTCAAATCCTGCATTTTCCCTGTTTTTGTGTCATCTGTATTTCAAGCCTCTCTTTTGGTATGTGAATTGTATCCCTGCATTCAAATCCTGCCTTTTCCCCTGTCTGTGTTATCTGTATTTCAAGCCTCTCTTTTGGTATGTAAATTGGATCCCTGCATTCAAATCCTGCCCTTTTCCCTGTTTTTTGTCATCTGTATTTCAAGCCTCTCTTTTGGTATGTGAATTGGATCCCTGCATTCAAATCTTGCCCTTTTCCCTATTTTTGTGTCATCTGTATTTCTTTTCTTTTTTTTTTTTTTTTAAATGAGAGGCAGATGGGGGTGATTAAAATCCCCAAAAAACGTTTGTGTTTATTCAAGAATGTGAGTTTAAAATAAAAACATTATGATATAATATATTGATCTTAAGCTTTATGGTGATGTAAAGAAATGTTGGTGACTTTACCATCACTTTAATCTTCAAATTGATCTATTTATATACTGTTCATTAATCACATAATTTTCTATGCAACATTTGGATATACAAGTGGTTATTACCTTTATTTTTTTTAAATTTTTTATTTGAGGTTTATTTTAAGGCATACAAAATTTGAAACAAATAATAAATTCACATGACATATGAGTTCAAGTTTTCGATACACATAAGGAGCAAACAGTAAAATATACAAAAAGAAAGCTAATATAAGTGTACCATGTGGGCCTTATATAGGCGGAATGCCACTCACTTAGAACCTTCCATTTGACACAATAGGCCACTCTTGGACCACAAAATAAAAAAAAAGAAGATATACAAGTGACAGAAGGTAACTATAAATGTAAGAGACCACTCATGGATCTCAATGAGAAACCTCATTTTTATAATATTTAAAGTTCCCATTTTTAACTCAAGCTATTTCTACGGTTTACGTTGGTATAGGTGACTAGGATGTTTAAAGAAAGACACATCACTGCTAGGTGTACATACCGATATATCAGGTAATAGGTAGTAGTGTAAAGCTTACTAATATGGAGCTACGCATCTTGACAGAAAAACTCCTCATGGGATAAAATGTAGATACTGAGCAAATTTAGTTATGTATGGGCCAGAAAGGGTGGGTTTATGCAAAAGCTGCCTCAAAAAATGTTATATGTAACTAGGGCCGCCAGTACTGCTATATTGTGGGGAACAGGATGCACCTCTGGCTTCCAAATCTAACCAATGCAAGACTCACACACCAGTCTGAAAGATGAAACAGTATATAGTAGATCTAATGTCAAATCTACTACTAAAAACATGGGACTATATTGTTAAGGAAATATTAGTGGGGAGATATTTCTAGCCATAATAAACAGTGTGTTTAATTAAAAAATGGATAGCCATAAATACTTTTGTATGATATCCAGAATCTGGTTATTACACATACTATGAAAAGTGACTCAAATAAATTATTCTATATGCCAAGAGCTGCTATCTTTTATAGATTGGAAGTATTATGAGTAATAATACCAGAACAGGTCCAGCCTGTACAGTACTCTATGTTAATGTGTTTATGGAAGAAAATGTGACAATACAAACAGGTCTATGTTAATAGGTATGATGGGCACTTAAGGCAAAAATATATTAAACCCTCTGCCCAAAGGGTACCAGGGTAAAGTATAGAATGTGAGCTTAGGGGCAACATATATATACTTATCTTATCATACATTAAAGGACAAGGGCATAGTTGTAATGAAATAAGAAGCGTCCAGAGATTGAGAGGCTAAAAACAAAGCAGCTGTGAGTTGCTAGCTATCCCTCATATGACTAAGTAAGCTGTAAGACGTTTTTCATACCCCAGGCTTAAAGTCAATACAAACTAGTTTATCAGTCCACTGCTGGGGAATTAGAAGTCGATGTGAGTGCATCCAAAAGGAGTTAGTCACCAGAGTCCCACAACTTGAACCTTAAGGCCCAGATACGGAGGGCAAGCAGGCTGCCCGGATCCCAACAAGGGGGTAATGAAATTTTATATAGGAGCGAACGGGGCCACATCAAAGCTGGCTGGAGCCATTTAACATAGCGAAGGAGCAGAAGCGGTTCCGTCATAGATGCAGGAGGGTATATATCACGTAGCTGTTGGTCTCCACAAGCAAGCTCCTTTTTCTGGGCTAGAAGCATTCAGAAGCTATGCCCTGCATCTCTCTGGCTCTGCAGTTTAGCAAATCGTAACACCTCCGAATAGTCAGTGTAGGCGTGCGGAATTCTAACAGAGCTCTTTAGTGCGATCGGTCCTCTGTTCTCTATTGCTATTAGAGATTGAGCAAATGTTCCCACAGACCCTGACTGACAAACACCTACTAATAATTTGAAGGCGGATGTGGACGCCGAGGCCCCAAAGCGCCACCACCCTCACTCTCTCTCACATAGGGTTCAGTTTGTATGGGTGTCCGGGTAGACCAGGTACTGCTGCTGTTAGATGTAGCATAAAGCTTATCTTCTAGAGTTGTGTGATGAGAGGCAAGCAAGTTGCGTAGTTCTTCCCAGAAGTTTGGAGGAATCTCCATAGCAGAGGTATAATAGTAGGTGTTAGTTAGAGATAAGGTATGCAATATTTTTATTATATAGAGTGTCTTACTGGCCAAAGTATATCAGCACTGCATGCTGACCTAACGACAAGGCCCAGAAGTGCCTCGCCGGGGGGTTGAATATAAGGCCTCAACCTGGGTTTTGCTCCGGGTGCTCAATGCTGCATCTATCACAGCAATTTTAGGCTCATCCGGTGTGGAATCTTTAGTAAATTGTAGATCTGCTTGTGTAGGTAACAGAGGAGCCATCTGGAGGATTATATTAAGCAAATTTAGATAGGATGCAGGAGCAGAGTGGAATTGTGTGACCTATCATGGCCGCCACCCGGAAGTTCCCCCATGTCATCTGTATTTCAAGCATCTCTTTTGGTATGTGAATTGGATCTCTGCATTCAAATCCTGCCTTTTTCCCTGTCTTTGTGTTATCTGTATTTCAAGCCTCTCTTTTGGTATGCGAAATGTATCCATGAATTCAAATCCTGCCTTTTTCCCTGTTTTTGTGTCTTCTGTATTTCAAGCCTCTATTTTGGTATGTGAATTGGATCCCTGCATTTAAATCCTGCATTTTCCCCTGTCTGTGTCATCTGTATTTCAAGCCTCTCTGTTGGTATGTGAATTCGATCTCTGAATTCAAATCCTGCCTTTTTCCCTGTTTTTGTGTTATCTGTATTTCAAGCCTCTCTTTTGGTATGCAAATTGGATCAATGCATTCAAATCCTGCCTTTTCCCTGTTTTTGTGTCATCTGTATTTCAAGCCTCTCTTTTGGTATGTGAATTGGATCCCTGCATTTAAATCCTGCCTTTTCCCCTGTTTTTGTGTCATCTGTATTTCAAGCCTCTCTGTTGGTATGTGAATTGGGTCCCTGCATTCAAATCCTACCCTTTTCCCTGTTTTTGTGTCATCTGTATTTCAAGCCTCTCTTTTGGTATGTGAATGGGGTCCCTGCATTCAAATCCTGCCTTTTTTCCTATTTTTGTGTCATCTGTATTTCAAGCATCTCTTTTGGTATGTGAATTCGATCTCTGCATTCAAATCCTGCCTTTTCCCTGTTTTTGTGTTATCTGTATTTCAAGCCTCTCTTTTGGTATGCGAATTGGATCCATGCATTCAAATCCGGCCTTTTCCCCTGTTTTTGTGCCATCTGTATTTCAAGCCTCTCTTTTGGTATGTGAATTGGATCCCTGCATTTAAATCCTGCCTTTCCCCTGTTTTTGTGTCATCTGTATTTCAAGCCTCTCTGTTGGTATGTGAATTGGGTCCCTGCATTCAAATCCTGCCCTTTTCCCTGTTTTTATGTCATATGTATTTCAAGCCTCTCTTTTGGTATGTGAATTGGATCCCTGTATTTAAATCCTGCCTTTTCCCCTGTTTTTGTGTCATCTGTATTTCAAGCCTCTCTGTTGGTATGTGAATTGGGACCCTACATTCAAATCCCGCCCCTTTCCCTGTATTAGTGTCATCTGTATTTCAAGCCTCTCTTTTGGTATGTGAATTGGGTCCCTGCATTCAAATCCTGCATTTTCCCTGTTTTTGTGTCATCTGTATTTCAAGCCTCTCTTTTGGTATGTGAATTGGGTCCCTGCATTCAAATCCTGCCTTTTCTCCTATTTTTGTGTCATCTGTATTTCAAGCATCTCTTTTGGTATGTGAATTCGATCTCTGCATTAAAATCCTGCCTTTTCCCTGTTTTTGTGTTATCTGTATTTCAAGCCTCTCTTTTGGTATTCAAATTGGATCCATGCATTCAAATCCTGCCTTTGCCCCTGTTTTTGTGCCATCTGTATTTCAAGCCTCTCTTTTGGTATGTGAATTGGATCCCTGCATTTAAATCCTGCCTTTTCCCCTGTTTTGTGTCATCTGTATTTCAAGCCTCTCTGTTGGTATGTGAATTGGGTCCCTGCATTCAAATCCTGCCCTTTTCCCTGTTTTTGTGTCATCTGTATTTCAAGCCTCTCTGTTGGTATGTGAATTGGGACCCTGCATTTAAATCCTGCCCCTTTCCCTGTTTTTGTGTCATCTGTATTTCAAGCCTCTCTTTTGGTATGTGAATTCGATCTCTGAATTCAAATCCTGCCCTTTTCCCTGTTTTTGTGTTATCTGTATTTCAAGCCTCTCTTTGGTATGCAAATTGGATCAATGCATTCAAATCCTGCCTTTTCCCTGTTTTTGTGTCATCTGTATTTCAAGCCTCTCTTTTGGTATGTGAATTGGATCCCTCCACTTAAATCCTGCCTTTTCCCCTGTTTTTGTGTCATCTGTATTTCAAGCCTCTTTGTTGGTATGTGAATTGGGTCCCTGCATTCAAATCCTACCATTTTCCCTGTTTTTGTGTCATCTGTATTTCAAGCCTCTCTTTTGGTATGTGAATTGGGTCCCTGCATTCAAATCCTGCCTTTTTTCCTATTTTTGTGTCATCTGTATTTCAAGCATCTCTTTTAGTATGTGAATTCGATCTCTGCATTCAAATCCTGCCTTTTCCCTGTTTTTGTATTATCTGTATTTAAAGCCTCTCTTTTGGTATGCAAATTGGATCCATGCATTCAAATCCTGCCTTTTCCCCTGTTTTTGTGCCATCTGTATTTCAAGCCTCTCTTTTGGTATGTGAATTGGATCCCTGCATTTAAATCCTGACTTTTCCCCTGTTTTTGTGTCATCTGTATTTCAAGCCTCTCTGTTGGTATGTGAATTGGGTCCCTGTATTCAAATCCTGCCCTTTTCCCTGTTTTTGTGTCATCTGTATTTCAAGCCTCTCTTTTGGTATGTGAATTGGATCCCTGTATTTAAATCCTGCCTTTTCCCCTGTTTTTGTCTCATCTGCATTTCAATCCTCTCTGTTGGTATGTGAATTGGGACCCTGCATTCAAATCCTGCCCCTTTCCCTGTTTTTGTGTCATCTGTATTTCAAGCCTCTCTTTTGGTATGTGAATTGGGTCCCTGCATTCAAATCCTGCATTTTTCCCTGTTTTTGTGTCATCTGTATTTCAAGCCTCTCTTTTGGTATGTGAATTGGGTCCCTGCATTCAAATCCTGCCTTTTTTCCTATTTTTGTGTCATCTGTATTTCAAGCATCTCTTTTGGTATGTGAATTGGATCCCTGCATTTAAATCCTGCCTTTTCCCCTGTTTTGTGTCATCTGTATTTCAAGCCTCTCTGTTGGTATGGGAATTGGGTCCCTGCATTCAAATCCTGCCCTTTTCCCTGTTTTTGTGTCATCTGTATTTCAAGCCTCTCTTTTGGTATGTGAATTGGATCCCTGTATTTAAATCCTGCCTTTTCCCCTGTTTTTGTGTTATCTGTATTTCAAGCCTCTCTGTTGGTATGTGAATTGGGACCCTGCATTCAAATCCTGCCCCTTTCCCTGTTTTTGTGTCATCTGTATTTGTCAAGCCTCTCTTTTGGTATGTGAATTGGGTCCCTGCATTCAAATCCTGCATTTTTCCCTGTTTTTGTGTCATCTGTATTTCAAGCCTCTCTTTTTGCAATTGTCTGTACAATTAATTATGTATTTACCCTTCTGATATCTTGCCTTTATCTATGTGATGTTCAAACCTTGCAAATACTTGTTTTAATTCCTAAATTTATAATTTCACTAATGGTTTAACCACAGCCTCCCCCAAATTCTATAGTCTGTTATTTTTAACTTATCTCACCCTGAATCAAATTTTCCCAATTGGCCTTTGACTGTCTTTGATCAGGTCATTACCTAATTTATTGTGTTTAGCTGAATGTTGTGGCCTATAAATTTAACACTGCTATGGGGAAAGCAACGCAGGGATTAGCAATGTAGGTTAGATAGCAATAGTGTAAGAACATCTGTCCACATCTCTTAATTGAACATTTATAAGTGAGGCAAAATGAATTATACACGAATTCCACAAGGATTGGACAAGAAATAAGGCAAGTTCTGTGCTATACACTGTTTGACTATTTTGTAAAAATGCTAAATATCTTCAAATTCCTTTTTGCCACCTTTTATCTGTTTAACAAACTACTTTACTCGATTACTCCTCACCCCTCACCACCTGCACTGCTCATTAGCCTATCTCTCTTAACCTCTCCTTACTTTTGTATTCATGAACTTCACACATTCCTAATGATTCTCTCTCCCCCTTGCAACTCATCACAAAAACAGTCTCACTACTGCAAATCCGTATCTCATCTCATGTCACTCTCCCTCTTGCTCATACAATCTGCTAGCGACATCTCCCCTAATCCTGGTACCCCACAACTTCCTTGCCCTGCACACCAATGTGTGCCCTTCAATAGAATTCCAAAACAAAACTCTGGTAACCTTAATCTTATTCCTATTGCATCTAGAGCCACCACCCCCTTCACTTGTGCACTATGGAACTCTCGCTCTGTCTGCAACAAATTCACTTCTATCCATGACCTCTTTATCTCTAACTCTCTCAATCTTCTGGCTCTCATAGAAACTTGGCTCTCTCCTTCAGACACTGCTTCCTCTGCTGCACTGTCACATGGGGGGTCTCCACTTCAGCCACACTCCTAGGTCTGACAATAGACAAGGAGGTGGTTTTGGCAGCCCTTCTCTTCCCTCACATTTTCTTCATTCAAAACACACATGATTCGCTTATTCTCTCCCCTCTCTATACACGTTGCAGTCATATACCACCCCCCTGGCTCTGCAACTCTATTTCTAGATCACTTTGCTGCCTGGCTACCTTACTTCCTTTCCTCGGATACCCCTGCCCTCATTCTCGGTGACTTCAACCTCCCTGTTGATAATCCCACTGCCTCCTCTGCAAAACAACTTCTGCAACTCACATACTCTTTTGGCCTGTCACAAAGGACTAACTCTCCCACACAAAGATGGTCACTCCCTTGATCTGATTTTCAGTTATCAAAGCGCTATCTCAAACTTCACAAACTCACCTTTTCCTCTTTCTGACCACCACCTCCTCACTTGTACCATCACCTCTCTCCCTACAACTCTCCCTCCTTCTACCCCTCACACTAAACTTCACAGAAGAATCAAGTCATTAGATCAGCAACAGCATGCTAGCTCTCTTGAACCTCTTCTCTCTTCCATTCCCTCCTTTTCCTGTCCTGATGAATGCATCTGCCACTATAACTCCACCCTTACATCAGTCCTTGATAACCTGGCCCCACCTACCATAACTCGGAAAACATACACTCATCCTCAGCCCTGGCATACTCCTTTTACACGGTACCTACGCAGATGTTCCCATACTGCTGAGTGACACTGGAGGAAATCTCAGAGTTCTGCTGACTTTCTTCACTATCAGTTCATCTTTAACTTTTACTATTCTGCCCTTAATCTATATAAGCAACATTTACTTCTCCACTCTTATCTCTACTCTTCCTTCAAACCCAAAATGTCTGTTCTCCACTTTCAATACTCTTCTTCACCCACCCCTACCTCCCACCACAACTTTCTCTCAGCCCAAGATTTTGCCAGCTACTTCAACAACAAAATTGACTCCATCAGAAATGAAATCAGCTCTCAACATACTACCGGTCTCCCTCCCCGTCAAAAGCTCACAATCATCCAAAAGCCATAAATTTTTCTCTTTTGCCCCTGTTAGAGATGATGAAGTTTCTGCCCTTATACTATCCTCTCACCTCATTACCTGTCCCCTCGACCCCATCCCCTCACAACTACTCCCCTGCCTCTCTTCTACCCTTACCCCTATACTCACACACATCTTCAACCTCTCCCGCAGCATTGGTATAGTTCCCACATCTCTTAAGTATGCATTAGTCACACCTATCCTCAAAAACTCTTCTCTGGATCCAACCTCCCCATCCAACTACTGCCCTATTTCCCTACTACCACTTGCCTCAAAGCTTCTTGAAAAGCTAGTATATGCATGTCTATCCAATTTCCTTACACTAAACTCCCTCTTTGACCCACTGCAATCTGGATTTCACCCCCTTCACGCAACAGAGACAGCAATTGTTAAGGTTACCAATGACCTACTTACAGCAAAATCAAAAGGCCACTTCTCTCTACTTATCCTCCTTGATCTGTCTGCAGCCTTTGATACTGTTGACCACCCTCTTTTCTCCATACCCTCCAATCCTTCGGCATCTGTGACACAGCTCTCTCTTGGTTCTCTTCCTATCTGTCTAACCATATCTTTAGTGTGGCCTTCTCTGGGGCATCCTCTGCCCCCTTACCTCTTTCTGTTTGGGTACCGCAAGGCTCTGTCCTCAGTCCCCTTCTCTTCTCAATCTACACGTCATCACTAGGTTCCTTAATAAAGTCCCACGGGTTTCATTATCATGTGTATGCTGACGACACCCAAATCTACCTCTCTGCACCAGAACTATCTCCGTCCTTGCTAACCCGTGTTACTAACTGTCTCTCTCAAATCTCATCTTGGATGTCCTCTGACTACCTCAAGCTAAATCTCTCCAAAACTGAGCTCCTTATTTCCCCCCTTCTTCCAAAATCTCCACCCCCCATGTCTCTATAACTGTTGATAAATCCATCATTACCCCAACCTCGCATGCCCGATGTCTTGGGGTCACACTGGACTCAGATCTTTCTTTCACTCCTCACATTCAGTTCTTGGCTAAAGCCTGCCACTTCCACCTTAAAAACATCGCTAAAATTAGACATTTCCTTACACAAGACACAACAAAGATTTTAATCCACTGTCTCATCCTATCCTGCCTCGACTACTGCAACTATATCCTCTCTGGTCTCCCTAGCTGCCGCCTAGCTCCTTTACAATCCATAATGAATGCTTCTGCCAGGCTCATCTTCCTTGCATGTCACTCTTCATCTGCCGCACCTCTCTGCCAATCCCTTCACTGGCTTCCTCTTGCCTTCAGGATTAAACACAAAATTCTCACTCTGCCACACAAAGCCCTCAATTGCACTGCTCCCCCCTACATCTCAGACCTTGTCTCCAGATACTCTCCCTCCCTCCCGTCCCCTTCACTCCGCTCATGATCTCCTCCTCTCTTGTTACCTCCTCACATTCCCGTCTACAAGATTTCTCAAGACTGGCTCCCATCTTATGGAACTCTCTGCCTTGCTCCACAAGAATCTCCCCTAGTTTTAAAAGCTTCAAGTGCTCCCTGAAGACTCTACTATTCTGAGACGCTTACAACCTACACAAACCTTCCTATCTCCACTTATATCCCCTAAAACTCCATAGCATGTAAGCCTATGAGCTCAGCTGTTTGTAGTTCACCTTCATAAGAGCTAACTACAATAGTACAACTCTTGGCAGGACCCTCTCTTCCCACTTGATGCCTGTAATCGTTTTTATATACCACCTATGTTCACAGAGCTGCGGAACCTGTTGGCACTCTACAAATACCTGATAATAATAATAATAATTCTATAGAGCATGAGAAGAGTAATAGTGTGATATGGCAAAAACAGGTGGGTTTACTCAAATATTTAATACCTTAGAGCCGTAAGCTGTATGTACTGAAGCATTTTGTATATCACTATGAGACTGTATCCACACTTACAGCACTAGAAGTATAGGCCTAGATTTCACTTTACCTGATAGGCTATACATTACTTATCAAGTAGGTTATTAAGGGTCATTGAATTTGACCCATACCTATTTATTTGTAAATAGTGATGTCGCAAACCTAAAAATTTGGGTTCGCAAGCAGCGAACGCGAACTTCCCCAAAAGTTCACGAACGGGAGTACCCCAGGCGAATTTTAAAACCCACAGGGACTCTTTCTGGCCACAATAGTGATGGAAAAGTTGTTTCAAGGGGATTAACACCTGGACTGTGGCATGCCGGAGGTGGATCCATGGCAAAACTCCCATGGAAAATTACATAGTTGATGCAGAGTCTGTTTTTAAGCCATAAAGGGCATACATCACCTAACATTCCTAAATTGTTTGGAATAACGTGCTTTAAAACATCAGGTATGATGTTGTATCAATCAGGTAGTGTAAGGGTTACGCCCGCTTCACAGTGACAGACAAAAACTCCTGCAGTGGGTACAACATCATCATCATCACACTGTACGTCCATGTGTGTAATGCTGCCTGACTGAGACATATCCAAGTTATCTACATCCTCTGGCAATAATGGTTGCGCATCACTCATTTCTTCCAACTGATGTGTAAATAACTCCTCTGACAGATCAAGTGAAGACGCTGTGGTGCTAGTGTTGGTGGTGGCGGCAGGCGGCGAGTGGTAACTTGAGAGGTGCCCGAAGCTAAGCTGGAGGAGGATGGTGCATCAAGGTTCCGAGCGGAAGCTGTAGAAGATTGGGTGTCCTGTGTTAGCCAGTCAACTATGTCCTCAGAAATGTTCGAGTTCGGGGTATGTGGCCTCTGAACACTGGGCATTATTCTAGGGCCAAAGGAAATCACAGTCGGGGTGGCCTGCCTCTGCCTGTAATTTTTTTTTCGATTGGTGGTACTATGCGTGCAAGCTACTGTGACAACAGATATGAGTAGCACTGTGCACTGGCAGAAGTTGGCAGAGTAGACACTGTAGGCCTGACACACACACTTGCAGACAACTAACTGCTATTCAATCTATTACAGTCAAAATTGTATTTATTTTTTTAAATGTACACTACTGTTACACCAGATATGAGTTGCACTGGTGTGACACTGTGCCCTGGCAGGCCCTGAAACGCACACGTGTGAAGGAAACGGACTGCTATTATTTAACACAGTCAAAAAAGTGTTTTTTTTTTTTAAATCTACACTACTGTTACACCAGATATGAGTTGCACTGGGGTGACACTGTGCCCTGGCAGGCAGGCACTGAAACGCACACGTGTGAAGGAAACTGACTGCTATTATTTAACACAGTCAAAAAGTGTTTTTTTTTTATTAAATCTACACTACTGTTACACCAGATATGAGTTGCACTGGGGTGACACTGTGCCCTGTCAGGCAGGCCCTGAAATGCACATGTGTGAAGGAAACTGACTGCTATTATTTAACACAGTCAAAAAAGTGTTTTTTTTTTTTTAAATCTACACTACTGTTACACCAGATATGAGTTGCACTGGGGTGACACTGTGCCCTGGCAGGCAGGCCCTGAAACGCACACGTGTGAAGGAAACTGACTGCTATTATTTAACACAGTCAAAAAAGTGTTTTTTTTTTTTTAAATCTACACTACTGTTACACCAGATATGAGTTGCACAGGGGTGACACTGTGCCCTGGCAGGCCCTGATATGCACACGTGTGAAGGAAACTTACTGCTATTATTTAACACAGTCAAAAAAGTGTTGTTTTTTTAAATCTACACTACTGTTACACCAGATATGAGTTGCACTGGGGTGACACTGTGCCCTGGCAGGCAGGCCCTGAAACGCACACGTGTGAAGGAAACTGACTGCTATTATTTTACACAGTCAAAAAAGTGTTGCTTTTTTTAAATCTACACTACTGTTACACCAGATATGAGTTGCACTGGGGTGACACTGTGCCCTGGCAGGCAGGCCCTGAAACGCACACGTGTGAAGGAAACTGACTGCTATTATTTAACACAGTCAAAAAAGTGTTGTTTTTTTTAAATCTACACTACTGTTACACCAGATATGAGTTGCACTGGGGTGACACTGTGCCCTGGCAGGCAGGCCCTGAAACGCACACGTGTGAAGGAAACTGACTGCTATTATTTAACAAAGTCAAAAAAGTGTTTTTTGTTTTTTTTTAAATCTACACTACTGTTACACCAGATATGAGTTGCACAGGGGTGACACTGTGCCCTGGCAGGCCCTGATATGCACACGTGTGAAGGAAACTTACTGCTATTATTTAACACAGTCAAAAAAGTGTTGTTTTTTTAAATCTACACTACTGTTACACCAGATATGAGTTGCACTGGGGTGACACTGTGCCCTGGCAGGCAGGCCCTGAAACGCACACGTGTGAAGGAAACTGACTGCTATTATTTTACACAGTCAAAAAAAGTGTTGCTTTTTTTAAATCTACACTACTGTTACACTAGATATGAGTTGCACTGGGGTGACACTGTGCCCTGGCAGGCAGGCCCTGAAACGCACACGTGTGAAGGAAACTGACTGCTATTATTTAACACAGTCAAAAAAGTGTTGTTTTTTTTAAATCTACACTACTGTTACACCAGATATGAGTTGCACTGGGGTGACACTGTGCCCTGGCAGGCAGCCAGGCACTGAAACGCACACATGTGAAGGAAACTGACTGCTATTATTTAACACAGTCAAAAAAGTGTTTTTTTTTTTTTTAAATCTACACTACTGTTACACCAAATATGAGTTGCACTGGGGTGACACTATGCCCTGGCAGGCAGGCACTGAAACACACACGTGTGAAGGAAACGGACTGCTATTATTTAACACAGTCAAAAAAGTGTTGTTGTTTTTTTTTTTAAATGTACACTACTGTTACACCAGATATGAGTGGTGGCACTGGGCAAGTGGGCACAGTATATGCTGTGAGCCTGACACACACGCTGGCAGGCAGGCAACTGCAATTATATTACACAGGAAAAAAAAAAAAAAGCAGACTGATGTTCTAGCCCTA
Source organism: Bombina bombina (assembly GCF_027579735.1). NCBI lineage: Eukaryota > Metazoa > Chordata > Amphibia > Anura > Bombinatoridae > Bombina > Bombina bombina. The sequence goes on along the minus strand of NC_069499.1, from coordinate 649,024,338 downwards.
AAAAGGGCTTTTTGGGGTGCTGTCCTTACAGCAGAGATCAGATGAGTTCTTCAGGACTGTAGTGGACATTGAATACACTAGCCTAGCTATCGATTTCCCTATTAAATCAGCAGCAGCTACACTGTCCCTCCTCTCACTAAGAATGCAGCTTCCAAATGAATCTAAAATGGATGCTGTCCAGGAGGTAGGAGGGTCTGGGAGGAAGTGTCTGCTGCTGATTGGCTGGAATGTGTCTGCTGACTGTGAGGTACAGGGTCAAAGTATTACTCAATGATGACGAATAGGGGGCAGATTGAACAACGCATATGTTCGCCTGCTGCGACGAACACGAACATGCTATGTTCGCCGGGAACTATTCGCCGGCGAACTATTTGCGACATCACTATTTGTAAACCTTGTGATAAGCTATTTATCTAATGGTTTTGTATTCGCTCATGTAAACATTCACTTTAACTTGCATGGAGACAATTTGACATTGATACTCCAATCACTCAAAAACAGGTGTTTCTCTAAGGCTTTAATTTTCTTTTCAATTGCAATAACGTGAATAAAACAAAATTATTAGCTTTGCACATGTTATGAATTTATATTATTAAGCAAGTGGAAAATAAAATTCAAATATAGCAGGCAGTCATCATCAATACTGAATTAGTTATCTGTCATGCCCTACTTTCATTTTGGCTGTGTATTTTTTCCTTTGTCAAGTGCTCTTATAGGTCTTCATTTGCTTTTCACATCCTATTTCGGTATAAAAGTAACACAGAAATATTATAATGTAAGTCAGGTGATTTTTATTCTTTTTTTTTACTTATGAGTTGGAATAGCTTTCAAATTAATTCAAAACAAGATTCTGGTGTTTACAAAGAATCAAAGCCTAAGAAAAAGACTTTGGAGTAGTAGAATAACGTCACTGGTACAAATCACGAGACAACAAATTTTAAAGGGGTATGAAAATTTATTTTTTTCTTTCATGATTCAGATAGAACATGAGATTTTATGTTTAATGTACGTTTGTTATTAATATTTCTTCATTCTCTTTGTATATTTTGTTGAAAGCAGGGACATATGCTTAGGAGCTGGCTCATTTCTGGAGCAGCAGTTCTGAAAGAATGTTATCAATTTGCAAGAGCACTAGATAGCAGCACTATTTCCTGTCATATAGTGCTCCATATGCCTACCTAGGTATCTCTTCAACAAAGAATACCATGGGAATGAAGCAAATTTGATAATAGAAGCAAACTGGAAACTTTTTTTAAATGGTATGATCTGTACTTTATGTATATCTTTAATAATAATAATCATTCAAACAGTATATTGTAAAAGACAACATCCATATTAGCTTCAAAATTACTACTCAAAGTTTTCTATTCCTTTTTATATCATCATGATATATATCATATTATGAATATACTGTATGTCTTGTTCAGCAACCTTTCTCTTGACTGTGACCCTTTAAATGTACATGCAAGTAAAAATTAAGCTTTCATGGGTCACATAGGCCATGCAATTTTAATAGACTTGTAAATATATTTTTTTTTTATTAAATTCACTTGTTTCTCTCAGTATCCTCTCTTTAGAAATTTACCTAGGTAGGCTCGGGAACAGCAATACACTACTGAGAGCTAGCAGGTGATTGGTGGCTACATACATATGTCTCTTGTGATTTGCTCACCAGATGGGTTCAGCTAGCTACCCATAGTGCATTGTTGCTCTGTAGCTGGTTTTAAAACACACACACACACATTAGATCACTTTCTTTTTGTACTTTTATGTACCTTTAAGTACCCTGATAAATATTATTTTAATCAACTTCTTTACAGAAATGTTTTACTCTTAAATTATTATATTTATTTAAAGCAGCATTGCATCTGATGTTTAAAGGGACAGTCTAGGCCAAAATAAACTTTCATGATTCAGATAGAGCATGTAATGTTAAACAATTTTCCAATTTACTTTTATCACCAATTTTGCTTTGTTCTCTTGGTATTATTAGTTGAAAGATTAACCTAGGAGGTTCATATGCTTATTTCTTAGACCTTGAAGCCCACCTCTTTCAGATTGCATTTTAACAGTTTTTCACCACTAGAGGGTGTTTGTTCACGTATTTCATATAGATAACACTGTGCTCGTGCACAAGAAGTTATCTGGGAGCAGGCACTGATTGGCTAGACTGCAAGTCTGTCAAAAGAACTGAAAAAAGGGGCAGTTTGCAGAGGCTTAGATACAAGATAATCAGAGGTTAAAAGTATATTAATATAACTGTGTTGGTTATGCAAAACTGGGAAATGGGTAATAAAGGGATTATCTATCTTTTAAAACAATAAAAATTCTGGTGTAGACTGTCCCTTTAACCTCTTAATGACATATGACAGAATTTTTCCGTCATAAAACAATTGAGAAAACTGAAAGCTGTGTCCTTAAAGGGTTAAATAAGAAAATGCATTCTGTAGCAATCAAACATGATCCAGTTTCATAGTTACAAACAACACTCACAGGATTAGAAATAAATAGCACAACTAGACATAACTCCCAGTTTTTCAGTAATCAAAATTTATATAAAAGGAGTTCTGACTTCTCTATAAATGCTGTCAGCAATGAACTCAATACTTCTTTTTGAGTTATGATTGGCTGGACACAATTGTAAATCATTTATCAAATTCACAGTAGATGGAGCAATACAAAAGTTTTTCTGTGTTTTTCTGCAGAATAAAATGTAAGCTTATTAGACCAGATAAATGGAAAACTTCTCAATGCATGCTAAAAATAAGAGAATTATATGTCACTTTACATTTGTCCTGAATTTGTTTGTTTTTTCTTTGCAATTGTGTCTTCTTGTTTGTGATACAGAAAAGGAATTATTCTTGGGTTCATTCGAGGACAATCATTACTTATGTCATATGAATTTAGGGCAAGATGAGTGCTTAAGACTAGACCACTGAGAAGCAGTCAGCTATAGTGTGTTTGTCAAAAGAAAACATATTGACATAGAGTTACTTGCTATGATGAACATAGTAGATATGGTGCTAAAGGAAATGAAAGAAATATATGTTTGTTTTAAATGATGCAGAAATGCAGGCAATTGCAATAAAATAGAAAATATATTATAAAATTTACAAAAATATTTTCCTTTTAAAATTTAAAAATTTAGTATAAAACATGGTATTTATTATAGGCAGGTTAGAAATATGATACACACCTTTTATTCAATGAAAAGAAAATCACAGTGTTAAAGTATTTATTTTAAGTTGACCAAAACCTTTATGTTTATAGCACCTACAGACACTGCATGAATACCTGTTTATAACCATGCTTTCGCCTAGATTTAGAGTTAGCCATCAAAAGCAGTGTTAAGGGGTCCTAACGCTGCTTTTTAACGCCCACTGGTATTTAGAGTCAGACAGGAAAGGGTCTACTGCTCACTTTCTTTCCGCAACTCCAGGCTACCGCAGATCCCCTTACGTCAATTGCGTATCCTATCTTTTCAATGGGATTTGCCTAACGCTGGTATTTGGAGTCTTGCAAGAAGTGAGCGGTAGAGCCTCTACCGACAAGACTCCTACCGCCAAAAAAAGTCAGTAGTTAAGAGTTTTATGGGCTAACGTCGGAACATAAAGCTCTTAACTACAGTGCTACAAAGTACACTAACACCCATAAACTACCTATGTGCCCCTAAACCGAGGCCCCCCCACATCGCAAACCCTCTAATAAAATTTTTTAACCCCTAATCTGCCAACTGGACACCACCGCCACCTACATTATAGCTATGAACCCCTAATCTGCTGCCCCTAACATCGCCGACACCTATATTATATTTATTAACCCCTATTCTACCCCCCCCAACGTCGCTGCTACCTAACTACACTTATTAACCCCTAATAAATGTATTAACCCCTTAACCGCCGCACTCCCGCCTCGCAAACACTATAATAAATTGTATTTACCGCTAATCTGCCCTCCCTAACATCGCCGCCACCTACCTACAATTATTAACCCCTTATCTCCCGCCCGCAACGTCGCCGCTACTATAATAAAGTTATTAACCCCTAAACCTAAGTCTAACCCTAACCCTAACACCCCCTAACATAAATATAATTTAAATAAAACAAAATAATATTCCTATAATTAAATAAATTATTCCTATTTAAAACTAAATACTTACTTACGGCTAGATTTAGAGTTCGGCGGTAAAAGGGCTGTTAACGCTCCGCGGGTTTTTTTCTGGCCGCACCATAAATTTAACTCTGGTATCGAGAGTTCAAACAAATGCTGCGTTAGGCTCCAAAAAAGGAGCGTAGAACATTTTTACCGCAAATGCAACTCTCGATACCAGAGTTGCTTACGGACGCGGCCGGCATCAAAAACGTGCTCGTGCACGATTCTCCCATAGGAAACAATGGGGCTGTTTGAGCTGAAAAAAAACCTAACACCTGCAAAAAAGCAGCGTTCAGCTCCTAACGCAGCCCCATTGTTTCCTATGGGGAAACACCTCCTAAGTCTGCACCTAACACTCTAACATGTACCCCGAGTCTAAACACCCCTAACCTTACACTTATTAACCCCTAATCTGCCGCCCCCGCTATCGCTGACCCCTGCATTACACTTTTAACCCCTAATCTGCCGCTCCGTAAACCGCCGCCACCTACGTTATCCCTATGTACCCCTAATCTGCTGCCCTAACATCGCCGACCCCTATGTTATATTTATTAACCCCTAATCTGCCCCCCACAACGTCGCCGACACCTACCTACACTTATTAACCCCTAATCTGCCGAGCGGACCTGAGCGCTACTATAATAAAGTTATTAACCCCTAATCCGCCTCACTAACCCTATCATAAATAGTATTAACCCCTAATCTGCCCTCCCTAACATCGCCGACACCTACCTTCAATTATTAACCCCTAATCTTCCGACCGGAGCTCACCGCTATTCTAATAAATGTATTAACCCCTAAAGCTAAGTCTAACCCTAACACTAACACCCCCCTAAGTTAAATATAATTTTTATCTAACGAAATAAATTAACTCTTATTAAATAAATAATTCCTATTTAAAGCTAAATACTTACCTGTAAAATAAATCCTAATATAGCTACAATATAAATTATAATTATATTATACCTATTTTAGGATTAATATATATTTTACAGGCAACTTTGTAATTATTTTAACCAGGTACAATAGCTATTAAATAGTTAAGAACTATTTAATAGTTACCTAGTTAAAATAATTACAAATTTACCTGTAAAATAAATCCTAACCTAAGATATAATTAAACCTAACACTACCCTATCAATAAAATAATTAAATAAACTACCTACAATTACCTACAATTAACCTAACAATACACTATCAATAAATTAATTAAACACAATTGCTACAAATAAATACAATTAAATAAACTATCTAAAGTACAAAAAATAAAAAAGAACTAAGTTACAGAAAATAATAAAATATTTACAAACATAAGAAAAATATTACAACAATTTTAAACTAATTACACCTACTCTATGCCCCCTAATAAAATAACAAAGCCCCCCAAAATAAAAAATTCCCTACCCTATTCTAAAATACAAATATTACAAGCTCTTTTACCTTACCAGCCCTGAACAGGGCCCTTTGCGGGGCATGCCCCAAGAATTTCAGCTCTTTTGCCTGTAAAAAAAAACATACTATACCCCCCCCCCCAACATTACAACCCACCACCCACATACCCCTAATCTAACCCAAACCCCCCTTAAATAAACCTAACACTACCCCCCTGATGATCTTCCTACCTTGTCTTCACCATGCCAGGTTCACCGATCCGTCCTGGCTCCAAGATCTTCATCCAACCCAAGCGGGGGCTAGACATCCACTGAAGAAGTCCAGAAGAGGGTCCAAAGTCTTCCTCCTATCCGGCAAGAAGAGGACATCCGGACCGGCAAACATCTTCTCCAAGCGGCATCTTCTATCTTCTTCCATCCGATGACGACCGGCTCCATCTTGAAGACCTCCAGCGCGGATCCATCCTCTTCTTCCGACGACTAGACGACGAATGACGGTTCCTTTAAGGGACGTCATCCAAGATGGCGTCCCTCGAATTCCGATTGGCTGATAGGATTCTATCAGCCAATCGGAATTAAGGTAGGAATTTTCTGATTGGCTGATGGAATCAGCCAATCAGAATATAGTTCAATCCGATTGGCTGATCCAATCAGCCAATCAGATTGAGCTCGCATTCTATTGGCTGTTCCGATCAGCCAATAGAATGCGAGCTCAATCTGATTGGCTGATTGGATCAGCCAATCGGATTGAACTTGATTCTGATTGGCTGATTCCATCAGCCAATCAGAAAATTCCTACCTTAATTCCGATTGGCTGATAGAATCCTATCAGCCAATCGGAATTCGAGGGACGCCATCTTGGATGACGTCCCTTAAAGGAACCGTCATTCGTCGTCTAGTCGTCGGAAGAAGAGGATGGATCCGCGCTGGAGGTCTTCAAGATGGAGCCGGTCGTCATCGGATGGAAGAAGATAGAAGATGCCGCTTGGAGAAGATGTTTGCCGGTCCGGATGTCCTCTTCTTGCCGGATAGGAGGAAGACTTTGGACCCTCTTCTGGACTTCTTCAGTGGATGTCTAGCCCCCGCTTGGCTTGGATGAAGATCTTGGAGCCAGGACGGATCGGTGAACCTGGCATGGTGAAGACAAGGTAGGAAGATCATCAGGGGGGTAGTGTTAGGTTTATTTAAGGGGGGTTTGGGTTAGATTAGGGGTATGTGGGTGGTGGGTTGTAATGTTGGGGGGGGGGTATAGTATGTTTTTTTTTACAGGCAAAAGAGCTGAAATTCTTGGGGCATGCCCCGCAAAGGGCCCTGTTCAGGGCTGGTAAGGTAAAAGAGCTTGTAATATTTGTATTTTAGAATAGGGTAGGGAATTTTTTATTTTGGGGGGCTTTGTTATTTTATTAGGGGGCTTAGAGTAGGTGTAATTAGTTTAAAATTGTTGTAATATTTTTCTTATGTTTGTAAATATTTTATTATTTTCTGTAACTTAGTTCTTTTTTATTTTTTGTACTTTAGATAGTTTATTTAATTGTATTTATTTGTAGCAATTGTGTTTAATTAATTTATTGATAGTGTATTGTTAGGTTAATTGTAGGTAATTGTAGGTAGTTTATTTAATTATTTTATTGATAGGGTAGTGTTAGGTTTAATTATATCTTAGGTTAGGATTTATTTTACAGGTAAATTTGTAATTATTTTAACTAGGTAACTATTAAATAGTTCTTAACTATTTAATAGCTATTGTACCTGGTTAAAATAATTACAAAGTTGCCTGTAAAATATATATTAATCCTAAAATAGGTATAATATAATTATAATTTATATTGTAGCTATATTAGGATTTATTTTACAGGTAAGTATTTAGCTTTAAATAGGAATTATTTATTTAATAAGAGTTAATTTATTTCGTTAGATAAAAATTATATTTAACTTAGGGGGGTGTTAGTGTTAGGGTTAGACTTAGCTTTAGGGGTTAATACATTTATTAGAATAGCGGTGAGCTCCGGTCGGCAGATTAGGGGTTAATAATTGAAGGTAGGTGTCGGCGATGTTAGGGAGGGCAGATTAGGGGTTAATACTATTTATGATAGGGTTAGTGAGGCGGATTAGGGGTTAATAACTTTATTATAGTAGCGCTCAGGTCCGCTCGGCAGATTAGGGGTTAATAAGTGTAGGTAGGTGTCGGCGACGTTGTGGGGGGCAGATTAGGGGTTAATAAATATAACATAGGGGTCGGCGATGTTAGGGGTAGCAGATTAGGGGTACATAGGGATAACGTAGGTGGCGGCGATTTGCGGTCGGAAGATTAGGGGTTAATTATTTTAAGTAGCTTGCGGCGACGTTGTGGGGGGCAAGTTAGGGGTTAATAGATATAATACAGGGGTCGGCGGTGTTAGGGGCAGCAGATTAGGGGTACATAAGTATAACGTAGGTGGCGGTCGGCAGATTAGGGGTTAAAAATTTTAATCGAGTGGCGGCGATGTGGGGGGACCTCGGTTTAGGGGTACATAGGTAGTTTATGGGTGTTAGTGTACTTTAGGGTACAGTAGTTAAGAGCTTTATAAACCGGCGTTAGCCAGAAAGCTCTTAACTCCTGCTATTTTCAGGCGGCTGGAATCTTGTCGTTAGAGCTCTAACGCTCACTGCAGAAACGACTCTAAATACCAGCGTTAGAAAGATCCCATTGAAAAGATAGGCTACGCAAATGGCGTAGGGGGATCTGCGGTATGGAAAAGTCGCGGCTGAAAAGTGAGCGTTAGACCCTTTAATCACTGACTCCAAATACCAGCGGGCGCCCAAAACCAGCGTTAGGAGCCTCTAACGCTGGTTTTGACGGCTACCGCCGAACTCTAAATCTAGGCCTTAGAAAATAAACCATAAGATAGCTACAATATAACTAATAATTACATTGTAGCTATTTTAGGATTTATATTTATTTTACAGGCAACTTTGTATTTATTTTAACTAGGTACAATAGCTATTGAATAGTTAATAACTATTTAATAGCTACCTAGTTAAAATAAGTACAAAATTACCTGTAAAATAAATCCTAACCTAAGTTACAAATACACCTAACACTATATTATCATTAAATTAATTAAATAAATTACCTTCAATTAGCTAAACTAAAATACAATTAAATAAACTAATCTATAATACAAAAAACAAACACTAAATTACAGAAAATAAAAAAAATATTACAAGAAGTTTAAACTAATTACACCTAATCTAAGCCCCCTAATAAAATAAAAAAGCCCCCCAAAATAATAAAATGCCCTACCCTATTCTAAATTACAAAAGTAATCAGCTCTTTTACCAGCCCTTAAAAGGGCTTTTTGCGGGGCATTGCCCCAAAGTAATCAGCTCTTTTACCTGTAAAAAAAAATACAACGGTATACACAGAGGTGTGAGACTGCGCCAAAATAAAACTACTACACAAACTCCAAAAACAAAATAGAAGTCTCTCAGATTCTATAGAAACTAGCAAATATTAAAATGTATGATAATGGAGCGCTCAAGGAGAGCTAAAGTACAGCCGTATTGGACAGATAATACCAGATTTAAGTAGACTATAGCAAGCGCAGAAGATTAACCACAAATGCCTAATCTATAAGTCCTATATTAAATACAAAGCAGTACTGCAAATAAATTACTAAAAATAAATGCAATCAATGAAATGCGGATAAAAAATGCGATTAAAAATGGGTATATTTATATAGAGCAACTCATATGTATGTTTATAAAAAATACCTTTCATAAATATATTGAAATTCATAAAAATACATTTAATACAATAAGTAAAAGGTCGACCTTAATATCTCAAGAAACATGCATCAATACATACAATAAAATACAAAAATCAAAGTTTACAAAAAACAAAGTGCAGAATACACTGGTTCTGTGTGTCCAATCGAACAAATGTAAAATAGTCTGTAAGAGAGTCTTTTAGTCCTTTGTGCTTGCAAACTTGAGTATCCGTGTAGACGACAAGCCTCCTAGTGACAAAGGACAGATTCCTTAAGGCAGTGTATAGAGCCTTATGTGAAATAAATAATAAATGCACCTGGGCATCATACTTTTGCAGATATCGACTTTCTTAACTGTGAGTACAGATTATTTATTTCACATAAGGCTCTATACACTGCCTTAAGGAATCTGTCCTTTGTCACTAGGAGGCTTGTCGTCTACACGGATACTCAAGTTTGCAAGCACAAAGGACTAAAAGACTCTCTTACAGACTATTTTACATTTGTTCGATTGGACACACAGAACCAGTGTATTCTGCACTTTGTTTTTTGTAAACTTTGATTTTTGTATTTTATTGTATGTATTGATGCATGTTTCTTGAGATATTAAGGTCGACCTTTTACTTATTGTATTAAATGTATTTTTATGAATTTCAATATATTTATGAAAGGTATTTTTTATAAACATACATATGAGTTGCTCTATATAAATATACCCATTTTTAATCGCATTTTTTATCCGCATTTCATTGATTGCATTTATTTTTAGTAATTTATTTGCAGTACTGCTTTGTATTTAATATAGGACTTATAGATTAGGCATTTGTGGTTAATCTTCTGCGCTTGCTATAGTCTACTTAAATCTGGTATTATCTGTCCAATACGGCTGTACTTTAGCTCTCCTTGAGCGCTCCATTATCATACATTTTAAAAAAAAATACAACCCACCACCCAAATCCCCCTTAAAAAAACGCTAATCCCCTGAAGATCTCCCTACCTTGAGTCATCTTCACCCAACTGGGCCGAAATCTTCATCCAAGGTGCGCAGAGGAGGTCCTTCATCCGGTAGAAGTCTTCATCCAGGCGGCGTCTTCAATCTTCATTCATCCGGAGTGGAGCGGAGCCATCTTCCAAGGAGCCGACACGGAGCCATCCTCTTCATCCGGAGTCTTCTAACACAATGACGGTACCTTTAAGTGATGTCATCCAAGATGGCGTCCCTTCAATTCCGATTGGCTGATAGGATTCAATCAGCCAATCGGAATTAAGGTAGGAAAAATCTGATTGGCTGATTCAATCAGCCAATCAGATTGACGTTCAATCCTATTGGTTGATCCAATCAGCCAATCGGATTGAGCTTGCATTCTATTGGGATATCGTGCACGAGCACGTTTTTCCAGCTTACCGCTACCGTAAGCAACGCTGGTATTGAGGGTTGAAGGGGAGCTAAATTATGCTCAAAGCTTCCTTTTCTGAGCCTAATGCAGCCACTCAGACAACTCTAAATACCAGCGTTGTCTTAAGGGTGCGCTGGAAAAAAAAGCAGCGTTAGCACCGCAGGTCTTTACCGACAAAACTCTAAATCTAGGCGTTTGTTTGCCAGGCTGTGTTATAAGCAATAACAGTTTGCTAAAGCTTTGCAGCACCTCTTGTTCCAGTTACCTTGTTTATCATTTTCTTTTAATTACCATAGTTGCCATTTACTAGATTGAGCTTTTATAGGGGTTGATCACAATCGTTTAAAAAGATTTATGAAATAATCTACAAAAATCCCCATAGACTTGAATTGTGCTTTTCTGTAGAAAAACGTAAGATACATTTTTCTAAAGATTGTAATTGGCCCCATAATCAGGTTCCTGCTCCACCTGCATCGTTATACTTTTATAAAGTCTACAGTTAAAGGGACACTGAACCAAAAAATGTTCTTTTGTGATTCAGATAGAGAATGCAATTTTAAGCAACTTTCTAATTTACTCCTATTATCAATTTTTCTTCATTCTCTTGCTATCTTTATTTGAAAAAGAAGGTATCTAAGCTTTTTTCTTACTTCAGAACTCTGGACAGCAATTTTTTATTGGTGGATGAATTTATCCACCAATCAGCAAGGACAACCCAGGTTGTTCACCAAAAATGGGCCGGCATCTAAACTTACATTCTTGCATTTCAAATAAAGATACCAAGAGAATAAAGAACATTTGATAATAGGAGTAAATTAGAAAGTTGCTTAAAATTTTATGCTCTATCTGAATCACAAAAGAAAAAATGTGGGTTCAGTGTCCCTTTAATGTACTTTCCGTTGTTTTTTTGCTTCAACTGCTAAATGCATTGTGTACCAGTATGTACCTTATATTTGGGATGCGCATCCTTTTTCTGTAGTGTAAATCTAAAAATTGCCAGTTTTAGCAGTCTGGGAATTTTAAATGCAATATCATGCAACTTAAAAGAACTGCCAAATGTGTATTTGTCTAATTATAATTGTTTTTGTTTTGTCACAAGCCAGAAACTGTTTCCTGTACTTTAGTATCTATTTGGAGGAAGACTTCACCTTTGAACCTGCTACCTATTTAAAAGTTTGTTTCCTGCCTTGTGCATATTCCTGCACTTAAGTTTTTACCAGGAGAAAGACTTGACCTTTGAATCTGCATCACTGTTTACAAGTTTGTTTCCTGCTTTGTGCAAATTCCAGGAGAAAGACGTTGGGGCCGATTTATCATGACCCGAATGGGGCCAAAAACATCTGTTTCCATGCAAGCCTTTAGGCTCACTGCAAACAGGAGTTAAGAAGCAGCAGTCTGAGGTGGTAGACAGCTACCCGCCCGATCGCATACGATTGGCATAGAATCTGAATGGGGTGGCATTGGACAAACAGTTCACCAGAACTGCTTGTGCAATGATAAATGCTGACAGCGTATGTCTGGCGGACATGATAGCTACAGGGGATCATGTCCGCCAGACACATAATAAATCATCCCCTCTATCTTTGAAATCTGCATCTCTGTTTACTTGTTTGTTCCTTTCCACTCCTGGTGTATGTGGATATAACATACCTGAAGAGTACATATTTAAAATACCCTACAAGTATATGCTCATTCAAAGTATTTTGTTATTTAAATAAATCTGTTATCTTTTCAATCTATATGGCTCAATCTATACTGTATTTCTGCCACTTTTCGGCCATACCAAAAGAGAACAGATAAGGCTTTAAAAACATATGTATAGGGACTGAAATAAAATACATTTTTTGCTAATAAAATGATGGTTCTAAGGCTTTTAAAAACATGCATTTTTTATGCAGACCCCTTGCAATATAGTGACATTGATTACATACATTAGGCATATTTATAGAAAAAATGTGTTGATTTCGATTTAACCAGCAGCCCCATTCCAAAAAAATACATGAATGAATGGTTAAAATGCTCCAGGGAGATTCTAAGTCATATACTATTTTATACTATTTTATACAACTTAGAATTTCACTCAAGTATGCTGGAATGTGTTTCATGCATTGCATAAATTAGTAACCTCTCAATCTATCCATTATGATTTTCCATTATTAGTAATCAGAAACTCTGTCAGACTTCAAGGTTGTGCTTCATTTAATTGGTTATTTTTACAAAGCACATGTGGAGCTTCACTTCTTAGGCTGACAAGGTTAACAACTTAACAAACACTTGTTTCATTGGCATTTAACAGCGTACAAGCAACAAAATCCCAAGGAGAGAAAGTGAACTGTGCACCCTATATACCAGTGGCACCGCGGGGTGCAGCTTGTTTTCCAATTGTTAAAAGACCGTTTCCCTAAAATTAAACCCATACCCTTGAGAAAGAACTTTATAGTCAGAAAGGTTTCCATCTTGTAAATATAGACATATTGTGAAATAAACTCTTAGCGGTGTTGCTTGAATTAACTACATTTTAAGTAAATCAGATTCAATTCTTATGGATATCTGAACAAATTCAGTCGATAATTCTGTTGTGAAAAATGCTTTGCCAGTTTCAATAAAGTTCATCTGAAAAATGAGCTGCTAACTTAGAATAATGATAATGATAAATAATTAGAATCAATGTTTTTACTACACATGTGCGTTTCGTTTAGTTCCGAATCGAAATTCGGACCAATTTGACAAATTCGGAGCTTCGGATTGATTTGAATTTCCCAATTACCCTAGCAACTAAACTAAACTAATTCAAATGCATTTGTGACAAATAAATCTGAATAAGTTCAGATTTATTCATTACATTCGAATGGCCATGGTCTAATCACAATTACACTACTATTGTACAGTATATTAGGTTATAATATTCTGCTAGCTCTGTGCATGGCACATTATGTAGCTGGTGCCTGTGAGATTTGTACTTAGGTGGGATGTGCTGTGTATTACACTAGTATTATGTACAGTATATTAGGTTATATACCTCTGCTAGCTCTGTGCATATTGTGTAGCTGGTACCTGTGAGGTTGATTCAGATGGATTACGCCTAATATACAGTACATAATACTAGTCCCACCTAACACATACCAAACTTCTGAATTTACTAATCGAATCCGAAACCGAATACATCTGAATTTATTCTAATCCGCATGAATCCGAAATGAATACATTTGAATGTATCCGAATTTGAATTGATCCGAAAACGAAATTTGAAAAAATCTGAATTGGTCCGAAACCAACCGAAACAAATTTTTCCACCGTGCACAAGTATAGTTTTTACCAGCCTCTCATCACATCAGCATGTTGAGAGTTATTATTTTTAATATTAGTATTAATAATAATAATAATAATAATAATAATAATACTAATAATAACTTACATAGCTGTTTTGTCCTGGTTGAGTTCAAAGTGCTTTACACAAGGTACAATTACATAAAGATAGAGACGTTATTCCTTAAAGGCTTGTGTGAACAAGTAGGTATTGAGTCTTTGTTTAAAAATGTTCAGAGAAGGGGCTTCTTTCACGGTGTTGGAAGGAGCAGGAAAATGTTCCATATAGATGGGGAGAAATGGCTAAAATCTTGTGAACCACATATTTAGAAATTATTGGCACATTTACCTTCAGGGTATGTGTTGTTTGAAGAGTGTGAGTTGGGACATAAAGCACTAGTAATTCTTTTAGCAAACAGTCATAGGAACAGAATCCTTCTAGAGGTGCGCTTGTCAGTAGTGGATAGTCGACCAATAGTACCCAGACGATCAGGTCGCACTCCCAATATAATAGAATGTGAAGAAATCCTGTAGATAACGAGAGAGGCGCCAAACAAAGAGCAGTATCGTAGAGGCAATACAAATGCTTAAAAGGGTGTTCTCCCTCCCCCATAAAGGTATGTCTACTCACAGACAAGGCAGCACAGAGCAAGGTGCCAGAGACAGCAGATCGGGACTGTTGAGAGTCACCCAACACTGGATCAATCCTCCGTCAGTACTAACGTCAATGTGTGCATCAGACAGGGGGCTCGTCCATCCGGTCTAATCCCAAAGGCGGTTACTCTCAATCCAGCACAGCCGTATCCTGCCGGAACCCCAAGCAAGGAACACGGAACCCTATCTGGATACTTGGCCCGGATTTTCGCTGACTCCATACACCTGTGTTCCAACGAGTGATCTTCTTTAAACTTCCACTTCCTTGCTCTGTGCCGCCTTGTCTGTGAGTAGACATACCTTTATGGGGGGAGGGAGAACACCCTTTTAAGCACTTGTATTGCCTTTAGTAATTCTTTTAGATAGCTTGATCTCTAGTTGTGCAGAGCTTTATAGGACGGCAGTCCTATCTTGAATAGTATCTTGAATAGTATGCACCATTTTATTGGCAACCAGTGCAGGGAGTGAAGGATCGGTGTTACATGGCAAGATTTTTACTGGCCAGTTAGCTGCACCATTTTGTATCTAATGAAGGTGATGGAGTCGTTTTTCTGAGAGACCATAATAAAGTCCAGACAAGGGCCTCTAGTTATCAAGCTCCGTAAGGAGCTTGATGGCCCTTGTTTCTGGCGAGTCTTCAGACTCGCCAGAAATAGCAGTTATGAAGCAGCGGTCACAAAGACTCTCGGTAGTGGACAGTCAACGGTCACAGCAAGCGGCCCAGAAGTGCACAATCACAGTTGTAAATATAAACGATGGCAAACAATCAAATCAAGAACGTTAAGACAAATTAGGAAGCACCATGATGCATTAAATACAAAGTACCTAGTATGGTAAACAATAAAAATAAGGAGGAGAAGGTGGATAAAAATCACAGGGATTCAGATAAGTACAAATGTTGCCCCAAACCCTTGAAAGTTATGCTAGAGTGCATGCTTTAAGGAACTAAAGAAATGGGGGAAAAAAGAGGTGGGAGGGTAGCCCACCTGTAGAAGAGGTACAACTACAGTAAATAGAAGACCTCCTCGGTCCCTGTTAAGGGGATAAGATTTTATAAGATTGGAGGGGGTGGTTAAAAAATGAAAAATATGGTACGTAGATGAAGACTGTTACTAACAGCTCAGGGGAAGAGGAGCAGTAAATATAATAACAAAATCATACTTGGTCACAGGTTAAATATCAGGATTAGGACAAATTCACAAGTAATATATGGAGAGTTAGGGTTAAATTGGAGGGATAACATGATAACAAAATAGTAAAGTTTGATTTTTAGAGGAATCCATCCAATTCTAGTCATAATAAAACTGAAAAACAGGAACTATTTATTACTAACATCTATAAAGTATGGGCTAAAAGGTAAAAGTGGTTAATCCTATGTTAAAAGAATTTAGAACTTAATCTAACATTGCAAAAACCTCTCAAGGTATAATTTCCTCACTGGGAAGTTAGCTAAGAACAAAATCAAATCTAAGAGAATAAGATGACTTCAGATGGGTAACCATTGGGGCAGAGGGCGCCACTCTGGTGCCAAGGGTTGGAGAGGTGTAGATGGTGGGGACTGGGGAATGGATTGTAGACTCAGTTGAAGGAGTTATGTCCCAGTCTTTAAGTAATGCCAGGCTTCTTTAGGCATGGAGCCATTTTTGGTAATGATCAGTTTAGTTGGATAGACCCATCTGTATCTGATATTCCGCTTTCTTAATACTTGGGTGATGATCTGAAAAGTCCTCCTTTTCTGCAGGGTATATGCCAAGACATCAGGGTAGATAGCTATAGATTGGAATTTACCAGGAAGGCTTGGGTTGTCAGCCATTTCTCTGAGAATCCTTTCTTTATGAGTGAAGAAGTGAATTCTGGACGGGACATCTCTTGTCCTGGGGTATATTTCTTGGTTGTGGGACTTGGTGGACTCTATCAAGGATGAACCCGGGATAATCCAGAGTAATTAGAAGCTGGCGGCATAGATTCTTAATGAAGTTTTCCAGGTCGGCAGGACATACATCTTTATTGACCACTCTAAACTTTAAATTGTTCTGTCTGGACCTATCCTTAATGTCAGCAAGTTTGAGTTCCAGGTCTGAAATCTGTAGGGCCAGATTTTGAGAATATGAGAGAAGATTGGCATGATCTATAGCTAAGTCCTCATTTTTCCTTTCAAGGACTTCAGTACATTCTCCAATAACGGATATATCTCTTTGAAGTTCCGCTGCTGAGCCCTTAATCGTTTTGGTAAGCAAGTTTTGTATAAGACTCATACGGTGGGTTAAGCCATCCACTATATTGGAGGTCATATCTTCAGCAGGGGTTGGTTGTGAGACTAGGGTGTCTTTAGGGACCCCAGGGTCCTACAGAAGTTGATCATGTTGGGGTAAGGGAGGATCTGGGGAAGACAGTTCTCTAAAGTGATCTATAACAGTCTTTTTATTCGACAAGGTAGCTTTAAGTTTCTTCTTGGTAGACTGAAACATACTACATATATAGCAAAGGGTAGAAAACACTGTAGAAGGGTTTAAATAAGTATTACATTATCCTCTTTAGATTGTAGACTGAGTAAACAAAAATAGACAAGACCCTTGAGGTGATAGCTTTGTTATTTACGCCACTATTATTAGCAGGGTTAAAATCAAGTTGAGAAATCAGCTCAGGAAATAATTTATCAGCTGTGGTAACTATGATCTTTCTTATTTACAGGTGGAGAAGTTAAGGAGGATGGTATAGATCCTTATCCCAGATTTGAGGGGTGTTGGAGGAAATGCAGTTTAGAGAGATAAGATAACCAGCTCTAAAATGGGTCACATAAGCTCCATGGGATAAGAGTAGGGGTCAGCACAAGCACACTGCTGTAACTTGTTGAGTGTGGTGGAAGATATAGGCAGGTTAAGGCCTGTTAATATGGTGGTTTGTGCTACTAATGGGGTTTTAGTGCTGGGCCACCCCTGTAAGTACAGTCCTGGCAAAGGTATTCTCCCCCTGGGCAATAACAGTGTTCCCCAATTACCTGAATCGAGCCTGAACTTGTCCGGAGCAGTGGTTAGAAGTGTAGGCCACCGAGCAGAGTGGGTCTTTTTTTTGCAGCCTCTGGGGTTTTGCGGCCCCTGAAGATGGAGTGCGCTGTGATCCACTGTCCACAATGTGGGCTGGTTTCGAAACCGGATTCCGTCTGGTCCGCTGCAGGTTTAGTGGTATAGAGACTGTGCAGGCCTCAGAGCCTCCCGGTGGAGGATGCCAAATGTGAGGCATTTCTGTCATGGACAGGACAGATAAGGCTCTCCGGGGTCAGTGGATGGCACCTGAGCTGATCTAGGAAGTGATGAGGTGGGTAGTATAGGATTAGCCAGTGGTAATAGACAAAAATCTGTGGCAATGGCCAGAACTCGACACAGATGCATCCTTGCAGCTCGGCTTCAGGTTCTGTCCACCAAAGAAATGCTAGTTTTAATGATGTCTGTGTGCAATTTTAGTAAAGACAGGTGCAAGTACAGTAGATCAATTTACCCTATTTTAAAGCATGTTTGGCCAGGTCGCAGGTTATAGCATACAGCCTTTTTATTGTTTGTATGATATTGTTTTCTTAAATGTAATCAAGTCATCTTTTAAACTGCATGATGTAAGTACAGGTTATTGTGGATTAAAGAAACAACACAGCAGACATCTTCAGTCAGGACATTGGGAGAACTTTCTAGTATGTAATACAGGAACAAGAAGGAAGTGAGATAATAAAAGGTCAGCAAAGCATAGACACAATGGAGCAGACGGAATACAATAAGAACAACATACATTATCTTTATCACCATCTAGTGTCCTAAAAGCAAGCAGAGTTTTTTCTGTTTCCAACAGTAAACATTGCTAGTGGTTCTTAGTTGATGTAGAATATATAACATAGCTATAGATTTTAATGGAAGGAAGACCACTAACAAAACCCTGAAAAATACACAACATAAATACTTAAATAAACTGTTACACTCATTTATACACTATCTGATAACAATTATTCCTATAAATATAAAAAAATGTTTTGTAAGGGTTAAAAGGTATATGGTATGGGGGCTTGTCCTAACTGCGACCATGGCAGGTCACACATGCTAGAGGCTCCTGATTTTATATTAAAAATCTGCCGGTTAGAGCACTAATTGACCATCTATTTTACCCTTTGACTGCTCTAGAACCTATTATTGTTTGAAATTGATAGGATGACGATTCTTGCTTGACCAGAATGTTCTCTTTGGAGATTTGAAGTGAACGGTGAGAGATCTGAGTGGCGGCCTTCCCTGCACACATTCAATAACATACACCAACCCTCCACTGAGTAAAGCGGTCGCATCTATACTGCCTCACCTGCCTGCATACTTTCATGGTTAACTATCATCTTTGCTGGCCATGGAGTTACCTAGTATGAAGTGGCAAGTGTTACTTGGTGAATTAGAATGGAAAATGGACAGCCGTTATGAAGATCTCAAAATGGCGCTGAGAGCTCCTCAGGACATAGCGACTGACTTTATAACAGCAGTGGCAGAGAGGACACTACCCTCTGTGCACCTCACGCTTCAGTGTAGCAGACCCCGAAATTTAGCGATATTGAGACAGCCTGTGATAATTACCCAGAGAAGGCTGGGCATGCAGTGCAGAGCCTTTGCTTGATTCCTTCTGCAGCCGAGAGGGATGCGGCTGATCCCTTGGAGCACAGCTATGATAGCTTGCAGCAGCGGTTGGTGTCTGCATCTCAAGCCAATAAAGGGAGAAATCCTTTGAAACTTACAGTTGCAAGAATGTCGGTACAGCAGAGATCACTGACAGTCTCTTCTGTCTCACAGACGCCGGAAAGCTTTGCATCCCGTGCCGTCTCACTATGGGCTACTCCCCACCTAGCAGAGCCAGAGTTGACATAATGGTTACCTCTTTCACATCCTTTACGACACTCGGAGACACAGGACTGAGAGCCCCACAAAGAACTGGAGTTGGGTAAGATACTCAGACTCTATTAGTAGACAGGCAGCTTGTACTCTCTGTAAAAAGGCCGTCTATCGTGAACCTCAGCTGAAGCTGCATGATTATAAATCTCCCCTAGAAGATCTACCAAAGAGGCGGTTAGCTAACTCCCCCCTATAATAGCATCTCAGACATGAAGACAACAATGTCAGATTCCAGGGGGACTACTAAGACTCTACATTTTGTTT
Source organism: Bombina bombina (assembly GCF_027579735.1). Classification (NCBI taxonomy): domain Eukaryota; kingdom Metazoa; phylum Chordata; class Amphibia; order Anura; family Bombinatoridae; genus Bombina; species Bombina bombina. Next base: position 649,004,515 of record NC_069499.1, on the reverse strand, counting down.
GATTTTCCTAGTTATATCCTGTTGGAGTCGGAATGTTACAAATAAGAGTTCTGCTGTGAATAAGTGTGCTTTGTTAAGACACAGCACTCTGGGACATGTGGGTCTCTTCTTTACGTATTGCATATTGCAGCGATACAAAGGCTGGGACAAGAGAGATTGTTTCCTTTATTTTTAATGCTAATTCTAACCTGATTTTATATTTGCTTATTTGTTTATTGTGTGAGATCTGTTACATAGAATATCCTTCAGATCCCTATTATATGTTAACTGATAACCAGGAAGAAGGTATGCTGTTCAGACGCAATGTTTTAATGTTGGGGACTGTGATGTAAAAACTAATGAGAGGGGGAAGCTGCAATCCCTGCTTTGGATTAATATTGACAGCATTTGTGTGTGTGTGGGGCAGTGGCGTAGCGTGGGTTGTCAGCGCCCAGGGCAAGGTAAAAATTGCGCCCCCCTAACCCATTAGCACTGACTGAGTCTCTTCCACCAGTACAGTAGGTAACAATGCAAACACTCAGACTGAAAATTGTCTGATCAATGTGACGCACTGCATTGGGAACCCTTGGTTACAAGCATCTCTTCTCATGTCATTACAGCTGAGCCTTGGCCCTGCCTTGTGTATACGTGCTGCCCTGCACTCTGTAACTTCATTATAACTTTTACATGCTATGGCTGATACATAGCATTTAAAAGTTATAATGAAGTAAGTTACAGAGTGCAGGGCAGCAGGTATACCCAATGGCCAAGGCTCAGCTGAATGACATGAGAAGAGATGCTTGTTGTAATCAAGGGTTCCCAATGCAGTCAGTGCGTCAAATTGATCAGACAATTTTCAGTCTGAGTGTTTGCAAATTTCAGGGTGTTCCTGGGCTGGACTGTGTTAACATTCCTCTTAGCATGTTTAATCCTGCATTGTGAGATAGTGATAGTGACAATTTGTAGTCAATATAGCCACCGACATCCCTTTATCTCCTATTCCTATCAGCCATAGCATGTAAAAGTTATAATGAAGTTACAGAGTGCAGGGCAGAACGTATACACAAGGCAGGGCCAAGGCTTGTAATCAAGGGTTCCCAATGCAGTGCGTCACATTGATCAGACAATTTTCAGTCTGAGTGTTTGCAAATTTCAGGGTATTCCTGGGCTGGACCGGGTTAACATTCCATTCCTCTTAGCATGTTTAATGGCTGCATTGTGAGCTAGTGATAACTTGTAGTCAATATAGCCACCAACATCCCTTTATCCTCTTCTCAAGGCTCCCACATTACTTACCTTTTAAAGTCACGGGTCCCTCCTGACCTGCGTGCTGGGAGTGGGAGGAGTCAGGACCCGACGTGCTAACTAGTGACGTAAACCGTAATCAGCAGGTAACGTTCGGACAGAGTCGGATTACACTTACAGGCGGCACAGACTCACAGACGACATTGACTGACAATTGAAGTTCACACTTAAGACTCAAGACAGAACAGCAGGGCACCTATTAGAATATTTATCCTCCCTGTTCCCTTTGCCTGCCAAGTTGTCAAAGCGCCACTGGAGTCTGGGACTGACTGTCACAGTCTACTATCTGGTGGAGGCTTTGCGCCCCCCATAATTATGCGCCCGGGGCAACCGCCCCTGTGGCCCCCCCCACGCTACGCCACTGGTGTGGGGGGGCTATCTGTGTGTGTGTGGGGGGCTATCTGCGTATGTGGGGGGGGGTCTCTGTGTGTGTGTGTTGGCTATCTGTGTGTGTGGGCTATCTGTGTGTGGGTGGGCTATATGTGTGTGTGGGGGGGGCATATTTTGTTAGGGTCTATCTATAAAATTAGTTTGGTATACAAATGAGTTTGCATGCCTCATACCCTCTATGCACATCCTAAAATTCTGCTTAAGTCACCAGATATAGTCAAAAATCATCCTTGAAGTATGTGCTATGATTAGGGAGATGACATTATTTGAACTGATGGGTCACATAGTATCTTATAGTCATAGTCAAAACCACAGAATAATCACTTATGTTTAGCTCTTCTCTCCAAAAGGACCAGTAGCCTGCACTTGATATATTTTTCATCTAAGAGGGACTCTCAAATATCCCAGATATACTAGGTACACCACTCCTTGCCATAGTAGAAAATACCCTAACCCCTCTCTACACATTAAGCTTTAGCAGTACACCCTGGGTCAAATCTTAGGATGTTTGTGGTACAGGGGAAAGTATTAGACAGTATCACCATTGTAAGCACAAAACAAATTACTCTCTAGACTGAGTGTCCTAGTGACATATCTGAAGGGGGTAATAACAACTAGCAATTCTCTTCTGGTGATTGCTTCGATTGCACCTAGGTTATGAAATAGCATTCTTTACTCCCAAGGTCAATTATAACCCCATATATACGCGAGATCTTAGATATATATTACTATAGACCCCTTCAGTCAGTTTTTTCCAGATAATAGGATGATTCAGGTATCATGCCTAAAGACTACAAACCCTTTAGCCAGGACTGATTACATAGTGGGGATGACCTAACTTGTTCATAGAGCCCTTCACAGTTTTACTTTGCTTCCTGTTCTCTAAGTTGAGAAACATTGGTACTCCATGGTTAGATCTAGATCTATTGACCCTGTGGGGGTTAAGTGGTAGATGGCATGTGGGTGGTGCAATACACTAAGCGGTGCTCACCCGCTGTATATTTACTAATCTTACCTTTAGCATTTAGGCATTGGGGTCCCATAAGTGGCCCCACTATATTTTCTTATATTTTCTTCTATATATCATAAGGCCGAGAAATAGCCGCTGAGATTACTATCTTTGCACTGTAATTGCCTGTATCCTAGTGTTCCATGAGTGACCATTCAAATAGTCATACCAATATGATCCTTCTAAATGTAAAATGGAGATTTCAGAGAGTGTTTAATTATATCTTTATGTTATTATTGATTTATGACAAGATGTGTATGTGACATTATCTGTTTGTTTCGCAAAATCTTAATAAAAACTTTATAAACTAAAAAAAAAAGGTATATGGTATATGACAAGGTGTTTAAATGGAAAGAGATATACTGTATACTTATAAGTCTAAATTTATGTATGGGTGTATATATATTTGTGTATATATATATATATATATATATATATATATATATATATATATATATATATATATATATATATATATATATATATATATGTATACACTTTGGAGCCCTTTCCCCTCAAATACTTTAAAACATGAAAAATAATTTTTATTCAATTGTTTTAAAATATTTAACTGTGTTTTAAATATTTTTTGTAAATATTTTACATTCCAATGCTCTTCACAAAGTAGAATATGTTCTTTATATTTTAAAATATATATTCCTAAATATATCGGTATATACATATACCTGTATATATTCATATAGCTATATAGGTACAAATATATATATTTTTATTTTTTTATTTTTATTTTAAATAGATAAGATATGTATATAGAAATATATATTTGAAAATAAAAATAACATTTTCTTCTATGTGAAGAACATTGTAATGTGAAATCTGAATAACACAACAGGTTGAGAGTACTTGGTCTAACTTGGTGTCTGGTTAACATGCGAGCAACAAGCCCTAGAGGCCCATTTATCAAGCTCCGAATGGAGCTTAGGGCCCGTGTTTCTGGCGAGTTTAGGTCCGCAAGACCTTTGATAAATAGGCCTCCTAGTTTCTTTTCATAATTCGCTCCATTGAAATCTATGGGTTGAATGCGTTAGCGCAGTCACGATATCTGAAGTCCTGAAGTTAGAGCATATTGGATCTCGCTCACGCACAAACATTTTAGTTTTGACTTGTATATGCACACAAAACCGTTAAAAGTTTATTTCTAGAGGTGTCTTCGTGCCAGCAAAAAAGCTAATTAGCATGCCACCGTAATCTGGCCCTTTATGTTTAAAAAAAAATACGAAAATCTATAGTCTACATTTTCAAGAAAGAGAAGAAAAGTTATTTTTGTTCCAGCACAACTACAGCAGAAATGAAACAAACTGAAATATATTTGAATGACAGCTTTATACGAAATATGTTGTGATCTTTTCAGTTCATCAGATCATAGCTATAAAATAAAGGTAATGATTCAGAAACAAATCAAAACATGACATTACTCTGCTACTACTAGTATGTATTATTTCTAAAGGAATGCTTACTAACTTCTCTCTACACACACAGTATATATAAACAGTGTGCGTGTGTATTTTTATTTTCCATTTTTTTAAAACAGCACTCAAGCAAGTAAAAGTGTATGATTAGTGACTATGGGGTAGAATTATTAAGCCCCAAATGGAGCTTGATGCCCCTGTTTCAGGCTCGCCGGAAACAGCAGTTATGAAACAGTGGTCTTAAGACCGCTGCTCCATAACTTGTCCATCTGCTCTGAGGCTGCAGACATCAATCCGCCCGATCCTATACGATCGGGCTGATTGACAACCCCTGCTAGCTGCCGATTGGCCGTGAATCTACAGGGGGCGGCATTGCACAAACAGTTCACAAGAACTGCTTGTGCAATGATAAATGCCAACAGAGTATGCTGTAGGCATTTATTAATGTGCGGCGGACATGATACGCTACATTGTATCATGTCCGCTCACACTTTCATATATCGGCCCCTATATGTGGATCCTTACCTGTGTATTTAACACCTTTATGGGGGTTAAACACATTGGGCCCCATTTATCAAGCAGCAAAAGCAGCTTCTGGGCCCAAGTATTTTAGGCTCATTTTTAGCTTCCTTATACTTTTAATAAAGAGTGCTTTAAGTGCGCTTATTGTGCTTGTATTACATGTGGTGAGCTAAGTGTTGTCTTCCAGTGTCATCCAAAATACAACTGTTAGCCTGAAGTAAATGATTAGCTCTTATTAGTTGGCATAACATACATTTTACTGTGCGTCCTCATAGAATTGTATTATGTGAGGGATTTAGCGCACCAAAGCTATCCGACATGCAGATTCTAGAGCTCACCAGAGCATCACTGGAGCAATATTAAAATAACTGCGGAGCGATAAAATAGAAGCGGTATGGATTGCACTTGAGCACATTTTTGTTCTCTACTTGTGATCTAGGCCGCAATAAACTAAAGTCAATAAAGGGACAGTAAACACTAGAATTTTTATTACAGATTTCGACATTGAATTTGTATATATATATATATATATATATATATATATATATATATACTGTGCATACGTCACCAGTTTTTCTTATTACAATGTATTAAAAATGCCCTTAAAGATACCCTGCGGATATCCCCTAGCAGCCCCCAGCTCTGAATTGTTTTTATTTTTTGTTTCTGCAGCAGATGTTTTAGCATATTGCATGACAACAGACCATGCTGCTGCTTTGTATTGAAGTCTCGCTCCTGTTTTTACTGCTTGGAATGCTAAGTAGCTTCAAGGAAGCAGCACAGACACAAATTAAAACAGTGGATTGCTATGTGGTTCATTGTTTTTGCTTATTGCTAGCAGTATGGTGATGTTGTGGTCTCAGTGAGAGATATTATTATGTTTGTATACTGGTATTAGTTACATTTTGTTTTATACTACAGAATATTGTCTATAAATAAATGTAAAGGACAACCAAGGGGAAAATTAAAAGAGCACATCGTGATTAGACTGCAAAGCTCAAGAGCAAGCTTTACCTCATGGGCGGGACTGAATCAGCCAATAGGATGAAAGCTACTGAAATCCTCTTGGCTGTTCAAAACAGCCAATAGGAAGAGAGCTTCTGAAATCCTATTGGCTGATTTGAATTTAAAGAATCAAATCAGCCAATAGGAATGCAAGGGACGCCATTTTTAATTGCGTATCTTGGAATTCCAATTCAGTGTACGGCAGCAATCATACAAAGAGGATCTTCCATGCTCCATGGCTCTGTGGTCGCCGGTCTTCAGTTCTGCGGTCCTGGATGAAGAAAGAAGAGGTCACTGGTCTTCAGTTGCTCAATCCAGAATGAAGAAAGAAGAGGTCGCCGGTCTTCAGTTCTGGGGTCCTGGATGAAGATAGAAGAGGTCGCCGCTTGGAAGAAGAATTCACCGCCGGACTTCAGGAAACCGTGAGTACCTATCTGGGGTTTAGAGTTAGGCTTTTTTTTATCTTTTAGATTAGGGATTTGGTCTTGAAAAAGAGCTTGTCAGGTTAGGAAATATCCAGAAGTAGACCCAAATGCAAGGGCGAACTTAAACAACACCCTTGCACTCTGAGTTTAATCCAGGACGTGACCCCACGACAACCTCCAAAAAACAAAGTACTCACTATATGGAGCAGGGTTAGCCTGTGCCAAAGTAATTCATGATATCAGCCAGATAGACTTCTGAATAAGGAACTGGTTTCAGGAAATGCCTTCCACAGAATCAGGAGAGCAGGGATAGTCACTTATACTCAGACAGAAGAAGGGTAAAACAGGAAACAGTTAATAATGCAGGAGTAGGTCATTTGTTATCAGGCAGTCTGAAGGTTAACACTGTGTAGACAGTCTTTGCAGAATATGCAACAGGTAATCAGGCAGTTTGAGGGTTAACACTGAGTAGACAGTCTTTGCAGAGTATGCAACAGGTAATCAGGCAGTTTGAGAGTTAACACTGTGTAGACAGTCTTTGCAGAGTATGCAACAGGTAATCAGGCAGTTTGAGAGTTAACACTGTGTAGACAGTCTTTGCAGAGTATGCAACAGGTAATCAGGCAGTTTGAGGGTAAACACTGTGTAGTCAGAACTTGCAGAATTAATAACATGTAATCAGGTAGTTTGAAGGTTAACACTGTGTTGTCAGAACTTGCAGTGATAGCAACAGGTAAGCTGGTAGTTTGAAGGTTAACACAGATAATCAGTACTTGTGGAGATTGGCAACAGGATATCCAGCAGTTTGAAGGTTTACACTGAATAATAGTATTTGCAGAGTTTGGAAACAGGTAAACATGCATATTGAAGGATTCACAGAAATAACAGTATTTGAATAGTTTGCACTACACAGAGTAGTCTGAATATGCAGGGTTTGCAGCAGGTAAACAGGAAGTTTGAAAGTTTCACAAAACAAACAGTACTTGCATTGTTTGGAGACAGGTATTCAGGAGGTTGAAGGTTAATCCAGCATAGTAAATCCTTGAAGAGATTGGCAACAAAAAAGCAGCAGTTAGAGAGATTCCTCAGCGAAATCCTAACAGAAGCCTCAAAGTTAACAAACAAACGGACACTGGAGAAACAGGAAGCCAGAATAAAAAGCCTGGTTGTGACATCAACAGGAAGGGGTGGCTCAGACACCTGTCAATCAAGCACACAGAGAGGACTGCAGAGCTTCCCAGCAGCTGAGCGTGACAGAGCTCAATGCCCTTTTAAGGGCAATGCCCATACAAATGCCCCTTTTGGGGCATTGGGTAGTTTAGGATTTTTTAGTGTTAGTTTTTTTTATTTTGGGGGGGGGTTGGTGGGTGAGGGGTTTTACTGTTAGAGGGGGGGGACTTATATTTTTTTTAAGAAAAGAGCTGTTTAACCTAGGGCAATGTCCTACAAAAGGCCCTTATAAGATCTATTGGTAGTTTAGCATTAGGGGTTTATTTTATTTTGGGGGGCTTTTTTTATTTTCATAAAAGGTTTATTTTTTTATTTTTGATAATCCTGTTTATTATTTTATGTAATGTAAAACTTTTTTTTATTTTAGCTTAATTTAAATTTAGTTTTTTTATTTTTAAAGTAATGTTAGGTTTTTTATTTTAGTTGTAATTTAGAATTAGTTTAACTTATGTAAGGGGGTTAATTTAGGGGGTGTTAGGTTAGGGGTCTTAGTGATTAGATAATTGTGATGTGGGTTTTTGGTGGATTAGGGGTTGATAGTTTAAATAGCTAGATTGTGTTATGAGGCATGGTGGTTAAGGGGTTAATAGCTTAATTTGGTTAATTGAGATATGGGGCATGGTGGATTAGGGTTTAATAGTTTAAATATATACTTTGCAATATGTGGGTTGATGGATTAGGGGTTAATACATTAGTTATTGCGGTGGGGGGTTGTGGTTGAGGTAGATATTGAGCATGCGTTAGGTGTTTGATTTTCTTTTAACATCGAGCGACGGGGGAAATATCACGATCAAGTGTAGTTTAAGGTCGGGTTACCATAGTAACCTATTAATCCGGCATTGGGTGGAAGCATTAATACAACGCTAACTTACACCTACACGAAAAGAGCAACTGCACGCAAAGTGGAAGCCTTTTCAATGGAAACTTGGTACAAAAATGGAGCCGTAAATTACTTTTAGCTGTCAGCTGCTTCGGTAGCTTACGGCTCCACTTTTAACGGCTCAATGGAAGCGAGCTCTAATTAAATTAAAATAAAGTGTTACACTCATATATACACTTACTGATAAAAATGATCCATATAAATATTAATATACAAATTTAATAAGGTTTAAAAGGTTTATATTATATGACAAGGTATATATTATATGAAAGTGCTGCAAGGCAGCAATATATTCAACAGGGATCTGATGTGATGTCGAGAATGCCAGTGAAATATTTTAAAGTTCCAAGATTACTGTTTAAAGACAGCATCGCCGAAAGGCGTTTTAATATACATTGCAATGGGTGGTAATGCTTGCTGTTACGTTATTGTATATAATTTAAAATGTAGTTATTTTTGATTGTTCATTTTATTATTTGAAACATAAATATATAAAATAAATTATATATGTATGTTTAAAATAATAAAATAAATAAGCAACAATAACAATTTTCAATTATATAAAATAATTAAAATAATATGCATTATACATGACAATGCATATCCTTTTAACATTTTATATAAATGTAGTGACATAGCTCCTATAGGTATATTAGGGAGGCTTACTTTTGTTATACTATATTAGTCAAGTAGATTGTAGACAGGACGTAGGTGTAAGAATTTTGTGCAAGTTAGCTTGGCATTCCAGGGGGAGTATAGGGAAGACATGACTTAGGTGTAGGCGGTCTGTGGGAGCAAGCTGCACATTCAAGAGGAGTATAGGGAAGGCATAACATAGTCGTAGGTGGTCTGTGGGAGCTAGCTAGGCATTCCATGGGAGTGTAGCTAAAACATGACGTAGGTGTCGGCAGTATTAGGTAGTTAGTTGGGCATTCCAGGGGGAGTATTCTGTAGCTAAAATATGACGGACCTATTAGTAGGCGTTCCGTGGGAGTTAGTAGGACGTTCCAAGGGAGTAACCTGCACTTTGATTGGGATATATCACCAGCAGTGTGATATATTGCATTCTCTGAAGGGCAGGTTAGGAGTAGGCTGTCAGCCATGTTTGTCTTGCCACATTTTCAGTGGCAAGACTTTACAATGTGAGGCAGATAGTGTAGGTGTAGTTACAGGAAGGTTGGCAGGCATTATTTGTAGTGTTTCAACACAAAAACCATGTTTGGTTTTCAGTAAACCCACTGTCTGCACTGTGTAGGAACACTTCAAATATGCCCGCCCACCCAATGAAAGTGCTGATAAGTGGCAATGTTGGCTCGTCTGCAATTTTTGGGTCCTCCCCCTTTATAGAGTATATCGACAGACTGAGAGGATGACAAGGCCAGAAAGGCTTGGTCTGTCGATGCTTTGCATATCGGGGCCAAGGTGTTTGACTGGAAAGGGCTATAATGAATATATATATATATATATATATATATATATATATATATATATATATATATATATATATAGTATCTCACAAAAGTGAGTACACCCCTCACATTTTTGCAAATCTTTTATTATATATATTGTGACAACACTGAAGAAATTACATAGAAACATAGAATTTGGCGGTAGATAAGAATCAAAAAGGCCCATCAAGTCTACCCATATTACATGTTACTTTTTCCTTAGGATAGCCTTATGCATGTCCCAGGCATTTTTAAATTCCTTTACAGGAATGACACTTTGCTACAATGTAAATAGTGATTGTACAGCCTGTATAACAGTGTAAATTTGCTGTCCACTCAAAATAACTCAACACACAGCCATTAATGTCTAAACCGTTTTCAATAATAATGAGTACACCCCTAAGTGGAAATGTCCAAATTAGGCCCAATTAGCCATTTTCCCTCCCTGGTGTCATGTGACTTGTTAGTAATATATGGTCTCAGGTGTGAATGGGGAGCAGGTGTGTTAAACTTGGTGTTATCGCTCTCACACTCTCTCATACTGGTCACTGGAAGTTCAACATGGCACCTCATGGCAAAGAACTCTCTGAGGATCTAAAAAAAAAGAATTATTGCTCTACATAAAGATGGCCTAGGCTATAAGTAGATATTCAAGACCCTGAAACTGAGCTGCAGCATGGTGGGCAAGACCATACAGCGGGTTCAAAGGACAGGTTCCACTCAGAACAGGCCTCGCCATGGCCGACCAAAGAAGTTGAGTGCATGTGCTCAGCGTCATATCCAGAGGTTGTCTTTGGGAAATAGACGTATGAGTGCTGCCAGCATTGCCGCAGAGGTTGAAGGGGTGGGGGGGTCAGCCTGTCAGTGCTCAGACCATACATTGCACACTGCATCAAATTGGTCTGCATGGCTGTCGTCCCAGAAGGAAGCCTCTTCTAAAGATGATGCACAAGAAAGCCCGCAAACAGTTTGCTGAAGACAAGCAGACTAAAGACATGGATTACTGGAAAAATGTCCTGTGGTTCGATGAGACCACAATAAACCTATTTGGTTCAGATGGTGTCAAGCATGTGTGGTGGTGAGGAGTACAAAAACAAGTGTGTCTTGACTATAGTCAAGCATGGTGGTGGGAGTGTCATGGTCTGGGCCTGCATGAGTGCTGCCAGCACTGGGGAGCTACAGTTCATTGAGAGAACCATGAATGCCAACATGTACTGTGACATACTGAAGCAGAGCATGATACCCTCCCTTCGGAGACTGGACCGCAGGGCAGTATTTCAACATGATAATGACCCCAAACACACCTCCAAGATGACCACTACCTTGCTAAAGAAGCTGAGGGTAAAGGTGATAGACTGGCAAAGCATGTCTCCAGACCTAAACCCTATTGAGCACCTGTGGGGCATCCTCAAACGGAATGTGGGGGAACGCAAGGTCTCTAACATCCAACAGCACTGTGATGTAAATCATGGAGGAGTAGAAGAGGACTCCAAGGGCCACCTTTGAAGCTCTGGTGAACTCCATGCCCAAGAGAGTTAAGGCAGTGCTGGAAAATAATGGTGGCCACACAAAATATTGACAATGTGGGCCTAATTTGAACATTTCCACTTAGGGGTGTACTTACTTTTATTGCCAACGTTTTAGACATTAATGGCTGTGTGTTGAGTTATTTTGAGGGGACAGCACATTTACACTGTTATACAGGCTGTACACAACTTTACATTGTAGCAAAGTGTCATTTCTTCAGTGTTGTCACATGAAAATATATAATAAAATATTTACAAAAATGTGAGGGGTGTACTCACTTTTGAGAGATACTTTGTGTATATATATATATATATATATATATATATATATATATATATATATACTGTATATATGTACATATACTATGTGTGTGTATTTAAGTGTTTATATACATATGTAAGTATATACATACACATATTCACATGTATGAGTATATATATATATATATATATACACACATACACACTTTGGAGCTCTTTCCGCTCAAATACCTTAAAACTTGTAAAATACATTTTAATCAATTAGTATTTTAAAATATATATTTCTATATATATCTGTTTGTGTATCTATAGAAAGCATGTAAACTCAGTAAAGCCCAATGAGAAGTTTGTCTCAATGGATAGCACAGCTTCCTAGGAATTAAAAGTCAAAGGGGACGATTTATCAAGCTCCGTATAGAGATGTATGCAGCAGTTTCCGCGCAAGCCTTAAGGCTCACCGGAAACAGGAGTTAAGAAGCAGAGGCCTTAAGATCACTACTCCTTAACTCGTACGCCACCTCTGAGGCTGCGGAAAGCAATCCGCCCGATCGCATACAATCGGGTTAATTGACACCCGCTGCTAGGAGCCGATTGGCCGTGAATGTGCAGGGGGCAGAATCGCACAAGCATTTCTAGTGAAATGCTTGTTCAATGATAAATGCAGACAGCCTATGCTGTTGGCATTTATCGATGTGCGGCGGACATGATCCGCCAGCACATTGATAATTCTGCCCCTGAAACTGAACCCAGGTGAATGTCTGTATTGTCTGCCATGTTCTATTTTTTTTAGTAAGGCAGTGGCTACACTGAAAATACACTGAAAAAAAGTACTAATTTTGCAACCCTCTCATTCTCCTGGTTTGTTCTCATCCCCCGAGCTCAGTCTACACCATCCCTACACAAAAACATTTTCTCCAAGACCTTCCATTTAAAAGTGGCGTTGAGGGATTTGCCTTGTATTAGACAGCAACACAGGGGTTTTTCACACTCCACCCAGGTCATACAACAATTAAGAATCAAATATTGTTATTGAATAATGTTATTGATCTCTAGCACTATAACTCCCTCCATCCATTTATATATATATATATATATATATATATGTATATATATATATATATATATATATATATATATAGTATCTCAGAAAAGTGAGTATACCCCTCACATTTTTGTAAATATTTTATTATATCTTTTCATGTGACAACACTGAAGAAATGATGCTTTACTACAATGTAAAGTAGTGAGTGTACAGCCTGCATAACAGTGTAAATTTGCTCTCCCCTCAAAACAACTCAATACACAGCCATTAATGTCTAAACTGTTGGAAACAAAAGTGAGTACACCCCTAAGTGGAAATGTCCAAATTGGGACCAAAGTGTCAATATTTTGTGTGGCCATCATTATTTTCCAGCACTGCCTTAACCCTCTAGGACATGAAGTTCACCAGAGCTTCACAGGTTGCCACTGGAGTCCTCTTCCACTCCTCCATGATAACATCACAGAGCTGGTAGACCTTGCACTCCCCCACCTTCCCTTTGAGGATGCCCCCAGATGCTCAATAGGGTTTAGGTCAGTCCATCACCTTTACCCACAGCTTCTTTATCAAGGCAGTGGTCATCTTGGAGGTGTGTTTGGGGTCATTATCATTTTGGAATACTACCCTGTGGCCCAGTCTCTGAAGAAAGGGGATCATGTTCTGCTTCAGTATGTCACAGTACATGTTGGCATTCATGGTTCCCTCAATGAACTGTTGCTCCCCAGTGCTGGTAGATATCATGCAGGTCCAGTCCATGACACTCCCACCACCATGCTAGACTGTAAGCAAGACACACTTGTCTTTGAACTTCTCACCTGGTTGCCGCCACACACGCTTGACACCATCTGAACCAAATAAGTGATAGACTGAGACGAGAAGTGAAAAAATAATCACACCTTTATTAATAGCAAAAAATATTAAAAAGTCCACAAGTCAAATAACAAGCCAGGAGTTAAAATCAGAGCTGGTAGTCAGACGAGCCGAGTCAGGAGCCAAAGCGAATAGTCAGACGAGCCGAGTCAGGAGCCAAAGCGAGTAGTCAGACGAGCCGGAATCAGGAACAAGGAGAACAGTAGAGTCAGGAACAAGCCAGGGATCAGGAACCAGGTGGGACGTTAGACAGCCAGGTAATACATAGGAACGGGAACTCTCACAAACAGGTCTAAGACAACGCAAGGGCAAAGCATACTGTACAGAGGCCCTTTAAATAATAAGTGATGACATCACAATTCTGAGACTGCAACCTGTCTCACATGGATGATGTACACCAGTCTGGCCATAAAAGGGCATGCAGGAAATGAGCAGCATCACACACTATGCACCAGAGTCAGCAAGAGAGGTGAGTAAAATGGCTGCCAGCAGCACATGGCAAACAAAGCAGGGAACAAAACCCTGACAATAAGTTTATTTTGGTCTCATCGGTCCACAGCACATGGTTCCAGTAATCCATGTCCTTAGTCTGCTTGTCTTTAGCAAACTGTTTGCAGGCTTTCTTGTGCACCATCTTTAGAAAAGGCTTCCTTCTGGGACAACAGCCATGCAGACCAATTTGATGCAGTGAGCGATGTATGGTCTGAGCACTGTCAGGCTGACCCCCCACCCCTTCAACCTCTGCAGCAATTCTGGCAGCACTCATACGTCTATTTTCCAAAGACAACCTCTGGATATGATGCTGAGCATGTGCACTCAACTTCTTTGGTCGACCATGGCAAGGCCTGTTCTGAGTGGAACCTGTCCTGTGAAACCGCTGTATGGTCTTGCCCACCGTGCTGCAGCTCAGTTTCAGGGTCTTGGCAATCTTCTTATAGCTTAGGCCCTCTTTATGTAGAGCAACAAAAAAAAATTTCAGATCCTCAGAGAGTTCTTTGCCGTGAGGTGCCATGTTGAACTTCCAGTGAGCAGTATGAGAGAGTGTTAGAGCAATAACACCAAATTTAACACACCTGCTCCTTATTCACACCTGAGACCTTGTAACACTAACAAGTCACATGACACCAGGGTGGGAAAATGGCTAATTGGGCCCAATTTTGATATTTCCACTTAGGGTGTACTCACTCTTGTTGCCAACGGTTTAGACATTAATGGCTGTGTGTTGAGTTATTTTGAGGGGACAGCAACTGTACCCTGTTATACATGCTGTACACTCACTACTTTACATTGTAGCAAAGTGTCATTTCTTCCTTGTTGTCACATGAAAAGATATAATAAAATATTTACAAAAATGTTAGGGTTTTACTAACTTTTGTGAGTTACTTGCATATATATATATATATATATATATATATATATATATATAACAAACATCAAAGTCAGGGGTCTGTGTTGCTACAACAAAGGCATAATATTTCAGTCCAACAACATATGAACACTTTCTTTATGTGCTTGCACTACCGTTCACTCTGAGCATCATGGAGAAAGTGGTGAGAGTCCATCCACCCTGTACATTTATCTGTGGGTCAGGTTGTGCGTTTCAGACTAAGGCTATACATCAAATGCAATATGTGTATAAGTGCTGGGGACCAGGCCCCGTGCAGCCTATGGCCGCTTGCAACTCACGATTACTGTCGTGGCCTCTCGGTCTAATACAGCGGTCCTCCTGCCTCTCTCTTTCGGTCTCCCCGCTTGCAGCACCAGGGCTGCCTTGGACGTCTGTAGCGTCAGGAGTCCTCCGTGTCCACGTGGTAGAGTGACGTCAGATCCTTGCGCCGGATATCTGTTACTGGCGCCGCAGTAGTTTCGTAGTGAAAGCACTATTGCCTGTATCCTTTAGGAAGAAAGTTGCCGAGCTTGTGACCCCGGATCCTGGCCATAGATGCACAAAAAGATGAAGAAAGAATTCGATCCGTAGGTCAGATAAGTAGGTTAAAAACAACTTTATTTGTTCTCCATTAAAAAGTCCCTGGAGGGGTCCTACAGCAAAGAAACATTGAGCACTGTGTACTCAAGCTGACATGTTTCGGCTGTGTGCCGTAATCATAGCTTGATTGAGTGCATCAGTGCTAACCTTTTAAAAGACAAAGTTAATTCTAATTGGTTAAAACAAAATTGCACATTTACAATGTTAGAACTAAAGTGCTGTGTTAACCTATTCCCTGCCTGATTATTTTATGCTACTGACCAACTACTAACTTTTGTTGAAGAGTTACATTCTTGTGTTTGTATATGCGTGTGGATATGGAAAACTATGAAAAGTTATTTGAGATTTGGGACCTAATGCACTGTATGACCATCATTAAGGTGTTTAAAATAAATTGTGTATATTACTTTACGTTGTATTTAAACCCTCTGTTTAGCGCAGCACCCATGTTCAGTGCATTAACTATGTACCTAAATTATAACACTAACTAATTGAGAATCGTACCTATAGTGAATAAAGTTCTTATTGGAGTTTTTAAATATCTACTTTGAAGACCTCTGATAAGTTTCACTGGACTGGTGACTTATTGTACATTATGCTTACTAATCAATATCCTTATGTAAGTGCATAACAGAGACACTTCTTTTACTTCTCTATTGTTTTATTCTGTTTACTGCTGAGGTACGTGAGAGTGTATGTATTACCCATTTGTCTAAATGCTCTGTCTAACACTCAAAGCTTTTACTCAATAGTATATTATGTGAATTTTCGAGATCTATAAATCTGTGGTACTTAGTGGTTGCTTGGTAATGTTATGTGAATATATATATTGTTCTACAATGCTGTTTATTGTTATTGCCAATAGTTAATTAGATCATATTCGGAGTTAAGACCCCTTGGCACTCTTGTTTGGAGTTTAAAGATCCAATACATCTCTCTTTTTCCCAAAATTAAATTCCTGTCCCCACCTCTTAAAGGGGTTTTGATTTTTTCAATGGCTTGCCATCTCAGAGTGGTACTGCTTTTGTTGTGTGAATCTTTAAAATGTCTGACCAAGGGGGTAGTTGCCTCTCCCATTTTGATGGTGGACAAATGGTTACGTATTCGGACATTAACCTCAGTTGAGGTGAGTCCTACATATTGCAGCTTACATTCCACACAGGACAGAACGTATATGACATAGGAGGATGTACAGTTTAGGCAGGAGGTTATTTTGAACACTTCACCTGTGACTTCTGAATGAAATTCATTCGAGATAGTGGCTTTGTCACACGGTTTACATCTGGCCCTGCCACATCTGTACATCCCCCTATGCCTCAGCCAAGAGCTTTCTTCTGTGGCTGTTATTCTGGGTAATTCAGAGGGTGCCAAATAGTTACCTATGGTCTTGCTTTTCCGATATGAGCATCTGAGGCCCCTATCCACACTATCTACAAGTCTGTCGTCAGCTTTGAGTAGATGGAAGTGTTTGTTGATTATACCACAGATGTTCTTATAATCTGTGCTATAATCGGTTACAAATGTGACCTTTCCTTCCTGAGTGGATGGATTGGAGGATCTTAATGATCCCTGTAAGAGTGCCTTCCTATCCAGTCTATCTACCTGTGACTTCGCTTGTTTGACAGTATATTTGGCATAGCCCCTTTTCAAGAGTCTCTTCTCCAGATCTCTGCTTTGTGCCTGATAAGTGCTCTCATCTGTACAGTTTCTTTTTGTTCTGATAAGTTCACCTTTAGCCACTGCAAGTGGAACTTGCTTAGGATGGCAACTCTTTGCATGAAGCAAAGTGTTTCTTGTAATGGGTTTCCGATAAGTACTAGTTCTGACTCTTTTATTTTCAGCAACTGTTAGGGTAAGGTCTAGAAAATGTATCTGACTAGTATTGGTCTCATGAGTGAATCTGAGACCTATGCTGTTGTTATTCAGTTTGGTCATAAAATCAGACATTTCATTGTCTGTACCCTGCCAGACAAGCAAGAGATCATCTATGTATCGCCTATAGAAGGCGATACATAATCTGTGATCATTTTCTTCTCCATAGATGTGGGACAGCTCCCACCAACCCATAAAAAGGTTGGCGTATGAGGGCGCAAATTTGGCCCCCATTGCTGTCCCACACCTCTGGAGAAAAAAGTCCTCATTAAACCTAAAATAATTATGCTTGAGGAGAAAGTTAGTGACTCTCAGAATATACCTGATGAATGTTTCATCAAAATAGGAAGATTCCTCTAGAAAGAAGGTTATAGCTTTTATTCCTTCTTCATGTGGAATAGAGGAGTACAGAGCCATGACATCGATTGTCAGCCACTTAAACTGGCTTTCCCAATTGAAGTCTTCCATAAGATTTAATAAATCTTTCGTATCTCTTATGTGGCTCTGTAAGCGGACCACAAACGGATAGAGGATTGCATCAAGCCATTGTGACAGATGCTCAAGGAGGGACCCTATGCCACTCACAATGGGCCGTCCTTGAACATCCGTCAAGCTCTTATGCACCTTTGGAAGATGGTGGAAGATGGGCACAACAGGATTCTTTACAAAAAGAAAATCATGTGTTTGTAGATTCAGGTGCCCATCCTCCAGACCATCATCCAAAAGTGATCGTAGTTCCTTTTGAAAAGGAACGGTGGGATCCCTTGTTAGTCTCACATAATTGTTAGTATCATTGAGTTGTCGCTCTGCTTCACTAATGTAAGCACTTCTGTCCTGGACTACCACTGACCCCCCTTTATCCGCTGAGCGGATGATAAGGTTTTTGTTTTTCTGTAACTCTAGTAGAGCTTGTTTCTCTTTGTGGGACAAATTTGCTTTGTGCTCACCTCCATCCGTCATATGTGACAGCTGTGTGAGATCTTGTTCTATCCTGTTGTAGAAAGTTTCCAGGATGGGGCCCCTAGACTGTATGGGATAGAATGTTGATTTATTCTTGAAACCATTAAAATTCTTAATCGTATGTGTGGGATTATCATTTTCCCCTACACAGGCCAAGTTTTGTAGTGTGATCAGATCACAAGTTTCTGAAAAATCCAAGAGCTGTGAATTTTCAGGGCCATGCTGGAATGATGTTATGTTCTCAGGGTCCTCAGCCCTCCTCTCATTACTCCCCTGAAAATGTTTTCTAAGGGTGAGATTTCTGATTAGTCTGTTTACATCCAGCATGGTCCTGAAAAGGTCAAATGAGCAAGAGGGGGCAAAATTTAAGCCCAGACTTAGTACTTTCAATTGTGTATGTGTCAAAGTAATTGAGGAAAGATTGATAACATTATACTCTTTTATTGGTATTTCGTAGCTCTGTTTCCTCTCTTGGGATACCTGTTCTGTTTGTGCTGACCTATTCCAGTTTTGTCCTGAGCCTGGTGAAAAACCTGCTCGAACTCCCTGCGGTCTTCCCCCACATTGGAAATGTTGCTACTTATCTGTTGACTAGTACTACCCACATACTTAGATACTGTGCCACTTTTCTGTTTGTTATCTGAATGAGGATTACTTTTGGGATTACTTTTACTCTGTTTCACTTGTATTATTTCTGGGGCACTTTCTTGAAGTGTAACCTGCTTGTGTGTATTTTTTAGTATCCCCTTGGGTGCAATCTCCTGCTCTTCCCCACTTGAGGCTCCCATTTCTCCTCCTGATTCGAATTCACTATCTGTGGTTCTGCCTGGGCCTGTATGAGTACTATTGAAGTTAGAATTGGTCCCTCTCCCTCTTCCTCTGTTCCTGCTCCGTGATCTCCCTCTCCTACTATTAGACCTCCCACCTTGTCTCCTATTGGTGTGACTCCATATATAAACTGATTGTGTGTCATAATCTAGTTGATCTCTTTGATACTTTATATGTTTACGGTTGAGGATAATATTTTTTGACTCTTTGAGTGTTAGACAGAGCATTTAGACAAATGGGTAATACATACACTCTCACGTACCTCAGCAGTAAACAGAATAAAACAATAGAGAAGTAAAAGAAGTGTCTCTGTTATGCACTTACATAAGGATATTGATTAGTAAGCATAATGTACAATAAGTCACCAGTCCAGTGAAACTTATCAGAGGTCTTCAAAGTAGATATTTAAAAACTCCAATAAGAACTTTATTCACTATAGGTACGATTCTCTATTAGTTAGTGTTATAATTTAGGTACATAGTTAATGCACTGAACATGGGTGCTGCGCTAAACAGAGGGTTTAAATACAACGTAAAGTAATATACACAATTTATTTTAAACACCTTAATGATGGTCATACAGTGCATTAGGTCCCAAATCTCAAATAACTTTTCATAGTTTTCCATATCCACACGCATATACAAACACAAGAATGTAACTCTTCAACAAAAGTTAGTAGTTGGTCAGTAGCATAAAATAATCAGGCAGGGAATAGGTTAACACAGCACTTTAGTTCTAACATTGTAAATGTGCAATTTTGTTTTAACCAATTAGAATTAACTTTGTCTTTTAAAAGGTTAGCACTGATGCACTCAATCAAGCTATGATTACGGCACACAGCCGAAACATGTCAGCTTGAGTACACAGTGCTCAATGTTTCTTTGCTGTAGGACCCCTCCAGGGACTTTTTAATGGAGAACAAATAAAGTTGTTTTTAACCTACTTATCTGACCTACGGATCGAATTCTTTCTTCATCTTTTTGTGCATCTATGGCCAGGATCCGGGGTCACAAGCTCGGCAACTTTCTTCCTAAAGGATACAGGCAATAGTGCTTTCACTACGAAACTACTGCGGCGCCAGTAACAGATATCCGGCGCAAGGATCTGACGTCACTCTACCACGTGGACACGGAGGACTCCTGACGCTACAGACGTCCAAGGCAGCCCTGGTGCTGCAAGCGGGGAGACCGAAAGAGAGAGGCAGGAGGACCGCTGTATTAGACCGAGAGGCCACGACAGTAATCGTGAGTTGCAAGCGGCCATAGGCTGCACGGGGCCTGGTCCCCAGCACTTATACACATATTGCATTTGATGTATAGCCTTAGTCTGAAACGCACAACCTGACCCACAGATAAATGTACAGGGTGGATGGACTCTCACCACTTTCTCCATGATGCTCAGAGTGAACGGTAGTGCAAGCACATAAAGAAAGTGTTCATATGTTGTTGGACTGAAATATTATGCCTTTGTTGTAGCAACACAGACCCCTGACTTTGATGTTTGTTGTTTGTATTGAATGCTATCTGGCAGCATTACTGTGTAGCACAACATTAAGAGCTCACTTACAAAATGGAGGGGTCCGTAGCTAACTTTTATTCCCTACTACCGGCTGCTGAGAGGGGATATGGAGACCAGGACTTTGATACAGTATTTTCTTTGGACATTTCCACATACTCATTAAGTGAATTATTTGATAGAATGGAGCAACTACTTGTTAGGGAACATAAGCTCCAGTTCGATATATGGACTTTTGAAAAGTACATCAAACTTAACATCATACCAAGGGGTTTGAGGATAAGCAAGTTTCCAACATTTGAAACACAGGACTCTGAGTTTATTACTAAATGGAACTTTGTATTAACAGAATGCTCATTAAGATTAATGAATCTGCTAATCAATTACAAAAGTAAAATGCTTGAAAATATTAGGCAAGAAATAGATGAATTGCAACAAGTATTGAATAGCAAAAGAATGGAGATAGATTATCCCAAATTTGACTGCATTTTAAGATCTGCACTCACAGAGTCAAAAAATATTATCCTCAACCGTAAACATATAAAGTATCAAAGAGATCAACTAGATTATGACACACAATCAGTTTATATATGGAGTCACACCAATAGGAGACAAGGTGGGAGGTCTAATAGTAGGAGAGGGAGATCACGGAGCAGGAACAGAGGAAGAGGGAGAGGGACCAATTCTAACTTCAATAGTACTCATACAGGCCCAGGCAGAACCACAGATAGTGAATTCGAATCAGGAGGAGAAATGGGAGCCTCAAGTGGGGAAGAGCAGGAGATTGCACCCAAGGGGATACTAAAAAATACACACAAGCAGGTTACACTTCAAGAAAGTGCCCCAGAAATAATACAAGTGAAACAGAGTAAAAGTAATCCCAAAAGTAATCCTCATTCAGATAACAAACAGAAAAGTGGCACAGTATCTAAGTATGTGGGTAGTACTAGTCAACAGATAAGTAGCAACATTTCCAATGTGGGGGAAGACCGCAGGGAGTTCGAGCAGGTTTTTCACCAGGCTCAGGACAAAACTGGAATAGGTCAGCACAAACAGAACAGGTATCCCAAGAGAGGAAACAGAGCTACGAAATACCAATAAAAGAGTATAATGTTATCAATCTTTCCTCAATTACTTTGACACATACACAATTGAAAGTACTAAGTCTGGGCTTAAATTTTGCCCCCTCTTGCTCATTTGACCTTTTCAGGACCATGCTGGATGTAAACAGACTAATCAGAAATCTCACCCTTAGAAAACATTTTCAGGGGAGTAATGAGAGGAGGGCTGAGGACCCTGAGAACATAACATCATTCTAGCATGGCCCTGAAAATTCACAGCTCTTGGATTTTTCAGAAACTTGTGATCTGATCACACTACAAAACTTGGCCTGTGTAGGGGAAAATGATAATCCCACACATACGATTAAGAATTTTAATGGTTTCAAGAATAAATCAACATTCTATCCCATACAGTCTAGGGGCCCCATCCTGGAAACTTTCTACAACAGGATAGAACAAGATCTCACACAGCTGTCACATATGACGGATGGAGGTGAGCACAAAGCAAATTTGTCCCACAAAGAGAAACAAGCTCTACTAGAGTTACAGAAAAACAAAAACCTTATCATCCGCTCAGCGGATAAAGGGGGGTCAGTGGTAGTCCAGGACAGAAGTGCTTACATTAGTGAAGCAGAGCGACAACTCAATGATACTAACAATTATGTGAGACTAACAAGGGATCCCACCGTTCCTTTTCAAAAGGAACTACGATCACTTTTGGATGATGGTCTGGAGGATGGGCACCTGAATCTACAAACACATGATTTTCTTTTTGTAAAGAATCCTGTTGTGCCCATCTTCCACCATCTTCCAAAGGTGCATAAGAGCTTGACGGATGTTCAAGGACGGCCCATTGTGAGTGGCATAGGGTCCCTCCTTGAGCATCTGTCACAATGGCTTGATGCAATCCTCTATCCGTTTGTGGTCCGCTTACAGAGCCACATAAGAGATACGAAAGATTTATTAAATCTTATGGAAGACTTCAATTGGGAAAGCCAGTTTAAGTGGCTGACAATCGATGTCATGGCTCTGTACTCCTCTATTCCACATGAAGAAGGAATAAAAGCTATAACCTTCTTTCTAGAGGAATCTTCCTATTTTGATGAAACATTCATCAGGTATATTCTGAGAGTCACTAACTTTCTCCTCAAGCATAATTATTTTAGGTTTAATGAGGACTTTTTTCTCCAGAGGTGTGGGACAGCAATGGGGGCCAAATTTGCGCCCTCATACGCCAACCTTTTTATGGGTTGGTGGGAGCTGTCCCACATCTATGGAGAAGAAAATGATCACAGATTATGTATCGCCTTCTATAGGCGATACATAGATGATCTCTTGCTTGTCTGGCAGGGTACAGACAATGAAATGTCTGATTTTATGACCAAACTGAATAACAACAGCATAGGTCTCAGATTCACTCATGAGACCAATACTAGTCAGATACATTTTCTAGACCTTACCCTAACAGTTGCTGAAAATAAAAGAGTCAGAACTAGTACTTATCGGAAACCCATTACAAGAAACACTTTGCTTCATGCAAAGAGTTGCCATCCTAAGCAAGTTCCACTTGCAGTGGCTAAAGGTGAACTTATCAGAACAAAAAGAAACTGTACAGATGAGAGCACTTATCAGGCACAAAGCAGAGATCTGGAGAAGAGACTCTTGAAAAGGGGCTATGCCAAATATACTGTCAAACAAGCGAAGTCACAGGTAGATAGACTGGATAGGAAGGCACTCTTACAGGGATCATTAAGATCCTCCAATCCATCCACTCAGGAAGGAAAGGTCACATTTGTAACCGATTATAGCACAGATTATAAGAACATCTGTGGTATAATCAACAAACACTTCCATCTACTCAAAGCTGACGACAGACTTGTAGATAGTGTGGATAGGGGCCTCAGATGCTCATATCGGAAAAGCAAGACCATAGGTAACTATTTGGCACCCTCTGAATTACCCAGAATAACAGCCACAGAAGAAAGCTCTTGGCTGAGGCATAGGGGGATGTACAGATGTGGCAGGGCCAGATGTAAACCGTGTGACAAAGCCACTATCTCGAATGAATTTCATTCAGAAGTCACAGGTGAAGTGTTCAAAATAACCTCCTGCCTAAACTGTACATCCTCCTATGTCATATACGTTCTGTCCTGTGTGGAATGTAAGCTGCAATATGTAGGACTCACCTCAACTGAGGTTAATGTCCGAATACGTAACCATTTGTCCACCATCAAAATGGGAGAGGCAACTACCCCCTTGGTCAGACATTTTAAAGATTCACACAACAAAAGCAGTACCACTCTGAGATGGCAAGCCATTGAAAAAATCAAAACCCCTTTAAGAGGTGGGGACAGGAATTTAATTTTGGGAAAAAGAGAGATGTATTGGATCTTTAAACTCCAAACAAGAGTGCCAAGGGGTCTTAACTCCGAATATGATCTAATTAACTATTGGCAATAACAATAAACAGCATTGTAGAACAATATATATATTCACATAACATTACCAAGCAACCACTAAGTACCACAGATTTATAGATCTCGAAAATTCACATAATATACTATTGAGTAAAAGCTTTGAGTGTTAGACAGAGCATTTAGACAAATGGGTAATACATACACTCTCACGTACCTCAGCAGTAAACAGAATAAAACAATAGAGAAGTAAAAGAAGTGTCTCTGTTATGCACTTACATAAGGATATTGATTAGTAAGCATAATGTACAATAAGTCACCAGTCCAGTGAAACTTATCAGAGGTCTTCAAAGTAGATATTTAAAAACTCCAATAAGAACTTTATTCACTATAGGTACGATTCTCAATTAGTTAGTGTTATAATTTAGGTACATAGTTAATGCACTGAACATGGGTGCTGCGCTAAACAGAGGGTTTAAATACAACGTAAAGTAATATACACAATTTATTTTAAACACCTTAATGATGGTCATACAGTGCATTAGGTCCCAAATCTCAAATAACTTTTCATAGTTTTCCATATCCACACGCATATACAAACACAAGAATGTAACTCTTCAACAAAAGTTAGTAGTTGGTCAGTAGCATAAAATAATCAGGCAGGGAATAGGTTAACACAGCACTTTAGTTCTAACATTGTAAATGTGCAATTTTGTTTTAACCAATTAGAATTAACTTTGTCTTTTAAAAGGTTAGCACTGATGCACTCAATCAAGCTATGATTACGGCACACAGCCGAAACATGTCAGCTTGAGTACACAGTGCTCAATGTTTCTTTGCTGTAGGACCCCTCCAGGGACTTTTTAATGGAGAACAAATAAAGTTGTTTTTAACCTACTTATCTGACCTACGGATCGAATTCTTTCTTCATCTTTTTGTATATATATATATATGTTTATCTCAAAGCCGTGTTAGTTTTTATATATTTTTTGAAAATCGATAGAGGCCGCGGCCACTGCACAACCTCTTGCTTTCCATATAAACTCTTATATGAACTTTTATTTGAACTTTTATATGTCTCTTAATGCATAATTGTGTTTTTATATGTGTTAAAATTGTTTATAAAAATTGTCTATAAAGGTTGGTTAACTTATTACATTACAAATTCCTTTAACTATTACCATAAACTGCTTCCCAGCATTATCTATAAGTAAGCATTATAACGAATTAATCAATTAACACATCTACCACATGCAAGTGTTCATAAAGTTCTATAAATCTACCAGTCTGCACAATAGTGTATAAAGTAATTTAAAGTACCTTCCCAAACCCACATGCAGGTTATTACATTTATAATATATCCTAGATCTTAAACGGTTGATATTGATTATGCTGCAAAATCTTAACTGTTTGAAACATTTTTCCCAATTTACGAATGTTCTCATGAGATTTTATCTTATTTTATATTTATGCTATAGCACCAAATAAACAAATCTTGTTTTAATAGAAACATGTTCCCACTAGATGTTTATTCCCCCCATTCAGGTATTAGCTCCCTAGCTCTCTCTTTCCTGATTTCACCTTTCCCTTAATTTTTCCATTGGACGCATAGAGGAAGCTTCCTTTAGAATTAAGAGCATATACCCTAACAGCGCAGAGAATATATCCCTACCAGTGTACCTCTTACACTGTCCGTGTGCCCAGTATTACGTTGGGAAGATGTAGGGAACGATAAAAGAGAGGATGGTGAACCACGGAGTGGTGATTACACAGGCTCTGGAAAAGGGACAATCTGACTAGCTGATGGCAAGGCACTGTGCAGAACAGGCACATCCAGTGTCCTCCATAAGATAAGTCCTGATTGACCACGTTCCGAAACAGAAAAGGGGAGATATTGGAACAAAATGCTGCTAGCCCATGAGGCACAATGGATATACCGACTGGGAACTATCCAACTGGGAGACCTTAATTCAATACCAGACCTGAAATATCTGATTTAAAATTTAGTGGGTGCTACAGGCTAGGGGTCATTTGTCATCCTTTGGTGATTTTTACACCAGCAGGGGTTCTTCTAATCAGGCAGTACTTGGGGATTAATATCCGTGGGTGCTGCCTGTCTTGAGCCATCACTGTGAAAGTGAGCTGTTACCCGATATTGCACAAGAAACTCCTAATATGGTTTAAATGCAGATGGGTAGTGGTACTAGAGGAAACAACTATGCGGTGTAACATTATTTGGCTTAAGCCTATAAGATACATGTGTGAATATAATGCTATCTAAAGTTGGAGTAAAATAGCAGGTAAACACATAGTAGGATCAGATACTAGAGCTGGAATAGGGTGATTCGTAGAGAGAAAAAATGTCTGAAGTACTTACGAACAATTTTGCATATTAACCAGGAGAGTAATGGTACCCATTAAGCTATTGAATCTCTTATAGCTAGATTAAAAGTAAGCAGAAGGCTGGGAGTAATGCAAGTTTAACACTGTAATTAGTGTAACAACAGGGTTACAAGCACATATGAAAAGTCAGTTTGCACAAGTCTGTTAATGTGTTGTAAATACCTGTATATGTATTAAGCTGATAAGTATAATATATGTTGTAATGTGTACTGATGCAATGTTTTTAGTCTAAACAATTTGTTTTTTTACACAATTGAGTGCAGTGATAGCCGAAACAGGAAGTGCAGGTTGGAACTTCCTGTTTGACTGTTTTACACAAGACATGATGTGTAAGTGTGTAATATACACTAAGGAGAACTTTGAGGCACTTTAGACTTGAGAATGTTTAGTCTAAAACAATATATGATTGTGTTTCAAACAGAGGCGTAACTAGAAACCACAGGGCCCAGGTGCAAGAATCCAAGCAGGGCCCCCTGCCGCCCCCCCCCCCCAAAAAAAGAGACTTTTAATACTTTTTTTTCAACATTTAACACAAAAAAAAGAAAAAAAATCATTTTTGTGTGTGCTGTATACATAAATATATTTAGCTGACAGTGCTGTATACACACACATATATAGCTAAATGTGTTGTATACACACGCATATATATATATATATATATATATATATATATATATGGCTGCTGTATACACACACACACATATATATATATATATATATATATATATATATATATAATACCCAGAAAAAATGCACTCTCAGGTCTTTCACAAACAAGTTACTTTTATTCCTGTAACGTTTTCGGAGATCTTGCCTCCTTCATCAGCATGATGCTGATGAAGGAGGCAAGACCTCCGAAAACGTTACAGGAATAAAAGTAACTTGTTTGTGAAAGACCTGGGAGTGCATTTTTTCTGGGTATTATCTTTTACAAAGTTGCACCCAGGCAGTTTTCCTTTGTGGGCAAGATCCGGTGTTTTGGATACCTATATATATATATATACATATATATATATATGTAGCTGACTGTGCTGTATACACACATGTATATATTTATATATATATATATATATATATATATATACAGCCCTAGTCTGGTGTTTAAGACACTAAAGTTGTGATACCTAAGCATCTATATCCCCATAGATTGTTTACTTGCCAACCAAACAATAAACCTGTCAATATTAAAAGCCGAGTGTTTAAATGCTTACACCTACTAAGTGCCACTTACAGCCACCCACCTAGTGCACTCCTGCTGCTCACACTGCATAGCCACTTACAGTTACTCACCTGTCTGCCTCCCCTTCCTCTCTGTAGGTCTGGGCCAGTCCCATGAGGCAGCCCAGACACAGGCAGACGGCTACGGGCATACATTGGCACAGTGTGGGGCAGCTTCTTCTCTCGTCCTTGCCTAACTAGTCCCGTACAGCTCACCTACTGGTGTTCGAGCAGTGCTGCCCCAGCATGTGGTATCAGTTCACAGGGCTGGGCGGCAGGGGGCGCTGGAAGCAAGGAGCCTGGGATACACAGCAAGCAGTGGCTGCGGAGAGGGAGCACTAGTCAGATAGCTGGTTGCAGAACCCGGGGTATAGTGGGGGAGGTGGGGCAGAGGCCAGGCTGCCAGCTAAGGCATCGGAAGGACACTATCAGGCTGGGACAGGATAATAATAAGCAACTAAAACAAACAATCCCATCATCTACCCAACCCCATGACTTACCATTCTAAAGTCCATCAGACTTTTTACATACAGAAGTCCCAGGCTCAGCCGCTATGTGATTGGATCAGCCAATAGGATTGAAGCTCAATCCTATTGGCTGATTGCATCAGCCAATAGGATTTTTTCACCTTTAATTCCAATTGGCTGATAGAATTCTATTAGCCAATCAGAATTCAAGTGGCACCATCTTGGATGACATCACTTAAAGGAACCTTCATTCTTCGCTAGATGTCAAGAGAAGAGGATGCTACGCGCCGGATGTCTTGAAGATGGACCCGCTCCGTGCCGGATGGATGAAGATAGAAGATGCCGTCTGGATGAAGACTTCTGCCTGGTTGGATGAAGACTTCTGCCACTTTGTTGAGGACTTCTGCCGGCTTCGTTGAGGATGGATGTTGGGTCTTCAAAAACTGTAAGTGGATCTTGGGGGTTAGTGTTAGGTTTTTTTAAGGGTTCATTTGGTGGGTTTTATTTTTAGATTAGGGTTTGGGCACTTGAAAAAGAGCTAAATGCCCTTTTAAGGGCAATGCCCATCCAAATGCCCTTTTCAGGGCAATGGGGAGCTTAGTTTTTTTTTGGTT
Organism: Bombina bombina; assembly: GCF_027579735.1. Taxonomy (NCBI): domain Eukaryota; kingdom Metazoa; phylum Chordata; class Amphibia; order Anura; family Bombinatoridae; genus Bombina; species Bombina bombina. The sequence continues at coordinate 648,975,857 of NC_069499.1, read as the reverse complement.
AGGATTTTATTTGGGTGGTTGGTTGTGTGGGTGGTGGGTTTTACTGTTGGGGGGTTGTTTGTATTTTTTTTTTACAGGTTAAAGAGCTGATTTCTTTGGGGCAATGCCCCGCAAAAGGCCCTTTTAAGGCCTATTGGTAGGTTAGTTTAGGCTAGGTTTTTTTTTATTTTGGGGGGCTTTTTTATTTTGATAGGGCTATTAGATTAAGTGTAATTAGTTTAAATATCTAATAATTTCTTTTTTTTATTTTGTGTAATTTAGTGTTTTTTTTTGTAATTTAGGTAATTGCATTTAATTTATGTAACTGATTTAATTGTAGTTTAAGGTTAGGTGTTAGTGTAACTCAGGATAGGTTTTATTTACAGGTAAATTTGTATTTATTTTAACTAGGTACCTTGTAAATAGTTAATAACGATTTACTAACTAGTCTACCTAGTTAAAATAAATACAAACTTGCCTGTAAAATAAAAATAAAACCTAAGCTAAATACAATGTAACTATTATTTATATTGTAGCTAGCTTAGGGTTTATTTTAAGTATGTAAGTATTTAGTTTTAAATAAGAATTATTTAGGTAATAATAGTAGGTTTTATTTAGATTTATTTTAATTATTTTTAAGTTTGGGGGTGTTAGGGTTAGGTTTAGACTTAGGTTTAGGGGTTAATAAATTTAGTATAGTGGCGGCCACATTGGGGGCGGCAGATTAGGGGTTAATAACTGTAGGTAGGTGGCAGCGATTTTAGGGGTGGCAGATTAGGGGTTAATAATATTTAACTAGTGTTTGTGATGCGGGAGTGTGGCGGTTTAGGGGTTAATATGTTTATTATAGTGGCGGTGATGTCCGGAGCGGCAGATTAGGGGTTAATAATTTTATTTTAGTGTTTGTGATGCGGGAGGGCCTTGGTTTAGGGGTTAATAGGTAGTTTATGGGTGTTAGTGTACTTTTTAGCACTTTAGTTATGAGTTTTATGTTACAGCTTTGTAGCACAGAACTCATAACTACTGACTTTCAGTTTACGGTATCGATCTTGGCAGTATAGGGTGTACCGCTTACTTTTTGGCCTCCCAGGCAGACTCGTAATACCGGAGCAAAGGAAGTCTCATTGAAAAAGGACTTTTTGAAAGCTGTGATAATTACGTTGCGTTACGGCCAAAAAAGTGTGCGGTGTCCCTAAACTTTCAAGACTCGTAATACCAGTGGTAGTGAAAAAGAGCCTTAACGCTGCTTTTTCACTCTTACCACAAAACTCGTAATCTAGCCATATATATTTATTGTACATATTTCAAATTCCAATTTTCTTTAATTAGAAGAAATATTCTTTGGATTTTAAAATATATACAGCTAGATTACGAGTTTTGAGCGCTATTGGGAAAGTAAAGAACACAACAAAAGTTGCGTTATTTAACCCCCTATATTGCTGCCATTACAAGTTTAAAAAAAATAGGCTTGTGCGGGCGATATGGCTGTGTTGAGCTCCATACCGCACCAAAAACAAGCGATGTGTTTGACATACTCGTGCACGCTTTCCCCATAGACATCAATGGAGAGAGCGGGTCAGAAAAAACCTAACTCCTGCAATCGCAGAAAGAAAACCTCAGTAACGCAGCCCTATTGATGTCTATGAGGAAAAAGAAAATACGGTTTAAACCTAACACCCTAACATAAACCCTACGTCTAAACACCCCTAATCTGCTGCCTGACATCGCCGACGCCTGCCTACAGTTATTAACCCCTAATCTGCCGCTCCCGATATAGCCGCCACCTAAATAAAGGTATTTACCCCTAATCTGCCTCTCCCGATATCGCCGCCACTATACTAAAGTTATTAACCCCTATTCCGCCGCACCCCAAAATCGCTGCCATTATAATAGATCTAATACTCAAAAAGTGACCACACCACCTACAAGCTTAAACTATAATATGCTCCGGCACGGGATGGAGTCTGGTCCTTGACTCAATACTAATATAATACAAATAAATCCCAGCCAATGAGTCTTAGAAATCTTTCAACAAAGAATTTTAATAGTGTATGTTGCTTCACACTATATAATGATAAATCAGAAAAAAATAATTAAATGTGAGCAGGAAAAGACAAAATGTAAGCTCACTCACATCCACACATACCCCATCCACCATACACATCCGTACCATATAATAAATAATAATATGTTATAAGATAAACAAAATAAACAAAGTAATCATAACACCCCCAGGGCGTCCCCAGGGGGTGAAGAACAGCACCACCTGTCAAAAATCAAGTTACTGTACAGCTTTAAGACAAACCAGGATAGTTCTTAATTTTGAAAACAAAAATTGCATCAAATGTATCCAAGGTGTTGAAAAAGTTACTGGAACAAGTTCATCTCATTTTATTCCGGATACTTTGTAGATAACTTGTAATGTTTGTAGTTTCAACTCTTATCCGGTTACTTGTAAATAGTGTATTATGTGTTATATTATAATAGATCTATTAACCCCTATTCCGCCGCTCCCCAACATTGCCGCAACTAAATAAAGCTATTAACCCCTATACCTCTGGCCTCCCACATCAAAACAATCTAAATTAAACTAACCCCTAACCCTAACGTAATCCTAACCCTTGCAGCCCCTAATTTAAACATAATTAAAATAGATCTAAATTAAATTTACAATTATTAGCTAAATAATACTTAGTTAAAACTAAATACTTACCTGTTAAATCAAACCTATGCTAGCTACAATATAACTAATAGTTATATTGTAGCTAGCTTAGGTTTTATTTTTATTTCACAGGTAAGTTTGTATTTATTTTAACTAGGTAGACTAGTTAGTAAATAGTTATTAACTATTTACTAACTACCTAGTTAAAAGAAATACAAACTTACCTGTGAAATAAAACCTAAGTTACCTTACACTAAAACCTACCATTACAAAAAATAAAAAAAACTATTATTACAAAAAATAAAAAAAACTACCATTACAAAAAATACAAAAAAAACTATTATTACAAAAAATAAAAAAACCTACCATTACAAAAAAAAGAAATTATCCAAAATAATAAAAAATTATTCCTTTTCTAATACCCTTTAAATAATAAAAAAAAAACACCTCAAAATAAAAAAGCCTAACCTAAAATAAACTACCAAGGGCCCTTAAAAGGGCCTTTTGTAGGGCATTGCCCTAAATTAAACAGCTCTTTTGCTACAAAAAAACCCTAATAGTACACAAACCCCCACACCCTAAACTACCAAGGGCCCATAAAAGGGCCTTTTGGGGGGCCCTTAAAAGGGCCTTTTGTAGGGCATTGCCCTAAAGATAATAGCTCTTTCGATACAAAAGAAAAACAAACAAATACATTACACAAAATAACAAACAAATTATCCAAAATAATAAAAATTATTCCTATTCTAATACCCATTAAAAAAAAAAACACCCCAAAATAATAAACCTAATCTAGAATAAACTATCAATGGCCCTTAAAAGGGCCTTTTTAGGACATTGCCCTAAAGATATCAGCTCTCTTTCTGGAAAAAAATACAAACCCCCACCCCCCAAAACCCACAATATAAAAAAAATATCTAAAAAACCTAAGCTACCCATTGCCCTGAAAAGGGCATTTGGATGGGCATTGCCCTTAAATGGGCATCTAGCTCTTTTACTGCCCAATCCAAAATCTAAAAATAAAACCCACTCAAAAAATCCTTAAAAAAACCTAACACTGGGGGGCGGAGCTTAGCCACGCAGGATGATGGCTGCTTTCTGAAAGAGCTCTCATCTCCTACTCCGGCTAAAAGCACTCTAATGACACGCAACCTTCCCTAACCTCTTCCCTAAACCTATAGGGTCAACTAGAATCACTCTCCGCTACCATCCAGTACAAATAGGATCTAATTAAGAGCGGCACCTAACATCTTTCAGAACGGAGACTCACCAGCACGCTCTCCTCATACCAGGGGCCCTCATTCCCGGACCATCCTAGCACCCGCTAAATCACTATTGTATTGAATCACAGTGCCTGAAACACAAAACACAGTGACCTGCTGCAGATTGAAAAGTGCACTCTTCAGGCCAACTAACGGACACACTGAGGCCCACTGGACCGCCGCGCCGAAGCCACGTGGCCGACAGCAATCACGTCGGAGCGTTCTTGCTCCTCATATGACTCAGTGAAGCGGAGTCTGAGAGAACAGAAAAAGCAGTGAGTACTCTCCCGAATGTATTGTGGGCTGTTATCCCGGCACTTACTAGCCGTAAGGGGTCATTAAGTTAATGGTGAGGCGGAGGTTAGTCAGGTGTGTACAGCTCAAATCACACACAGTTGCGGCCTAAATTGCACCTTAAGAATTGGAATTTTCAGCACACAATTTCGATAACGAAGTGAAGTAGTCAGCTTCACATTTAGCTTCATATTTAGCTTTAATTTCTCTCTCTGGACAGAGGGCCTAAGGCACAACAACCTGCTGCACAAGCTTTATTCTTCAACGTTAACAAAAAAGGGGACAGCCCGGTTTAAACAAAGTGAACACTCCTTAAATCCACTAAATTCACAGACTTTACTGGACACTAATGTAATGCCTTGCAAAAGACAGACCAAACCAGACAAACTGAATTCTGCCAAAACCCTCAGTCACTATCTTAAACCTGCGCAGCCTATTACACCCGCTTGCCCAGAAGATATTTTAACCTCCTCACTATCTATAGCGCAACCCACTCACTCCGCAGATATCCCAAACGCCACGTATCTTACTAAAAACGATATCATGCATCTCTCTTCTAAAGAAGACATTAAGGAAGTTATGCAAGAGATGCGAAGTTTATTTGGGGACTTGAGAAAAGACATTGGGGCACTTGACCAAAGGGTGATAACTTTAGAAGAAAAACAAGAGGTCATGGAATGCAACTTTCAGAAAACTTCAACTCATACGCTGGAGCAGGACCGCAAGATTGATACTCTTGCTGACAAACTAGAAGATCTAGAAAACAGGGCTCGCCGCAACAACTTGCGGATAAGGGGAGTTTCAGAGACAGTTTTTCCTCCAGCCATAGAGGGTTATTTGCAAGCCCTATTCAAAATTATAAGAAAGGACCCATCTGCTGATGACATCCCTATTGAAAGGGCCCACAGGGCCATAAGGCCTAAACCCCCTCCTAAAGCCCCACCCAGGGACATAATAGTTAAGTTCACTAGATACAAGGATAAAGAGGAGCTTCTACGATGTGCTAGAGTCAATCACCCCATTTTTCATGCCGGGGAAGAAATCTCACTGTTCTCTGATCTATCACAAGCAACCCTCCAGAAACGGCGTGAACTTGCCCACATTACATCTACCCTTAGGAACCACAAACTTCCATATAGATGGGGGTTCCCGGTGTCCCTTATCGTCTCAAACAACAACAAAACGATGACTTAGAGGCCTGGAGATGACTCTGAAGCCTTCTACAAGGAACTCTCCATTCCTCAAACGACGACAGCACCTCCCGACTCTGCTCATATCACCCCGACACCCCGAATCACTGCGGGGCCATCTACAGCAGGATTGGATCCCCACCGTTGACACTCTCCACCCTTCTTCCCTTCTGCACATGTTTACATCTATACACAGTGATGTGATGCCACTATCTAGACAGAGATGGAACCAGACTGCTAGATCTGTCCTTACAGGATGGGGTTTTTGTGGATTACCCACAGATTGGGTGATAACTCCTTCAAGGAAAAGAGCGGCAGGTTCATTTCTTCAGCGAGACAGTATCCTTTTTAAAAAAAAAAAAAAAAAAAAAAACGCTCTTTGCTTCCAATCTGAACAGTTGAAATTGTTTGTTTGTTCTCATTTGAATTTTATAATTGTAAATATACTACTGTTTTCGTTTTTTGAATCTGTTTGTGGTTTTAGGTTGTTTTCTCTTTAGGTACACAAAGTTGGACTTCATCCTGATAAATACGGTTTTGTAAGTTTCTTTCTGTATATCCTAGAGGATTGGTAATGCATCTAACTTTAGTAGACTATACTAATGTTTTGTACCCTTCAGCAACCAACTTGTAATACTATCTTGCATAACACCTTAACCCTTATTACACCATTCCACCCTCTTTACTCTACCTCTAGAGTTAAACACAAACAACCCCACCCCACAATGCAACTGAGACACATATCCACTAACCACCTCTGCTTGTAACTAACATGCCCACACTCAGATTCCACACGATTTTAACATAGACAATGCCGTTGTGGGCACAGGAATGCAATAGATCTCAAAGAAGCCTATTGTCTCTTCTAAGACCCTTCCCCCCATACACTCATTCTTAATATATGTTGACCCTAACCCCCCCTCCTTCTCCCTTCAAGACCCAATTTGCGTGCCTATTAGACTTAAAGACCAATATAAATGTATATTTTTACTTTGCCGGTTAGGGAGATACTTCCCCTTTGTACTACTCTCTACTGATACCTCTCTCTGCTATTTTATATAGCATTTCCACGCCTCTTCTCTTGGTGCACCTTTGTTGCGCGATCCTCTCACCCTTAACTTTACTAAACACCTACACTCCTCTCTCCACTTTTCTTTATCAAGGTCGCCTTCTCTCTCTACTTTAGCCCACTTTTTCCCCCTTTTTTTTTTTTTTTTTTCTTTTCCTCTCTTCCCCTTCCTCCCCTCTACCCTCCCTCCTTGCTCACACAAAAATGGCGGGTAAGACTAGCAGGTTCCAAGACCACTCTCTAAGACTGACAACAATAAATGTGAAAGGACTTAATAGCTCAGGGAAAAGGTCAATTGCATATAAAGAGCTCACTAGATTAGGGAGCCAAATCATCATGGTTCAAGAGACACATTTCCAAAGGGGTAGGGAACCCAGATGGAACACTCCCCAGTTCTCCATGACTTTCTTCGCCTCAGGCCCCCAAAAAAAGGGAGGGGTGGGTATCCTGATCCACAAATCCCTCCCGCTCCAGATATCTCAAATTGACAAAGACCCAGAGGGCCGATATATCATGCTGACAGGACAGCTTTATGGACAACAACTATCATTATTGAACATTTACGCACCAAACCAGACTCATACTCCCTTCTTTAAAAAAATATCAAACCTGGTATTAGACCAGGTTAAAGGCACACTGTTTTTGGCAGGAGATTTTAATCTAGCATTTGACCCTGAACTAGACTCCTCCAAAGGAGTCTCGTCCGTCCCCAAGTCTGTCTTACGAACAACTAAACTCACTTTCTCCAAACTTGCTCTTCATGACATATGGAGGACTCTACATCCTCTGACTAAAGACTACACTTTTTACTCATCCCCGCACGACTGCTATACTAGGATTGACCATATACTAACTGATGCAAATGGACTTGCTCTGACTAACCAATGCGAGATCGGCCACATAACCTGGACAGACCACGCTCCTGTTTCTTGCTCCATCTTATGGCCTGGCCTACCTATCACTACTAAAATATGGAGACTAGATGAATCCCTTTTGGATGACCCATAGCGATCACAGAACTTGAGAAAGATATTATTGAATATTTTTCCTTTAATAGCAACTCCACCGCATCCCTGCAATGTGAATGGGAAGCACACAAAACTGTCATGAGGGGTGTATTCATCAGGCGAAGAGCTAAGATTCAAAGACATGCTAGAGAGAAACACACACAGCTCTTAGATAAAATTAACACGCTTGAAAAGGCTCACAAACAAAATTTATCTAATAACACTCTCAGAGAAGACCTCCTCAAAGCTAGATTAGACCTCAAAGCTCACCTGACATCTATTCATCAGCGTAATGCACTACATTTAAGGCAGTACTACTACGAGGGTGGGGACAAACCGGGGAAACTTTTAGCAAGATGCCTCCGGAGGAGGCAACTTGCCTCCTATATCCACACACTGCAATCCCCAGAGGGCCACCCAATCAAAAATAACAAACAGATTGCCTCCGCATTCAGACAGTATTACAACTCACTATATAACATCCCAATTCCAGACGACACTGCTATAGACAACAATCTTCCCACAACTGATAGGGATCACCTGGACACTTACTTCCTAGGACTGGACTTGCCGTCAATAGACGCAGAAGGGAAGGACTGTTTAGCACGACCTATCACAATAGAGGAAATATGTCTAGCTATCAAAGACTCTCCATCGGGTAAGAGCCCAGGGCCAGATGGCTTTACGATTGGATACTACAAGAAGTTTTCAGGCCTACTGGCCCCTCACCTCCTAGCTCTGTTTAATAGCCTAAGAAACGACCCCTCCCTATCTAGAAACCTCCTTGAGGCCCACGTCACTGTGATCCCGAAACTTGGCAAACCTCCCACGTCTCCTGCAAATTTTAGACCCATCTCCTTAATAAACGCAGATATGAAAATACTGGCTAAGATCCTAGCGAATCGATTAAACAAATACCTTCCCGGCCTGGTGTCCTGTGACCAAGTAGGTTTTATCCCAGGGCGAGAAGCCCGAGACAATGTTATAAAAATCATCCACTTAATAAATTATGCTAAAGCAACTAACACCCCCCTGGTTCTCCTTTCATCTGACGCGGAGAAGGCCTTCGACCGTGTCCGGTGGCCTTTTTTGCGCAGGGCCATGGTCGAGATGGGACTCCCAGAACCTTTTCTTAATATGACTTTCGCATTATACTCCAACCCTAACGCAAGGATTAGGGTAAATAACACCTTGTCAGAGCCCTTTTTCATTAACAATGGCACTAGACAGGGCTGCCCCCTCTCCCCCTTACTTTTCGCCATTTCTATCGAAATACTGGCCCAAAAGATTAGAAATAACAACCACATTAAGGGACTTAAAATCGGCCAATCAGAACACAAGCAGGCACTTTACGCCGATGACATCCTTTTCACTTTGACTGATGCAGGCAGCTCTGTTCCGGAACTGTTGTCAGTCCTAGCCGATTATGGCAGAGTATCGAATTTTAAACTGAACATCTCAAAATCCGAACTTCTAAATATCAATACTCCCCCCCACATAATACACAACATTAGAGACACCTATGGAATTCCTCTGGCCCAACACAATTTAAAATACTTAGGGATACAACTAACTTCATCAACTCATGACCTAGTCAAACATAACTACAACACTCTAAAGACCGACATTGCCAGAGATCTGTCCTCTTGGAGGAACAAACCCCTCTCCTGGTTAGGTAGGATAGGAGTAGTGAAAATGAATGTCCTCCCTCAAATCCTATACCTAATGCAAGCCCTCCCTATCCCACTCAATGATAATTATATCTCCCAACTTCAAAGGGTTTTGGATCAATATATATGGGCAGGCACCAGACCTAGAGTTCCAAAAAAAACACAATACCTACCAAGAGACTACGGTGGACTGGGAGTCCCGAACCTCTTGGCTTACAAACATGCAATAGCGCTTAGACACATCGTAGAATGGGCTCATAACTCTGACAATAAGATGTGGATACGTATAGACAGGGACATCCTTAAGCTAAACAACCTAGCGACGCTGGCATGGACACTTCCACAACAGAGGCCCAAAAACACACAACATTACCTCATTACTGCAAACATTTTATCTGAATGGGACAAACTATTGGCCACCAGCACTCACATCTCCTCTAGAACTGCACCACTTTCTCCACTCTTAGAGAACACAGACATACCTTACCATAGACTCAGGCATAAAATTCTCCTCCCATACCCTCTTAGGACAGGCTCCATTCGGTTTGTCTCAGACAGAGGCAAGCAGAAAACACAAGCAACTTTAGCGGAATCCCATGGGGAGATTTTATCCTCATGGCTTCATTATAATCAATTGAAACACTATATTTCTCATCACAAACATAGACAGGACCTCGGCCGGGAACCAACTTACTTCGAAAACCTGTGCATACAAACAGAATGCCCTGAACATCTGATCTCCAAACTATATAAAATAACGGTCAAAAGCTCGGGAACCACACTTCCCTCATACACAATTGCATGGCAGAGAGAGCTGGGCTTGGATATAGATGACGAGATATGGCTTAAAGCATTTTGGTTAAACAAATCCTCCTCAGTCTCGGACAAAATACAAGAAATTCAATTAAAGCTCATAAGTCGCTGGTACCTAACACCAAAAAGACTAAGCAAAATGTTTCCCAGTCTGATAAACACATGCTGGAGGGGGTGCGGGGAAGAGGGCTCCCTTCTCCATATTTGGTGGGGATGCCCACTCCTATCGAGTTACTGGACGATGGTATTTAAAACAATATCTGAAATTCTAGGCATATTAATCCCAACTACCCCCGAGGCACTATTGTTCTGCTCTCTACCCCGCCCAGAGGGCCAGGGTAAACAGGCACTACTGCTGTTAATGCTGACAGCAGCTAAAAAACTCATTCCAAGGCACTGGAAATCTCAGATACTTCCTACTGAACAAGAGTGGAGAAGTCAGGTAGACGACCTACTAATACTTGAAAGGTATCATTATCTAAAAGTGCACAAACTTGACCAACACGAACTGATGCTAGCATACTGGAATGGCATGATCTAAGGAACACACTGCTAGCTCGCTCCCCGCCAATCTTTATGGACAGAACTGACTCCCTATCCCTCCTTCCTACCTTTCCCTCCCTGCCTCTCCCCCCTCTTCAAAATTTTTTTTTTTCTTTTCTTTTCCCTCTTTCTTTCCTTTTTCCCTATTTACTACTCGTTTCCCCTTAACTGTACTTTTATTCCAGACACTTCTGGAACAAAAAAAAAATAAGAAAAAGTAGCTACTCACCGGTATTATGCAAAATGTTTATATTTTTATCTTGAAAAGTTAACATTTCTTCTTTTTCTAACTTGAGGATATAACATGAATCATAACTGTTAATGGAGCGGCGAAAATAAGAACTGCCACATAACATTAAGCCGCTCCTTCTGCTACATTCATTGGACTCAATCTGTTACATTGATCTTATTTTTTATGCCTTGTCACTTGTACTGTTTGTTACCTTGGATCGACTAGCAATTAATCCTGTGTACATTGCATAATTAAGAGATGTTTATTTGTTGTATCCTCTTGTCTGTATACCTCAATAAAAATTTGTTTAAAAAAAAACAAAAAAAAAACCTAACACTAACCCCAAGACGATCCACTTACAGTTTTTGAAGTCCTCATCCAGGCGGCGAGAAGTCTTCATCTAGACGGCCTCTTCAATCTTCATCCAGGCAGCATCTTCTATCTTGACACTGGAGGTGTGTAGCGGGTCTATCCTGAAGCATCCTCTTCATACGTCCCTTGCATTCCTATTGGCTGTATGAAGCAGATGCTCTGTGCCGGATGTCTTCAGGATGGACCCGATTCACACCTCCGTGAACAAGATAGAAGATGTCACCTGGATGAAGATTGAAGGGCCGCCTGGAAGAAGACTTCTCGCCACTTGGATCAGGACTTCAACGCCAGGATGAAGATTGAAGAGGCCGTCTGGATGAAGACTTCTCACCGCCTGGATGAGGACTTCAACTTCAGGATGAAGATCGTTCAAGCGGGACTTTAAAAACTGTAAGTGGATCTTTGGGGGTTAGTGTTATTCTTTTTTTAAGGTTTTTCTTGGTGTTTTTTTTAGTTTAGGGTTTGGAAGTAAAAGAGCTAAATGCCCTTTTAAGGGTAATGCCCATACAAATGCCCTTTTCAGGGCAATGGGTATCTTAGGTTTTTTTAGAATTAGGTTTTATATTTTGGGGGTTTGGTTGGGTGGTGGGTTTTACTGTTGGGGGGGTTTGTGGGGTTTTTTTTTACAGGTAAAAGAGCTGATAACTTTGGGGTAATGCCCCACAAATGGCTCTTTTAAGGGCCATTGGTAGTTTATTGTAGGCTAGGGTTTTTTTTTTTTTGGGTGGGCTTTTTTATTTTTATAGGGCTATTAGATTAGGTGTAATTCTTTTTTATTTTGGATAATTTTGTTTGTTATTTTCCGTAATTTAGTGGTTTTTATTTTTTGTAACTTAGTAATTTTTTTTTTAATTAGATACTTTGAAAGTGTTAGGATTTTTTTCATGTGTAGTTTAGTTTTATTTAATCGGTAGTTAGTTTAATTTTAGTTTAATCATTATATTAGTTTAATATAATAATTATATTAGTTTAATTGTTAGTTTAAACTTAGTTTTTTTTTATTTTACAGGTAAGTTTTAATTTAAGATAGGGAAATTGTAATTTTAATATAAAGTTAGGGGGACCTTAGGTTTAGGGGTTACTAGTTTAAATTAGTTTATTGCGATGTGGGGGGCTTTTGGTTTAGGGGTTAATAGTTCACTTTAGTATATTTCATTGTGGGGGGCTTGAGGTTTAGGGGTTAATAGGTTTATTATAGTGGGGCGGTGTAGGGCTTAATAACTTTAATATAGTTAGGGTGATGTAGGCAGACGGCTGATTAGGGGTTAATTATATTTAAATAGTGTTTGTGATGTGGGATGGTGGCAGTTTAAGGGTTAATATGTTTATTATAGTGGTGACAATGTCAGGGAGCAGCGGAATAGGGGTTAATTTTTTTTAAGTGGCAGCGATATCAGGAGCGGCAGATTAGGGGTTAATAAATTTATTATAGTGTTTGCCATGCTTTAGGGGTTAATAGGTAGTTTATCGGTGTTAGTGTACTTGTTAACACTTTAGTTCTGAGTTTTATGTTACAGATTTTTAGCGTAAAACTCATAACTACTGACTTTAGATCTTGACGTTTTAGGCTGTAACGCCGTTTTTTTAGCCAGAACGCAAAACTCGTAATACCAGCGCTAAGGGAATCCTATTAAAAAACGTCATTTTTGAGAGTGCGGCACTGACGTTGCATTACAGGCTAAAAGGATTGCGATACAGCTATACTGACAAGACTTGTAATGGCTGCGTTAGGGAAAATGATGCGTTATGGGCCACAACACTGCTATTTGAAACATAACGCACAACTCGTAATCTAGCTGATAGTTCTTTTATGTATCTGTTTATGTGTGTATATATATATATATATATATATATATATGTATTTATATATATTCATATAGATACATATTTTACAAACAAATAATCTTATATTTATATAGAAATATATATATATATATATATATATATATATATATATTAAAACATAAAAATACAATTTTCTTCTTTGTGAAGAACAATGGGACATAAAATATTCCTAACTACATTCGGGTTTAGTGCTGTAGGTCTTACGTCATATCGGGTTAGCAGTGTGCTCCATTGAAGTCTATGGGGAGAAGAAGATAACACGGTCACAATATCCGAAGTCCTGAAGTAAGCGTGCATCACGTTTTGTTATAGTGCAAACAATTTACTTTCAATTTGTAATACGAGAGATAATCTGGCCATGTTAAAAGTTTACTTTGAGCAGTGTTTGTATGCAAGCAAAAGAATATTTTGCAAGCCACATGTGATCTGGTCCATTGTGTGTTAGCATTGGTTGAGTGCAGTCAATATCACTTCTATTTTTGCACTCATATTAAATACAGTGCTATTTTATATTGGTCAAGCGATAATCTAGAGTGTGCTAACATCCGCATGTTGGATAGCATGTGTGCGCTAAATCCCTCAAATAATAAACTTTTTCTTGGGAAGTGCAGGATAATTAATGTTGGTTATCGTTCGAGCTCTAAACATCTAAAAATGTTGGCAACATTATGAGGCTTTAGTTAAAATATCTAACCATCAACTTGTAATACCTTATTGTGAGTTCTTCTTTGTACAAGGTTGTGTATAAGATTATGCACCCTGCACTATTGATTGTGGTCCACAAATCTACGCCAGATAACCTAACAAAAAATGTTTTTTACTAATGACATGCAATCTTTAGTGAATATCAAAATGTGGTAACCCAATAGAAATAATCCAATACCGACCATTAGAATAATCAAATACCAAAAAAGAGTCCTCTGGTAATAAGAAAGGCAGTCTTTATTTTCAAAGATCCTCAGCAGAAATCCTCAAAGAAAAGAAAGAAAGAACAGCCATAGGGGCCGAGCTATGTTTCTGCACAACCGTTCAGGCTCTCCGGAAACAGCAGTTATGAAGCAGCGGTCTTAAGACCACTGCTCCATAACTGATCCACCTGCTCTGAGGATGCAGACATCAATTCACCCAATCCTATATGATTGGGCTTATTGACACCCCCTGCTAGAGGCCGTTTGGCCACAAATCTGCAGGTGGCGGCATTGCACAAGCAGTTCACAAAAACTTCTTGTGCAATGATAAATGCCGACAGCGTATGCTGTCGTCAATTATCAATGTCTGTTGGACATGATCCCCTGAGCGGATCATGTCTGACAGACCGATGATAAATCGGCCCCATATAGTAAAACTATGTGTTTAAGAGCTATTACCAGCTCTAGTGTAAGCGCTTTATAAGAACATATAATAATAATAATAATAATAATAATAATAATAATAACAAATCTAGACATAGGTCACTAAGGGTGTACAGTATAGGCAATTACAACATACTTTGTGTATATAAGTCCTTACAAACAGGACCACATTGGAACACATTGAGTGTAAAGCCATAGCTGTATCAAGGTTCACATCCCTCCTTGTGACTAGTCTGTTTCTGACACTCCATTTAAACTGCACTCATTCTTGCTCCTTTGCTGGTGCAAAGGATAACTTGCTGGTCATTCTGCTAGTGTTCCTGGGAATGCCTGCTGTGAGAATACTAAGGGGCCTGACATCGATAAATGCAGAGAGCAAACGCTGTCGGTATCTATCATTGCACAAGAATTTCTTGTGAAATGCTTGTGCAATGCCGCCTCCTGCACATTCACAGTCATGGGGTCGATTTATGAAGCAGCAGATGTTACTTCCAACCCACTCCGCTTCAGTTCTGCCTGAAGTGGAAGTTAAGAAGCAGTGGCCTCTGAGGTGGTGGACAGCAATCAGCACAATCAAATACGATCGGGTTGATTGACACCCCCTGGTAGTGGTCACAAATCTGCAGGGGGCGGTATTGTGAACTGCTGGTGCAATGATAAATGCAGAGCGCATGCTATCAGCATTTATCGATGTGCGGTGGACATGATACACTACATCATATCATGTCCATCCTCACAATAATAAATTGACCCCCTTCTCCTGCTTGCCTTGATGGTACATCTTTAAAATGTAGAGGATTCTTAAATGTTGTTTACGCTTTGGCTAAAGACTTTTGCCTTGGATAATAACATTATTTGGTATTTTGGAAGATATCTTGCACAGGCTATCCAGGAAAACAGTCTGCATTGATCAAAAATGCTATTATATATACATTTAACTAAGAATTTCTGCCACTGGTATTTAATCTTCCCCAGAGAATTAAAATCCTACATGATGATGCCAGCAAATTCAGGGCATTTGCTGAATAAATAGGGTGGGATGATAATGTATTAGTTATTTTGTTTGAAATAGGCTTTTGTTGATGAGTACAAGAACGTTATGTTTAAAGTTCGGCCCAGCTTTTTGGAGGATCTGATTGCTAGTTGTCTTTGCTTCTCCTCAATCATGAACATTCTCATTTAAAGGATAACACCCCTTGTTATGTTGCTAAGCATCCAGATTCCCCAATGTCTCTTTATCATGTAGCTCCAGAAAAACTTGTGCAATTAGCAACATAACATATTTCTGAAAAATAGAAATTAAATGGATGCCACTCAGACCTGTGTTTGTACTGGGGAAAGAATTGAGAATTGGTTAGTAATTGTCCAGTAAAGTCGGGAAACTCCAGAAATTAAGCGATTTTCAGGAGCAACTCTTAGGTCATTTCATGTATAAGTCTCCTCACCTGTCATCAAGTGCCTAATGTTATTTCCTTGCATGACGATGTTGTTAATACATCATCCTTTATTTATTTTGGAACTGCAAGATTTTTTATTTTATTTTTATTTATTTAAGATCTTACAGGACATTACATGAACTTAATATACTTTTTACATGAAATCAAAAACAATTTCCAGCAAAATATACTTAAAAATCATAATTCTATGCTAAAATATGATTGATTACATTCTCTGTTCAATCATAAAAAATAGACCAGTTACCTTTCAACAAATCTTCTAACAAATACTCAGTATCTTTAAATATAAACAGATTTTGGTTTTGTTTCTCAGATGATAAAGATACATTTTAATTTCTCCATAAAACTTCTTATTCTCAAATCCGACTTACTCATAGGGCCCCATGTATCAAGTGGCATGTGGACAAGCTTCTCAAGTTCAGAAGTTGTCTGTACGCCTTTTCTGCATACGGCTGCAGATCTGTTCATCCGCTGGCCCGTATGCATCATTACACACTCCGACGATTGTGTAATGTCTGTCCCTCCTCTCATGCAGTCAATCGTGTGAGAGAAGGATCTGTCAATCACCCCGAGAGAATGAGTTTGGGGTGATTTCTCTTTGCCACCTCAGAGGTGACTGCTGCTTCTTACATTAAGGGAAGTAGGCTCGCATGTGCGAAACTGCCCCGCAAGGGCTCCAGAGCAGCTTACGCTGCTCCGTACATGGAGCCCATAGTATCAAATTTTTATTTTTAAATCAAATACTGATTAATCATATCAATCATCAATATAGGAATTGATTTTGATTTCCATTATTTAGAAAATAATTAATTCAAAGATTATTAATGAAAAGGGCATCATTGTTTTATATTTAGATCTTCAAATAGTAATATTTGCTGTAGATTTATTTTATTTTTTATTTTAAAATTTGTCTTCAACCAGCAAGATATCTTCTGCCAGAGTATTTGAATTTTAGTGTAAGATTAACAGAATCTTGATCTATTAGTGCTTCATAGATCTTTCTATATTTACCTGAATTTGCCTTCCAAGAGTGCAAAATTGGATTATATTTTTCCATATTAATTCTTATGTCACAAATAATTATTAGATATTGAAAATACTGTTTTACTTGCTTGTTTGTAAAGGCATCTTTATCAGTTAAATCAAATTCTTATTTAAGTACTTTCAAAGATTTTATTTTCCCCATTTTAAGCCAGATTACAAGTGGTGCGCTATTTAGCCATTTCGCTTTCGTGCATAAAACACCACTGGAAGTAAACTTTTAACGCAGGCAGGTTAATGCGCATATTGTAAGTTAAAAGAAAATTGTTAGCACACAATTGAAACCCGATGCACACTAACTTTAGAAATTTGGATATTGTGACCACATTAACTTCTTCTCCCCATAGATTTTAACAGAGCGTGATTTCGCAAACAAATCTGACACTTATCGCTTGCACACTAACCTCACACCATGTTAGACCTACAGCGCTAAACCCAAAAGTAGTTATAAATATGCTACACTTCAATATTCTTCAAATACAGTAGAAGAAAATACTCTTTTTAATTTTAAATATTTCTATATAGATCTTTATATTATATATATAAATATATATATATATATGTATATATATATATATATATATATATATATATATACACTGTATATATATATATATATATATATATATATATATATATAAATCTATTTATATATATAACAATGTATATTTTAAAATACTAAGAACATTTTCTACTATGTGAAGAACATTGGAATGCATAATATTTTCAGTAAATACACAGTAAAACTCATTATAAAATATAAAAATTGTGTGTTATATAAATACATAAATACATAGGTATTTTTATGCATAGTTAAGAAAAAGCATAACGTTTTGGTGCTGTTATAGCACCTTTGCCAAATTCTTCAAGCATTTTAAAAATAGAACCTAAAGGTTAGAGGTTCATCCACCCAGGGTGCTTCCATGATATTGATAAGAGCAGGAAATAAGGATTCACTCGCCAGGATTTTCAGTGTAACCTTTTAATATAACGTTTCGTGCATCCATATTTCCTGCTCTTATATATATATATTATTCTATCCGCAACACAATAATAATTTATCAAGGAGCGTATGAGTTAAACAATACCTATACCATCCTCAGTGCACTGTGAGCTAATGTATAATTTAAAATGATATAAAACAAAGAGAGCAAAAAAGTGACAAAAAAGAGCTCAATCCCAGCACTCAGCTATTATATATATATATATATATATATATATATATATATATATATATATATATATATATATATAAAAGACCTGAAATATGGTATTTTTTACTGAATAAATAAAGAATCAACTATAAAAAGACCTGTGAGTGCCCTCTATTTTTCATATGGATGTGTATAAAGAGTGATTGCGGAGTCACCCAGGCATTACAGAAAGAAAAGAAAGATTGGAGTGCAGAATTTTATAAAATAATTTCATCAGCATAGCATGATTCCAAAATACCCATTTTTTTTAAATAAATACCTAAATCTAGGCAACCTCAAAAGCACATAGTAGTAGGAAATACATTGGTACCAACAAAAATATAGTTATAAACAGTCCGGGGATACCCATAACTTAAAGAGATATGAGGTTTGGATACTGATAGCTTTACAGTCACAGTTGCCTGTTTGTTTAACCTAGGAGGCTTTCTAATTGGTGTTTGTTCACACACCCATCTGCGGGGAGCAAAGTCATATAAAGTTTTCCCTACACAATAGGTCTTACCTCAGAATTATCTGCCACAATGGGAGGAATCAAATCCCGTCTTCATTCCATATCTGCTGCCTGGCATCAGGATTACCATAACTCAACAACAAGCCCCTTAAATAACAATGTCCTGCTAAACAGCAAATTCAACATGAAGAGGCATATTTCCAATAACAACACATATCAATAGAAGATGTATATTGTTGGTCTCATCTGTAAGACCCCCCTTTACTCAGATGTTTAAACAACAGATTTCCCTGCAGATCTCCAGACTTTTAAACATGTGAAACTCCAAAACAAAGGGCACTCAGAATATTAACATGCCCTTCTTTACACTCTTGCATTCTCACAATACAATGTTTGGAATCTGTGTATTGGGTTCACAGTGTAACAACACACCCTCTTGATAGCATACAGTTCACACCATAAGCAAGCTACTATGAATCCAACAAAGTTATTCCCATTGAATGAACACAGAGGTATTCAGCTGCATATACCTGCATGATTTCAAAAGCTGAATCAACGCGCATTTCACCCGCAACCATTCAGGTTCCTTCTCTTCCTATTTATGCTACAAGCACCGTCACTTATTCCTGCACTGGTGAAGTTCACTTCTACTCATGTTATCAAATTGTGGCCTAGTATGTATTATTTACATTTGTTACTTATCTAATACATTGTAAAAACAACTTTATATTATTAGTGGCAAAAAAGTTTTTTCTATATATTACATTGCATTATTGTTATAAATTACAGTGTACAGTTCCGAAATCCAGTGTCTGTCTTCTTATTTTTACATGTTGCATTTGAAGTTTCCATTCCATAAACCTAATTACTATAATCAATTTGTATCAATTTTTGGTATCAAATGGCTTTCACCAATTTGTCCTTCAAACTAGGAGCCATTCTAGTTGTCATTGATGGTTTTTCACCTACTATATGGCAATTAATGGATCAGCCTGTAAAATATGCCAATGTTTAAATAACATGGCCCTTATATCCATTCATTTATTATTTTAAGTGCTAATAAATCTTATATTGGTATTTTGAGGTAGTAAATGATTTGTGTTCTTACTATACAGAAGATCATCTCTGTTTTTAGTTTTTGACTTATTATATGCTGTCTTAAAAGATTTTTGGGAATAACCTCTTACTTTTAATCTATCTTTTAATTATTTCACTTATTTTTTATATTGATTTAGTTTAGTACAGTTTCATCTATGTATCAAGTATTGTCCATAAAGGATGTTTTGAATTAATTGGATGTTGATGGCTGTCAAATGCTAATAAGGTGTTGCTGGCTGTTTCCTTTCTATATATAGCTGTACTTAAGCTATTACCTAACTTGGAAATTCTTAGATCTAAAAATTTTATTTCCTCCTGGCTATAATTAAAGGTGAATTTTAAGTTCCAATTTTTCACATTTATCTTCTGCATGAATTACTTTAATTTTTCTTCAGTGCCCTCCCAAAAGAAGTGATACATCATCAATGAATCTCAGCTATAAGGAGATATCTGTCTCAAATTTTTGTTCACAATATAAAATAGAACTCCCATTTACCCAGATAAAAATAAGCATATTCACCAGAACTGCTTGTGCCATGCCGCCCCCTGCAGATTTGCGGCCAATCGGCCGCTAGCAGGGGGTGTCAATCCGTACGAATGTACAGGATCAGGCGAATTGCAGACCGCAGCCTTAGAGGTAGCGAACCAGTTAGGGAGCAGCGTTCTTAAGACCACTGGTTCATAACTGCTGTTTCCAGCGAGCCTGAAGGCTCATGCATAAAAAGGGTCATCAAGTTCCATTCGGAGCTTGATAGTTCGACCCCTTACACTTTATTTTAATGTATTTATGTTGTGTTTGGTCCACATTGTTTAAATCCTACTAGGTCTCCACTAGTGCAAATTTAGCTTGCGCTTGAGCGAACATGTTTACTTTCACCTTGTAATACCTTGTAATATGTGCACAAGTTAACACGATCCATGCTAACAATAGCATGCAACTTATAATCTAGCCCTATATCTATAACATGTCTACTCTGTCTTATAACTAACATATAACATAAAAAAATAGATATGAAGGCTACCGAGCAACTTACTCATAGATACTGAGCACAAGTAAAACTGCCAGTACATTTAAAGGCTCAATCACCAATCAGACAGAGTCTATGAATGACGTAATTCACGGCTGTCATGCAAATAAATACGTATACTGTGGTGTTCAGACCCTTTAAAAATGTAGTAGCATCTAAAAACAAAATGTTCATTACTTGCAAGGATGGCAAAAAGAACACGCATAATATGATCATTGATAATAAACTAACAGTTGATACTGATAGTAAAACAATATACAATTTAAGAGTGTCTAATACGCTAAATACGGTGAGGATAGAAATCATATAACAAAAAACTCATACTGTTAAACAGGTGTCTATAAAAACACAATAATATTATGTTAATTGTACTTCATTAAATACCTTCAGAGAAGCTATAACTGTATACTTCTTGTCCATTTAAAATGAAGAAATTAGATAATGTAGCAATTTGTATCCTAACTGACACTTGTAATCTAAGCTAATTGTTATATAAAGCAAACTCCCAACCGTAATTGCAACTACAAATACAAATAAAGTATATAACTTATAAATTAATGCATGTCATTAGTAAAGAACCTAAAATGCAACATAATGCCCCATATTTGAAAAGAAGCAACACACAGGGAGATTAGGTTTACTCTACATAATACTGCATGTCCCACTCTAAGTTCATACCTGATGGTGATTTATTTTTAAACTTATAAATCCAAAAAAGTTATTTTTTGTCAACAATCTTGACCATGAGGCCCATTTATCAAGCTCCAAACGGAGCTTGAGGGCCCGTGTGCCTCATCAGAGCAGGCTGCTCCAAAACCCTGTCTGCCTGCTCTGATGAGGAGAACAGGAATCGCCGGAATTTATCCCGATCGAGTACGATCGGGTTGATTGACACCTCCCTGCTGGTGGCTGATTGGCCGCAAGTCAGCAGGGGGCAGCGTTGCACCAGCAGCTTTTGTGAGCTGCTGGTGCAATGTTAAATGCGGAGAGCTTATTGCTCTCCGCATTTAGCGAGGTCTTGCCGACCTGATCCGCACTGTCAGATCAGGTCCCCAAGACCTTTGATAAATAGGCCCCTATGTCACCACCTCTCTGTGGAATCCTGGCTAAATCAATAATTTTTATCTTAAAATTAGGGACATTAGTAAAATGCACAAGGTTAAAATATTTGGCCACAGCGGAATCTTTATTATAGTTTTTCACATCTCTCAGATGTTCTCTGGCACGGGATCTAAGGGCCCTGGTCGATTGACCTACGTACTGTACTCCACACAGCTGGCAATCCAACAGGTACACTATGTAATCAGTGAGACAGGTTGCATAAAAAACAATATCAAAACTTTCTCCTGTGGTATTACTGGTAAACTTGTTTGTAAAATCCATATTGTCACACGTTAAGCAGTTAGTCAAATGAGATCTATAATTGCCTTTGCCTCTAAGCCATGTGGTTTTAGCTATTGCTTTGGAGGCAACCACACTGGGAGAGAGTCTGGAAGCCAGGGTAGGTGGTTTCTTGGCTACAAACTCACAATTTTTTACGTATGTTTGTAAAATATCATCACCTTTTAAAAAATTCAAATGTTTTTTGATGATGTTACATATTGTGTTGTAATGTAAAGAACATTCTGTAGAAAAAACAATACTATTTTTGTCAAGGTACCCTTTAGCCACTCCATTCCTTTGTCCGTTCCCTGGACCTGTGCTACCTGCATGACATAATGTAGCCCCAATTGCTATGTCCTGATGCTTCCAGGTCTTAATTTCTTCAAAGGCTTTGTGTAAGGCCCCATTCATTATATACCCTAGCTTTTAGCCTGCATATTAGCTCCTTTTCCCCCATGTACGTAATTTTGTACTGTACTTGTGTTTAATCTCAGCCTGATAAACTGGCTTCTTGGGATAGAACTGGCTAAGTGCTTAGGATGGCAGGAAGTGGCATGCAGTTTAGTGTGGTCCCCGCCATATCTTTTCTATAAGTACTAGAAATGATCCTATGTTTAACTGGATCTCTGTGTAAATGTAGATCCAGAAAATTAACTCCATCATAGCTCAATTCCCCAGTAAATCTGAGGTTAACAATATTATTGTTGATGAGAGTTAAAAAATTGTCAAATGAAAAGGTATCCTTAACAATAAAATTGAGATTGTCAATGTATCTCATGTACAAGAGGATGTTGGACTTGAAAGATTAATCAATGTCATAAATGTGCTGGAGCTCCCACCTACCCACAAACAAATTTGCATAAGAGGGGGCGAATTTTGCCCCCATAGCTGTACCTTGACACTGTAAGTAAAACTCAGAGTCAAAATTGAAATAGTTGAGGGTAAGTAGAAACTCCACAACATCCAAAATAAGTTGTTTTGCCTCATCACTGTAAGAGGTTTCATTGTTCATAAAGAACTCCAATACCCGACACCTATGCACATGAGGTATTGAGGAATAAAGGGAAACAGCATCAACCACAACTCATTATATCCCTCCTGCCAATCAAAATCCTACAAAATATCTAAGAGATGACTGGAGTCTCTGAGATAACTATACAAGTTTTTCACCATTGGTTGTAAGATGTTATTGATCCATTCGGACACAGGCTCCAAAAGTGAGCCTATGCTCGAAATGATCGGGCATCCTGGGGGAGATGAGAGGCTCTTATGTGTCTTTGGGAGTTAGTGAAAAAAGGAATAGTAGCATGAGTAGGTATAAGTTGCCTAGATTGTTCTACGGTCATAATTACCAAGGTTACTGCCTCATCTAACAATTTGTTAACCTGACTAGTAAATGTAGCTGTGGTATCACAATGAAGTTTACGATATATGGTCATATCGGACAATTGTCTGTTAGATTCAGCTATGTAGTCTATCTTGTTGAGAACATATAACATGTCTAATCTGTCTAATACAAAAGCCTTTATTTATTCTAAAGTAGCAAGATTTTTTTTGTCAAGAGTTGTCAGATGTCATTGTAATATGCTGTAAGAAAACATTCCTCTCAATTCAAATAACAAACAAAACTCCAATTTCTAACT
The DNA here is from genome assembly GCF_027579735.1 of Bombina bombina. Classification (NCBI taxonomy): domain Eukaryota; kingdom Metazoa; phylum Chordata; class Amphibia; order Anura; family Bombinatoridae; genus Bombina; species Bombina bombina. Next base: position 648,952,252 of record NC_069499.1, on the reverse strand, counting down.
GGCAGATAATCCTCTGTAATACTTCCTTTATGCATTCAAGTGGGACTTTCTCATATGCATTAACTTCATATCTTCATTATTGACTGGCATACTGCAGAGATCTCCTGGAGTCCTAAATATCATAAGTGTATGCCTACTGCTAAGTTTCTTATACAACATAAATAAATGTCTAAACACTTCATTTCAAACATGACCTACCATTCTGATGATTGTACTTTATTTCTGAATATGTTTCCTAGTTTAAAGCAAAAGTATATCTTGCAATCTTCCAACTTCAGGCTAGGGCCCTGCTATTTAAAGCATCGACAGACCATTGAGAAGCTGCTATTCTGGCCTCGTTGGCCTCACAGTCCATTGGTCTGTTATATATTGTAAAAAAGGGGATGGACACACTAAGTGCCGGCAAGTGGCAATGTGTCAGTTTAGGATATAATTGGGAGTACTACGTCATCAATATATTGTGGATATTGCCACTTATCGGCACTTTCAGCAGGCTCAGGGGGCGTATTTAAAGTTTTTCTACACAGCACAGACTGTGCACTAGGGTGTTTCATTTTTCCAAAGATGTGATTTTCATATGACTTTGCTTACACCCTGAGTCTCAGTGATATAATAGATATATATGCCAAATTTCAAGAAGATTGGATAATATTTAGGGGTTGCACACATTGATCACTTTTATCACAAACTAGTGAAATTTCTCACATTGAAGTGCTTTACACTAATGGTCTTCTCATGTATTTCTTTCATCTTTTGCAGGTAATTGAACTTTAAAATGGGAACCAAAAGAGGAATTTGGCTGCTAGAAAAGGTGCCTAGTGGTGAGTTTTTAGGAGCTCGGCTCCATTCAAAGGAACAAGTACTTTTAGTTTTTATTTACCATCACAAGGAAATGAAAGAAACACTTTCGGATGCTGCTAAATCTACTAGTACTAAACTACAGGAAGTGTGGAGGAAAGAAAATATCCCTGTTAAGATGGAGGAGAATATCCGTACTGGTATACAGAAGCTGTACAAAAAATACCAAAATCTGTGTAAAGAGAAATCGAGAAACACAGATAAAGCAAATGTGAAACGGCAGATTTGGAAAGGTGATCTCGTCGAGTTATTTGACATTTCCCGGCAAAATGTGATGGACATGACTAGCGTATCACAAGAAGATTAGGAATGTCTTAGGTCACAAAGAGAAGATCGTATGAGTTCGTCAATCAGTGGAGTAGACAAGGTTTTCACCTCAAAAATAAGAACTAAGTGTACAAAAGAAGAAAAAAAGATTCATATAAGAATAAACAATACATTCAGGATACCAGGGGTACTGCATCAAGCAAGGTGGATGGCAAAGACAATATATGCACTTAAAATTGTCCTCTTCACTAAACAGTTGAATATTCCTCAACGACAATTGGAAGGAATGAAACGGGTTGCACATTTTGTCAGCCTCATATATGTTCGCTTTTGGCATGAGGCAATTGTAAGTCGATGGGCTCCAAAGAATGATTTGGATATGCTACAGCTTCTGAGCACTTACCCAGATGCAGACATCAAAAAATGTGCTCTCACAGATGCTAAGAGAAACCTTTGGTATCTGTCAGAAACAAACGTAGGATTGGCTTTTTTTGGACAACCGTATTACTCAGGCTGTTAAGGAAAATATGACTAAAAATTTAGAAACCAAACCTGCAAAGAAAAAGGAAGTGAAACGATTAGAGGGTAAAAACATGGTTTTTGAAGGAAAAGACCTGAGCCATTTCGTTACTAATAAAACAAAGACGTTCTTTGAATTGTTTGGGATCCACGACGTGACAGAATACTGCAGTGATTCTCTAAGAAGCCATGTGAACGCTCTTAAGGTTGTCAATGATACCACAGAAAGAGGAATTGCTCTGATAAAAAAGTATAACGAATCGGTCAGGGATGAACAACAAAAACAATTCTTGTTGAGGGTAGTCGAGCATCACAGAAAAGTCGTCACCAAGTGAACAAAACAAGGGATTGCATCATTCAAAGTTGATTAATATAACACGTTTTGCCTATCATATTACCTATTAATCTTAGTGTATAGTTTTAATAGTATTTTAAGTTTGTGATTTCTAGTTTTCCCAATAAAAGAAATTAACATTGAAAAATCTTATTTTGTGCCTACTTTTACAAAACAGATCAAAGTGTGCAACCTCTAAATATTATCCAATCTTCTTGAAATTTAGCATATGTATCTTTTACATCACTGAGACTCGGGCGTAAGCAAAGTCTGCAAAAACTTTACAGTTTATTTTTTGCCTTAGAAAATGAAACACCCTAGGCAATGCTCTACAAAATGTCTTTCTAAGGGCAATGCCCAACCAAATGCCATTTTCATGGAAATCTTTTTTAAGGATGTTTTTTTGTTTACTTATGAGCAAAAGAGCTGAAATAACATAAGGGCAATTCCCTAGCAAATGTCCTTTTCAGAGTATGCTTTTTTTATAGGCTCTTTGTTGGGAGGGGGTTACATTTATTGTAGAATGGGGTTGTATTATTTTATAAAAAGTGCTGTCACTTGAGAGCAATGCCGTACAAAAAGTCCTTCTAAGGACTATTGTTTTAGTAACTTTTATTGTTAGTATAGGTGTTTTAATTTTGGGGTGGGCTTTTAATAAAGGAAAATTTAGTTTCAGGATAGGCATAACTAGTGTTTTTTATTTTTGGTAGTGCTTTGTTTTTTGGTAATATGTTTTTTTTTATTTTGTGTAATTTTAGTGTTTGCTATTTTGTGTAACTTAGGGGTTGTTAGGTTAGTGGTCTTGGGTAGGGTTAGCTGTTAGGTATTTAAGTGGTGTTAGGCTAGTTTGGTGGTTATGGTGTTAATAGGTTAGGGGGTATTTGCTTTGGTAGGTTTGTGCTGGTTTAGGGGTTCATAGGTTAGGGGGTCTTTTCAATGGGGGATATGGCGGTATAGAGAATAATAGGTTAGGAAGTTTATTGCAGTGGGCTACTGGCGGTGAAGGGCTTAATAGGTTTGGGAATTTATTGAGGTGGACTATTGACAGTATAGGGTTAATAGGTTATTTAGTTCAGCACTGCGGAATCTGTTGGCGCTTTATAAATAAAGAATAATAATAATAAAAATAATAGTTTATTGCGGTGAGCTATTGGTGGTTTAGGTGTTAATAAGTTAGGAAGTTTATTGGGGTAGACTATTGGTGGGATAGGGGTTAATTGATTAGGAAGTTTATTGCTGTGGGCTATTGGCGGAATAGTGGTTAAAAGGTAACAAAGTTTAATGTGGTGGGTTATTGGCAGTATAGAGGTTAATTCGTTTTTACTGTGGTGGGCTATTGGCATTTTAGGGTTAATATGTTAGGAATTTTATTGCAATGGGTGCTTGGCAGTTTAGGGGTTAATTAGTGTAGGGTTAATTTACAGTGGTTGGATATGTCGGTTTAGGGGTACATAGTTATATTTATTAGGCTTGGTGCAATATATTTAAAAGGGATCCTTTATATCGCCAATGTCGGTGCTGATGCTACTTGGAATATTTCACCAGCATCGACACCCATTACAATGTATAGTAAAACGCCTCTGCACTATGCTTCCTTTATGTCAGTAATATCAGCATTCTCAACATCGCATTGGATCCTTTTTGAATATATTGCCATCTTGCACTACTTCTGATCATTGGGGCCTAGATGAAAAGAGAAGCACAATAAATAGCACATTTATCTTTTACAAAAACCTCTCACAAAGAATAACGCCCTGATATCTGGTATTACAAGGGGATGGTTAAATATTTAAACCAAAGAATCTTAACAAGGCTGCAACTTTTTTAGCTTGCCCTATACTTTTAATGGCTATTACAGGGGGCGTTAGTAGTTTGCTCATTGAGTTTGTATTACAAGTGGTGAACTAAGTGTTGTGTTCAAGTGCAATCCTAAATACCTCTATAAAATGATTGCCCTTTAACACCTGAAGTAAACCATTATAGTATAGCAAAAAGCTACATGAAGAACTCTACTACGTGTGCATCCTCAGATTTGTGCATCCTTGGCTTAGTGCACCACGACTTAGAGCTCAAGAGATATCTGATATCTGAATTTGTATAAGCACCCATTATTATGTGAGGGTTTTAGCACATTTGCACTATCCAAAATACAGATTTTAACACATCATAGACTATTGCTAGAGAACTAAAAAATAACTTTGTACTTGGTCTTGAACACTGTTAGCACACAATAACACTTATATTTTTGCACTCCACATAATTTAGACCTTAAAGTGACAGTGAACTCAAAACTAAATGTAAATGAATTGGATAGAACATTGCATTTTAAAAAACATTCCCAATTATTTCTATTATCAATTTTTCTTAGTTCAGTCTGTATCCTTTGTTAAAGAGTATTTTTTGAGAGCTGAGGAGCATGCATGTGGTTTTATCCATCTGGCAGCAGTGTTTTCAAAAAATGTTTTAGCAATATTATACATAGTTGCAAACACTACTGCCATAGACTGCTAAAGACACATGCACACTCCTAAGCTCCTATCAGACTACCTAGTCTTACTCTTCAACAAAGGATACAGAAAGAAAAGCAAATTTGATAATAGAAGTAAATTGGAAAGGTGTTTAAAAATGTACAATCTATCTAAACATTTCATTTTTACTTTACAGTCCTTTAACATTTTATCTGTTTTTGGACTGTAATCTTTATTCTTGCAAGTCTCATATCTATCTATTTTTAAACATCCAATCCACTAAACAGCAACTGAGTATTTTAATGTTTAATTCAATCATTAAAGGGACACTGAACCCAATTTTTTTCTTTCGTGATTCAGATAGATCATGCAATTTTAAGCAAATTTCTAATTTACTCCTATTATCATTTTTCTTTGTTCTCTTGCTATCTTTGTTTGAAAAAGAAGGCATCTAATATTTTTTTGTTGTTGTTCAGAATCCCAGGCAGCATGTTTTTATTGGTGGATGAATTTATCCACCAATCAGCAGGGACAACCCAGGTTGTTCACCAAAAATGGACCGGCTTCTAAACTTACATTCTTGCATTTCAAATAAAGATACCAAGAGAATAAAGAAAATTTGATAATAGGAGTAAATTAGAAAGTTGCTTAAAATGTCATGCTCTATCTGAATCATGAAAGAATACATTTGGGTTCAGTGTCCCTTTAAGATTTCATATTGGGAACTGAATTTTAAAGCCACCCTTAATCTTTCAATGCCCAGGATGTTATAAAGCTGTTTAGAAGTCAATCATCTTCACATTGCATTTAAAGTCAGCTAGCTAATATATCAGTCATGCACTTATTGTCCAGCTAACACAAACATGCTTGCTCTAGACATCTCCTACTATTCATGCCTTAGTCAAACAGAGTATTCCCTTTATTATGTAATCAGAAAAATCATTATTAATATGACTGATTCAATTTGAATAGCATTCCTCTGGGACATGTATGGTGCAATGAACTCAGAATGATTATTTGGCCTTTAGCAGCAGTTGGATGAAGTCAGCAAGCAGACATGGAAGCGGGCCCAGAGCTACACCTAATGAAAGCCTGCGCATCTGCAGCTGTGACAGAAAGCTGGGAAGTTCCATAGAGATTATTCACAAATGATACACACACATATACACAACTTCCATGCTTGTTAATATTTGATAGGGAAAATAAGCTCTGGTATTAACATACATTTTATTTTCCATTACACTTTCAATATTTTTTATGTGTATTTCCTTGTGTATTGTTTGTGTGGTATGTGCAGCTTTTGTGTATGTGATGTATGTGTTTTGTGTGTATTGTGAATATGTGTGTTTTGTGTGTGTAAATATTGTGTGTGTAGTTTGTGTTTCTGTGGTGTGAAGCATTTGTACAGTGTGTGTGTATAACATTTGAGTAGTGTGTGTGGTGTTTGTGTGGTATTTGTAGTGTAATTCTTATGTAATGTGTGTGTAAAAAGTGTGTAGTGTTTGTGTAATGCGTGTGTGTAGTTTGACTTCCACATATAGATCTGCATGCTACAGAAAACTACTCACTACCATCCAGGCTACACCAACATACAAAACAATATCTGGGCCTACACTCCCAAGGCCTCTACTGCAAGGTCTTCACACACCTCAGCTTGCATCTTCAGATTAATTAAAAAATAAACAAGACTAGCCCAGATTTATTAAAAAAACAAACAAAGATGCATTTCCATCAATTTGAATGCAAAAAGCAGAAATTGGATGATAACTTTGAAGGTATATTGCACACAGTCTACCCAAATGGTACATAATTGTGTCCGTCTCATGACTCACAAGTAAACATAAAAATCCACTCTAGGAAACTGGTGAAAAATGAACTCTTCTTAAAGATGTTTCAACCATTTATTTCTTTTGGCCTAGATTTGGAGTTTGGCGGTAGATGGGCTGTTAACGCTACGCGGGCTTTTTTCTGGCCGCACCATAAAATTAACTCTGGTATCGAGAGTCCAAAAAAATGCTGCGTTAGGCTCCAAAAAAGGAGCGTAGAGCATTTCTACCGCAAATGCAACTCTCGATACCAGAGTTGCTTACGGACGCGGCCAGCCTCAAAAACGTGCTCGTGCACGATTCTCCCATAGGAAACAATGGGGCTGTTTGAGCTGAAAAAAAACCTAACACCTGCAAAAAAGCAGCGTTCAGCTCCTAACGCAGCCCCATTGTTTCCTATGGGGAAACAATTCCTACGTCTGCACCTAACACTCTAACATGTACCCCGAGTCTAAACACCCCTAACCTTACACTTATTAACCCCTAATCTGCCGCCCCCGCTATCGCTGACCCCTGCATTATATTATTAACCCCTAATCTTCCGCTCCGTAAACCGCCGCAACTTACATTATCCCTATGTACCCCTAATCTGCTGCCCCTAACACCGCCGACCCCTATATTATATTTATTAACCCCTAACCTGCCCCCCACAACGTCGCCGCCAGCTACTTACAATAATTAACCCCTAATCTGCCGATCTCAAAGCGCCGCCACCTACGTTATCCTTATGTACCCCTAATCTGCTGCCCCTAACACCGCCGACCCCTATATTATATTTATTAACCCCTAATCTGCCCCCCTCAACGTCGCCGACACCTGCCTACACTTATTAACCCCTAATATGCCGAGCGGACCTGAGCGCTACTATAATAAAGTTATTAACCCCTAATCCGCCTCACTAACCCTATCATAAATAGTATTAACCCCTAATCTGCCCTCCCTAACATCGCCAACACCTAACTTCAATTATTAACCCCTAATCTGCCGACCGGAGCTCACCGCTATTCTAATAAATGTATTAACCCCTAAAGCTAAGTCTAACCCTAACACTAACACCCCCCTAAGTTAAATATAATTTAAATCTAACGAAATTAATTAACTCTTATTAAATAAATTATTCCTATTTAAAGCTAAATACTTACCTGTAAAAAAAATCCTAATATAGCTACAATATAAATTATAATTACATTGTAGCTATTTTAGGATTAATATTTATTTTACAGGCAACTTTGTAATTATTTTAACTAGGTACAATAGCTATTAAATAGTTAAGAACTATTTAATAGTTACCTAGTTAAAATAATAACAAAATTACCTGTAAAATAAGTCCTAACCTACGTTATAATTAAACCTAACACTACCCTATCAATAAATTAATTAAATAAAATACCTACAATTACCTACAATAAAACCTAACACTACACTATCAATAAATAAATTAAATACAATTTCTACAAATAACTACAATTACATAAACTAACTAAAGTACAAAAAATAAAAAAGAACTAAGTTACAAAAAATAAAAAAATATTTACAAACATAAGAAAAATATTACAACAATTTTAAACTAATTACACCTACTCTAAGCCCCCTAATAAAATAACAAAGACCCCCAAAATAAAAAAATGCCCTACCCTATTCTAAATGAATAAATTTAAAAGCTCTTTTACCTTACCAGCCCTGAACAGGGCCCTTTGCGGGGCATGCCCCAAGAAAATCAGCTCTTTTGCCTGTAAAAAAAAAACATACAATACCCCCCCCCAACATTACAACCCACCACCCACATACCCCTAATCTAACCCAAACCCCCCTTAAATAAACCTAACACTAAGCCCCTGAAGATCTTCCTACCTTGTCTTCACCTCACCGGGTATCACCGATCGGTCCTGGCTCCGATATCTTCATCCAACCCAAGCGGGTGCTAGACATCCACTGAAGAAGTCCAGAAGAGGGTCCAAAGTCTTCCTCCTATCCGGCAAGAAGAGGACATCCGGACCGGCAAACATCTTCATCCAAGCGGCATCTTCGATCTTCTTCCATCCGGTGCGGAGCGGGTCCATGTTGAACCAGCCAACGCGGATCCATCCTCTTCTTCCGGCGTCTCCCGACGAATGACGGTTCCTTTAAGGGACGTCATCCAAGATGGCGTCCCTCGAATTCCGATTGGCTGATAGGATTCTATCAGCCAATCGGAATTAAGGTAGGAATATTCTGATTGGCTGATGGAATCAGCCAATCAGAATCAAGTTCAATCCGATTGGCTGATCCAATCAGCCAATCAGATTGAGCTCGCATTCTATTGGCTGTTCCGATCAGCCAATAGAATGCGAGCTCAATCTGATTGGCTGATTGGATCAGCCAATCGGATTGAACTTGATTCTGATTGGCTGATTCCATCAGCCAATCAGAATATTCCTACCTTAATTCCGATTGGCTGATAGAATCCTATCAGCCAATCGGAATTCGAGGGACGCCATCTTGGATGACGTCCCTTAAAGGAACCGTCATTCGTCGGGAGACGCCGGAAGAAGAGGATGGATCCGCGTCGGCTGCTTCAACATGGACCCGCTCCGCACCGGATGGAAGAAGATCGAAGATGCCGCTTGGATGAAGATGTTTGCCGGTCCGGATGTCCTCTTCTTGCCGGATAGGAGGAAGACTTTGGACCCTCTTCTGGACTTCTTCAGTGGATGTCTAGCCCCCGCTTGGGTTGGATGAAGATATCGGAGCCAGGACCGATCGGTGATACCCGGTGAGGTGAAGACAAGGTAGGAAGATCTTCAGGGGCTTAGTGTTAGGTTTATTTAAGGGGGGTTTGGGTTAGATTAGGGGTATGTGGGTGGTGGGTTGTAATGTTGGGGGGGGGGGTATTGTATGTTTTTTTTTACAGGCAAAAGAGCTGATTTTCTTGGGGCATGCCCCGCAAAGGGCCCTGTTCAGGGCTGGTAAGGTAAAAGAGCTTTTAAATTTATTAATTTAGAATAGGGTAGGGCATTTTTTTATTTTGGGGGTCTTTGTTATTTTATTAGGGGGCTTAGAGTAGGTGTAATTAGTTTAAAATTGTTGTAATATTTTTCTTATGTTTGTAAATATTTTTTTATTTTTTGTAACTTAGTTCTTTTTTATTTTTTGTACTTTAGTTAGTTTATGTAATTGTAGTTATTTGTAGAAATTGTATTTAATTTATTTATTGATAGTGTAGTGTTAGGTTTTATTGTAGGTAATTGTAGGTATTTTATTTAATTAATTTATTGATAGGGTAGTGTTAGGTTTAATTATAACTTAGGTTAGGACTTATTTTACAGGTAATTTTGTTATTATTTTAACTAGGTAACTATTAAATAGTTCTTAACTATTTAATAGCTATTGTACCTAGTTAAAATAATTACAAAGTTGCCTGTAAAATAAATATTAATCCTAAAATAGCTACAATGTAATTATAATTTATATTGTAGCTATATTAGGATTTATTTTACAGGTAAGTATTTAGCTTTAAATAGGAATAATTTATTTAATAAGAGTTAATTAATTTCGTTAGATTTAAATTATATTTAACTTAGGGGGGTGTTAGTGTTAGGGTTAGACTTAGCTTTAGGGGTTAATCCATTTATTATAGTAGCGGTGAGCTCCGGTTGTCAGATTAGGGGTTAATGTTTGAAGTTAGGTGTCGGCGATGTTAGGGAGGGCAGATTAGGGGTTAATACTATTTATGATAGGGTTAGTGAGGCGGATTAGGGGTTAATAACTTTATTATAGTAGCGCTCAGGTCCGGTCGGCAGATTAGGGGTTAATAAGTGTAGGCAGGTGGAGGCGACGTTGAGGGGGGCAGATTAGGGGTTAATAAATATAATATAGGGGTCGGCGGTGTTAGGGGCAGCAGATTAGGGGTACATAAGGATAACGTAGGTGGCGGCGCTTTGCGGTCGGCAGATTAGGGGTTAATTATTGTAAGTAGCTGGCGGCGACGTTGAGGGGGGCAGGTTAGGGGTTAATAAATATAATACAGGGGTCGGCGGTGTTAGGGGCAGCAGATTAGGGGTACATAAGTATAACGTAGGTGGCGGTCGGCAGATTAGGGGTTAAAAAAATTTAATCGAGTTGCGGCGATGTGGGGGGACCTCAGTTTAGGGGTACATAGGTAGTTTATGGGTGTTAGTGTACTTTAGGGTACAGTAGTTAAGAGCTTTATGAACCGGCATTAGCCCAGAAAGCTCTTAACTCCTGCTTTTTTCCTGCGGCTGGAGTTTTGTCGTTAGAGCTCTAACGCTCACTTCAGAAACTACTCTAAATACCGGCGTTAGGAAGATCCCATTGAAAAGATAGGATACGCAATTGACGTAAGGGGATCTGCGGTATGGAAAAGTCGCGGCTGAAAAGTGAGCGTTAGACCCTATTTTGAGTGACTCCAAATACCGGCGGTAGCCTAAAACCAGCGTTAGGAGCCTCTAACGCTGGTTTTCACGGCTAACGCCGAACTCTAAATCTAGGCCTTTATTTCTTAAAATATGGTCTACAGAGAAGATATAAGCTCAAGGCCTAGTTCTACATTCATCAAAACATGGTGCTAGTACTAAAGGGTCCTCCAACACTATGGTTGATGATTGGGAATAGAGCATGTTCTGACGTGACAGGTTGCTGCTTGGCTCCTGGAAGTGAACATTTTGAGATTCCATAAGATTAAAGACATTTGTAAGAACTGGAAGATTACCTGATGCAAAGATAATACTTAAGGGGAAAAATAACCAAAGTCTGCAAATTATACTGATTTTGGCTCATGTTACGGAGCTAATGGAATATAAAATGTTGTTGCTTAATTAACTGGGCAACAGAATAATCAGACTCATAATGATAGTAATTTCAGATGTACAAAAGTAATATTGCACTACTATTTTTAGCTTTGGGTCTTTATGCAATATATATTGTACTATGTATCATTAGAGTAGTAAGGTTAAACTCCCCCATTAATCTAACATGACTGCTATCAATAAATTCCTAGACAAAAATTGTAATGTCAACAGTACGCTATGAAATACATAAGTCACCAGTAATGATTATATGGTTCCTGATAGAAGTATAACAAAACTTTTTTGGGGGGCATTCAAAGAGCTACTTTTGCTTTTTATATTTATGGCACAAAACGAGGATTTAAGAATATATATATATATATATATATATATATATATATATATATATATATATATATATATATATATATATATAAAAATAGTTATGTGTTGTGTCCGAGCTCAACGTATTATAGTGCTGGAAAATTCAGCACTCATAAAGACCTGAACTAAAGTGTTAATGCTAGAATATATGCATTACAAAACATATGTTTAATATAATAAAATAAAGTATTCACACACACACACCTATATATATATATATATATATATATATATATATATATAAATATATATATATATATATATATATATATATTGATGTAGCGAATAGTTCGCCGGCGAATAGTTCCCGGTGAACATAGCATGTTTGCGTTCGCCGCGGCTGGCGAACATATGCGATGTTCGATTCGCCCCCTATTCTTCATCATTGAGTAAACTTTGACCCTTTACCTCACAGTCAGCAGACACAGTATAGCCAAACAGCGGCAGACACTCCCTCCCAGACCCTCCTACCTCCTGGACAGCATCCATTTTAGATTAATTCGGAAGCTGCATTCTTAGTGAGAGGAGGGACAGTGTAGCTGCTGCTGATTTAATAGGGAAATCGATAGCTAGGCTAGTGTATTCAGTGTCCACTACAGTCCTGAAGGACTCATCTGATCTCTGCTGTAAGGACAGCACCCCAAAAAGCCCTTTTAGGGCTAGAACATCAGTCTGCTTTTTTTTTTTTCCTGTGTAATCTAATTGCAGTTGCCTGCCTGCCAGCGTGTGTGTCAGGCTCACGGCGTATACTGTGCCCACTTGCCCAGTGCCACCACTCATATCTGGTGTAATAGTAGTGTACATTTAAAAAAAACAACACTTTTTTGACTGTGAAATAATAGCAGACAGCTGCCAGTACCCAAGATAGCCGCCAATAAGGCAGATGGGGAGGGTTAGAGAGCTGTTTTGATCAGGGAGGTTGGGGGCTAAGGGGGGGATGCTACACCACAGCATATGTAAATATGCTAAAAAAAATAAAAAAAATTAAAAACCTTTTATTTTAGTGCTGGCAGAATTTCTGCCAGTACTTAAGATGGAGGGGACAATTGTGGGGTGGGGGAGGGAAGGGAGCTGTTTGGGAGGGATCAGGGGGTCTGATGTGTCAGGTGGGAGGCTGATCTCTACACTAAAGCTAAAATTAACCCTGCAAGCTCCCTACAAACTACCTAATTAACCCCTTCACTGCTAACCATAATACACGTGTGATGCGCAGCAGCATTTAGCGGCCTTCTAATTACCAGAAAGCAACACCAAAGTCATATATGTCTGCTATTTCTGAACAAAGGGGATCCCAGAGAAGCATTTACAACCATTTGTGCCATAATTGCACAAGCTGTTTGTAAATTATTTCAGTGAGAAACCTAAAATTGTGAAAAATGTAAAGTTTTTTTTTTAATTTGACCGCATTTGGCGGTGAAATGGTGGCATGAAATATACCAAAATGGGCCTAGATCAATACTTTGGGTTGTCTACTACACTACACTTAAGCTAAAATTAACTCTACAAGCTCCCTACATGCTCCCTAATTAACCCCTTCACTGCTGGGCATAAAACACGTGTGGTGCGCAGTGGCATTTAGCAGCCTTCTAATTACCAAAAAGAAAAACGCCAAAGCCATATAAGTCTGCTATTTCTGAACAAAGGGGATCCCAGAGAAGCATTTACAACCATTTATGCCATAATTGCATAAGTTGTTGTAAATAATTTCTGTGAGAAACCTAAAGTTTGTGAAAAAGTGAACAATTTTTTTTTTTATTTGATCGCATTTGGCGGTGAAATGGTGGCATGAAATATACCAAAATAGGCCTAGATCAATACTTTGGGATGTCTTCTAAAAAAAAATATATACATGTCAAGGGATATTCAGGTATTCCTGACAGCTATCAGGGTTCCAATGTAACTAGCGCTCATTTTGAAAAAAATGGTTTCGAAATAGCAAAGTGCTTCTTGTATTTATTTCCCTATAACTTGCAAAAAAAGCAAAGAACTTGTTAACATTGGGTATTTCTAAACTCAGGACAAAATTTAGAAACTATTTAGCATGGTTGTTTTTTGGTGGTTGTAGATGTGTAACAGATTTTTCAGGGCCTGCCAGGGCACAGTGTCACACCAGTGCAACTCATATCTGGTGTAACAGTAGTGTACATTAAAAATTTTTTTTGACTGTAATAGATTGAATAGCAGTTAGTTGTCTGCAAGCGTGAGTGTCAGGCCTACAGCGTCTACTCTGCCAACTTCTGCCAGTGCACAGTGCCACTCATATCTGTTGTCACAGGAGCTTGCACGCATAGTACCACTAATCGAAAAAAAAATGACAGAGGCAGGCCACCCCGCAGGGGCCATCGTGGTCGTGGTGCTGTGATTCCCTTTGGCCCTAGAATAATAGTGATATCGCGAAGTTTCCGGCGAACATAGCATCTTCGTGTTCACCGCGGCGGGCAAACATATGCAATGTTCGATCCGCCCCCTATTCATCATCATTGAGTAAACTTTGATCCTGTATCTCACAGTCTGCAGACACATTCCAGCCAATCAGCAGCAGACCCTCCCTCCCAGACCCTCCCAGCTCCTGGACAGCAGCAATTTTAGATTCATTCGGAAGCTGCATTGTTAGTGAGAGGAGGGACAGTGTAGCTGCTGGTGATTTAATAGGGAAACTGATAGCTAGGCTAGTGTATTCAGTGTCCACTACAGTCCTGAAGGACTCATATGATCTCTGCTGTAAGGACAGCACCCCAAAAATCCCTTTTTAGGGCTAGAACATCATTTTTTATTTTTTTCCTGTGTAATCTAATTTCAGTTGCCTGCCTGCCAAGCCACTTGCCCAGTGCCACCACTTATATCTGGTGTAACAGTAGTGAAAATTTAAAAAAAAAAACTTTTTTGACTGTGAAACATCAGTCTGCTAGTGTAATCTAATTGCAGTTGCCTGCCTGCCTGCCAGCGTGTGTGCCAGGCCCACTTGCCCAGTGCCACCACTCATATCAGGTGTAACAGTAATGTAAATTTAAAAAAAAAAACTTTTTTGACTGTGAAACATCAGTCTGCTTGTGTAATCTAATTGCAGTTGCCTGCCTGCCAGCGTGTGTGCCAGGCCCACTTGCCCAGTGCCACCACTCATATCTGGTGTAACAGTAGTGTAAATTTAAAAAAAAAAATTTTTGACTGTGAAACATCAGTCTGCTTGTGTAATCTAATTGCAGTTGCTTGCCCGCCAGCGTGTGTGCCAGGCCCACTTGCCCAGTGCCACCACTCATATCTGCTGTAACAGTAATGTAAATTGAAAAAAAAAACTTTTTTGACTGTGAAACATCAGTCTGCTAGTGTAATCTAATTGCAATTGCCTGCCTGCCAGCGTGTGTGCCAGGCTAACAGCGTATACTGTGCCCACTTGCCCAGTGGTCCCACTCATATCTGGTGTAACAGTAGTGTAAATTTAAAAAAAAAAAACTTTTTTGACTGTGAAACATCAGTCTGCTTTTTTGTGTCTGGCTCACAGCGTATACTGTGCCCACTTGCCCAGTGCCACCACTCATATCTTGTTTAATAGTAGTGTAAGTATACATTTAAAAAAGAATGCAGAGGCAGTCCACCCCGCAGGTGCAGTCGTGGTCGTGGTGCTGTTATTCCCTTTGGCCCTAGAATAATGCCCAGTGTTCAGAGGCCACGTCCTATGAACTCGAAAATTTCTGAGAAAATAGTTTACTTTTTAACACAGGACACCCAATATTCTATAGCTTCTGCTCCAAATGTTGACGCACCATCCTCCTCCAGCTTATCTTCGGGCACCTTTCAAGTTACCACTCACCCGCCTGCCACCACCACCAACACTAGCACCAAAGCCGCTTCACTTGATCTGTCAGAGGAGTTTTTTACACATCAGTTGGAAGAAATGAGTGATGTGCAACCATCATTGACAGAGGATGTAGATAACAGTGATATGTCTTAGTCAGGCAGCATTACAGACATGGACGTACGGTGTGATGATGATGATGTTGTACCCGCTGCTGCTTTCTTTGTTGATTTGTCAGATACAAGTGAAGCGGTTGATGATGACGATGCGTCCGTGGATGTCACGTGGGTGCCCGCTAGAAGAGAAGAAGAACAGAGGGAAAGTTCAGATGGGGAGACAGAGAGGAGGAGGAGGAGGAGACGAGTTGGAAGCAGGGGGAGGTCATCGCAAGGAGCTAGTGGCACAGTCAGACAGCATGCATCGGCACCTGGGGTCAGCCAGACAGCACGCCAATCAACGCATGCTGTTGCCACCACCAGAATGCCATCATCGCAGAGCTCAGCAGTCTGGCATTTTTTTGTGTGTCTGCCTCTGACAACAGCCATGCTATTTGCAACCTGTGCCAAAAGAAACGGAGTCATGGGAAGTCCAACACCCACCTAGGTACAACTGCTTTGCGAAGGCACATGATCGCACATCACAAACGCCTATGGGATCAACACATGAGTAGAAGCAGCACACAAACTCAAAGCCGCCATCCTCCTCCTGGTCCAGCATCTTCAGCCACGTCAACCACTGCTGTCCTCCTTGCCCCCTCTCAACCATCCGCCACTCCGTCTCTCTTCCGGAGCAGTTCCTGCTCATTTGCCCACAGTCAGGTGTCTGTCAAGGACATGTTTGAGCGTAAGAAGCCAATGTCACAAAGTCACCCCCTTGCCCGGCGTCTGACAGCTGGCTTGTCTGAACTCTTAGCCCACCAGCTTTTACCATACAAGCTGGTGGAGTCTGAGGCATTCAAAAAATTTGTAGCTATTGTGACACCGCAGTGGAAGGTACCTGGCCGAAATTTCTTTGCACAAAAGGCAATCCCCAACCTGTACTCGATTGTGCGAAAGGAAGTAATGGCATGTCTGGCACACAGTGTTGGGGCAAGGGTCCATATGACCACTGATAGCTGGTCTGCAAAGCATGGTCAGGGCAGGTATATCACCTACACTGCGCATTGGGTAAACCTGCTGACGGCTGCCAAGCATGGAATGCGTGGCTCTGCAGAGGAGGAGTTGGTGACACCGCCACGACTTGCAGGCAGGCCTGCTGCCACCTCCTCTACTCCTCCTACTCCATCCTCTTCCATAACCTCCTCGGCTGAGTCCTCTTCTGCTGCTGCGTCTTGCTCCACATCAACTGCACCCCCCCAGCTCCCCAGGTACTATTCCACATCCTGGATACAGCAGTGTCACGCCGTCTTGGGGTTGACTTGCCTGAAAGCAGAGAGTCACACCGGACCAGCACTCCTGTCCGCCCTGAACGCACAGGTGGATCAGTGGCTGACTCCACACCAACTGGAGATAGGCAAAGTGGTTTCTGACAATGGAAGTAATTTGGTGGCGGCATTGAAATTGGGCAGGTTGACACATGTGCCGTGCATGGCACATGTGTGTAATCTGATTGTACAATGCTTTGTGCATAAGTACCCAGGCTTACAGGATGTCCTGAAGCAGGCCAGGAAGGTGTGTGGCCATTTGAGGCATTCCTACACGGCCATGGCGCACTTTTCCGATATCCATCGACAAAACAACATGCCAGTGAGGATCTTGATTTGCGACAGCCCGACATGTTGGAATTCAACACTCCTAATGTTCGACCGCCTGCTCCAACAAGAAAAAGCCTTAACGAGTATTTGTATGACCGGGGTGCTAGGACAGCCTCTGAGGAGCTGGGAATTTTTTTGCCACGTTACTGGACGCTCATGCGTAATGCCTGTAGGCTCATGCGTCCTTTTGAGGAGGTGACAAACCTAGTCAGTCGCACCCAAGGAACCATCAGCGACATCATACCATTTGTTTTCTTCCTGGAGCATGCCCTGCGAAGAGTGCTGGATCAGGCCGTAGATGAGTGTGAAGAGGAAGAGTTGTGGTCACCATGACCACCAGAAACAGCCTTATCAGCTTCGCTTGCTGGACCAGCGGCAACGCTGGAAGAGGATTGTGAGGAAGAGGAGTCAGAGGAGGAATGTGGCTTTGAGGAGGAGGACCAACCACAACAGGCATCCCAGGGTGCTCGTTGTCACCTATCTGGTACCCATGGTGTTGTACGTGGCTGGGGGGAAGAAGATACCTTCAGTGAGATCACTGAGGACGAGGAACAGGACATCCAACCTTGTGCAAATGGGGTCTTTCATGCTGTCGTGCCTGTTGAGTTACCCTCGTATAAAAAAGCTGAAAGAGAACGACCTGTACTGGGTGTCCACGCTACTAGACCCCGGGTATAAGCATAAAGTGCCTGAAATGTTACCGAGTTACCGCAAGTCATAAAGGATGCAGCAGTTCCAAAATAAATTAAAATTTATGCTTTACACAGCGTATAAGGGTGATGTCACAGCACCACGGGAATCTAACAGGGGAAGAGGTGAAAGTAATCCTATGACTCCCACGACCACGCCGGCAAGGACAGGACACTTTACAGATGTGTTGTTGATGGAGGACATGTGGAACTTTTTAACTCCTATGCATCGCCACCCTCAGGGGTCCACCCTCAGAAAACGACTCGACCGACAGGTAGCAGACTACCTCGCCTTAACTGCAGATCTTGACACTCTGAGGAGCGATGAACCCCTTGACTACTGGGTGTGCAGGCTTGACCTGTGGCCTGAGCTATCACAATTTACGATAGAACTTCTGACCTGCCCCGCTTCAAGTGTCCTGTCAGAAAGGACCTTCAGTGCAGCAGGAGGTATTGTCACTGAGAAGAGAAGTCGCCTAGGTCAAAAAAAGTCTAGAATACCTCACCTTTATTAAGATGAATGAGGGATGGATCCTGAAGGGACTGACATTGGGCGATACATTCAAGTAAAAAAGGCCTGATGAGATGAGCTGCCTTGGGCTAAAAATGGTCCACACAGTGCTGTATTTTATCTTCGAATGCCGGATGACTTGCGTGACTTATCCACCACCAACTAGGGTTCAAGCCGCAATGTTTTAGGGCACTCACTGCCTGGGAAACAAACATCAATTTTTCTGGCCGCTGCTACAACACTACAACAATACCTAATTTTTCAGGCATGTGTACATGCCTAATCTTTCTTGCCTCTGGTGCAGCACCGTGGCTTCAAAAACCAAACCAATAAAAAAGGCACATAACAGGGATTAAACTGATAGGAATAGTACTACTTAACACACCACTCCTATCTGGTGGCACATTAGATTGCACGCGCAGTGCCCCAAATTTGAAGTAGGAGGACCGACCAAGCATCTTTTTCCATCTCCCGGTTCCTAAAATCCATGCCATATACACGTCCCCTGATAGGGGACGGAACAGGGATTAAACTGATAGGAATAGTACTACTTAACACACCTTATAATAATGCAGAGAGAGGCAATGCAGAGAGAGGAGTCTGAAGAAGAGGAGTCAGAGGAGGAAGGTGGCTTTGAGGAGGTGGAAGACCAAACACAGCAGGCATCCCAGGGGGCTTGTTGTCACCTTTCGGGGACCCTTGGTGTTGTACGTGGCTGGGTGGAGGAAGAGACCTTCAATAACATCAGTGAGGACAAGGAACGTGACATGGCTAGCTTGGTATCCAACCTTGTGCAAATGGGGAGTTTGCGGTTGTGCAAATGGACTGTTTGCGGTTGTTTGCGGTGTGTTAAACGGGGAGTTTGGTCTGTCACTGTGAAGCGGGCATAACCCTTACACTACCTGATCGATACAAAATCATACCTGATGTTTTAAAGCACGTTATTCCAAACAATTTAGGAATGTTAGGTGATTTATGCCCTTTATGGATTAAAACCAGACTCTGCATCAACTATGTAATTATATGTGGGAGTTTTGCAATGGATCCCCCTCCGGCATGCCACAATCCAGGTTTTAGTACCCTTGAAACAACTTTTCCATCACTATTGTGGCCAGAAAGAGTCCCTGTGGGTTTTAAAATTTGCCTGCCTATTGAAGTCAATGGCGGTTCGCCCGGTTCGCCCGTTCGCAAACTTTTGCAGACGTTCGCGTTTGCCGTTCGTGAACGGAAAATTTTAAGTTTGCGACATCACTATAGAATAATGCCCAGTGTTCAGAGGCCACGTACCCTGAACTCGAAAAGTTCTGAGGACATAGTTGACTGGCTAACACAGGACACCCAATCTTCTACAGCTTCCGCTCGGAACCTTGACGCACCATCCTCCTCCAGCTTAGCTTTGGGCACCTCTCAAGTTACCACTCGCCCGTCTGCCACCACCACCAACACTAGCACCACAACCGCTTCACTCAATCTGTTATTTACACATCAGTTGGAAGAAATGAGTGATGCGCAACCATTATTGCCAGAGGATGTAGATAACAGGGATATGTCTCAGTCAGGCAGCATTACACACATGGACGTACACTGTGAAGCGGGCGTAACCCTTACACTACCTGATCGATACAACATCATACCTGATGTTTTAAAGCACGTTATTCCAAACAATTTAGAAATGTTAGGTGATTTATGCCCTTTATGGATTAAAACCAGACTCTGCATCAACTATTTAATTTTTCATGGGAGTTTTGCCATGGATCCCCCTCAGGCACGCCACAGTCCAGGTGTTAGTCCCCTTGAAACAACTTTCCCATCACTATTGTGGCCAGAAAGAGTCCCTGTGGGTTTTAAAATTCGCCTGCCCATTGAAGTCAATGGGGGTTCGCCCTGTTTGCAAACTTCCGAACCCAAATTTTTATGTTTACGACATCACTATATATATATATATATACATACACAGTATCTAACAAAAGTGAGTACACAACTCACATTTTTGTAAATATTTTATTATATCTTTTCATGTGACAATACTGAAGAAATTACACTTTGCTACAATGTAAAGTAGTGAGTGTACAGCCTGTATAATAGTGTAAATTTGCTGTCCCCTCAAAATAACTCAACACGCAGTCATTAATGTCTATAATGTTGGCAACAAAAGTGAGTACACCCCTAAGTGGAAATGTCCAAATTGGGCCCAATTAGCCATTATCCCTCTCGATTGTCATATGACTTGTTAGTGTCTCAGGTGTGAATGGGGAGCAGGTGTGTTAAATTTGATGTTATCGCTCTCACATTCTCTCATACTGGTCACTGGAAGTTCAACATGGCACCTCATGGCAAAGAACTCTCTGAGGATCTGAAAAAAAAGAATTGTTGCTCTACATAAAGATGGTCTAGGCTATAAGAAGATTGACTGGGCGACTGTTGAGAGCCCAGAAGGCTTATTCAGCACTAATCTAGTGCTTTAGATCGAGTAAGTACGGGAATTTTGAGTGGGGAGACTTCAGACCCATTTGACCCTGCATTATTGTGGCGCCTACTTTCTCTGTCTTATCTTTGATATCATAGGAGCGTATCCCAACTACATCCAGAAGAAGCAGCCTGCCACTGACTATATTTGATTTGATCTGTGACATCTATTCAACACTCGCAGAAGAGACAACAGTATATTCTGAGGACTTATTCACCACATTTGAACTGATAAGTTTCTTATATATTGCAGATTGGATCTGTTAAATTTTTAATCTGAACACGAATGCTTTAATTCATTATGTATTTGAAGCTATAGATGAATCTAACAGTATTTTGTGATTACTAATATATCCACACCTTTGTGTATGTAACGACTGCACTATTTTTATATTTTATATATGCAATAAGAGTGAACACCTATTACACATTGTATTATTCACATTATTATCACATTTTTGAGATCATAGGTATTAGATCGAAATGCTTTAGATCTAGCCCGGAGCCCCCACAACTAAATAAATGTATTAACCCCTAAACCGCCGCTCCTAGACCCCGCCGCAACTATAATAAATGTATTAACCCCTAAACCGCCACTCCCGGAGCCCACCGCGACCTACATTATACCTAGTAACCCCTATCCTGCCCCCCTATACCGCCGCCACCTATAATAAATTTATTAACCCCTATCCTGCCAATCCCGTACACCGTCACAACTAAATAAATTGTTTAACCCCTAAACCGCTGCTCCCGGACCCCGCCACCACCTATATTAAACTTATTAACCCCTAATCTGCCCCCCCTACACCGTCGCCACCTATAATACATTTATTAACCCCTATCCTGCCCCCCTACACCGCTGCCACTATAATAAAATTATTAACCCCTAAACCTAAGTCTAACCCTAACCCTAACACCCCCTAACTTAAATATTAATTAAATACATCTAAATATCATAACTCTTATTAACTAAATTAATCCTATTTTAAACTAAATACTTACCTTTAAAATAAACCCTAATATAGCTACAATATAAATAATAATTATATTGTAGCTATCTTACGGCTAGATTTAGAGTTCTGCGGCCAAAGGGGTGCGTTAGCTACGCGTGCTTTTTTCCCCCCGCACCTTTTAAATACCGCTGGTATTTAGAGTTCACAGAATGGCTGCGTTAGGCTCCAAAAAAGGAGCGTAGAGCATAATTTAACGCCACTGCAACTCTCGATACCAGCGGTGCTTACGGACGCGCCCATCTTAAAAAACGTGCTCGTGCACGATTCCCCCATAGAAAACAATGGGGCTGTTTGAGCTGAAAAAAAACCTAACACCTGCAAAAAAGCAGCGTTCAGCTCCTAACGCAGCCCCATTGTTTGCTATGGGGAAACACTTCCTAAGTCTGCACCTAACACTCTAACATGTACCCCGAGTCTAAACACCCCTAACCTTACACTTATTAACGCCTAATCTGCCGCCCCCGCTATCGCTGACCCCTGCATATTATTATTAACCCCTAATCTGCCGCTCCGTACACCACGGCAAGCTACATTATAGCTATGTACCCCTAATCTGCTGCCCCTAACACCGCCGACCCCTATATTATATTTATTAACCCGTAATCTGCCCCCTCAACGTCGCCTCCACCTGCCTACACTTATTAAACCCTTATCTGCCGAGAGGACCGCACCGCTACTATAATAAAGTTATTAACCCCTAATCCGCCTCACTCCCGCCTCAATAACCCTATAATAAATAGTATTAACCCCTAATCTGCCCTCCCTAACATCGCCGACGAATAACTTCAAGTATTAAACCCTAATCTGCCGATCGGAGCTCACCGCTACTCTAATAATTTTTTTAACCCCTAAAGCTAATTCTAACCCTAACCCTAAAACCCCCCTAAGTTAAATATAATTTTATTCTAACGAAATAAATTAACTCTTATTAAATAAATTATTCCTATTTAAATCTAAATACTAACCTGTAAAATAAACCCTAATATAGCTACAATATAAATTATAATTATATTGTAGCTATTTTAGGATTAATATTTATTTTACAGGCAACTTTGTATTTATTTTAACCAGGTACAATAGCTATTAAATAGTTAAGAACTATTTAATAGTTACCTAGTTAAAATAATTACAAAACCTGTACCTGTAAAATAAATCCTAACCTAAGTTACAATTAAACCTAACACTACACTAGCAATAAATAAATTAAATAAACAACCTACAATTATCTACAATTAAACCTAACACTACACTATCAATAAATTTATTAAATACAATACCTACAAATAAATACAATTAAATAAACTAACTAAAGTACAAAAAATAAAAAAGAACTAAGTTACAAAAAATAAAAAAATATTTACAAACATTAGAAAAATATTACAACAATTTTAAACTAATTACACCTACTCTAAGCCCCCTAATAAAATAACAAAGCCCCCCAAAATAAAAAAATGCCCTACCCTATTCTAAAATTAAAATAGAAAAGCTCTTTTACCTTACCAGCCCTGAAAAGTGCCCTTTGCGGGCATGCACCAAAGAATTCAGCTCTTTTGCCTGTAAAAAAAAACATACAAAACCCCCCCCCCAACATTACAACCCACCACCCACATACCCCAAATCTAACCCAAACCCCCCTTAAATAAACCTAACACTAAGCCCCTGAAGATCTCCCTACCTTGTCTTCACCACACCGGGTCCCGATCTCTCCAGAAGAGCCTCCAATGTCTTGATCCAAGCCCAAGCGGGGGGCTGAAGAGTGACATCCATCCTCGGGCTGAAGTCTGGATCCAAGCAGCGGCTGAAGAAATCCATCATCGGGCTGAAGTCTTGATCCAAGCGGGCGCTGAAGAAGTCCATAATCGGGATGAAGTCTTCTATGAAGCAGCATCTTCAATCTTCTTTCTTCCGAAGCCATCATCTTCCAGCCGACGCGGAACATCCTCTTCTACCGACGCCTACTCGCCAAGATGGCGTACGTTGAATTCCGATTGGCTGATAGGATTCTATCAGCCAATCGGAATTAAGGTAGGAAAATTCTGATTGGCTGATGGAATCAGCCAATCAGATTGAGCTTGCATTCTATTGGCTGATCGGAACAGCCAATAGAATGCAAGCTCAATCTGATTGGCTGATCGGATCAGCCAATCAGATTGAACTTGAATCTGATTGGCTGATTCCATCAGCCAATCAGAATATTCCTACCTTAATTCCGATTGGCTGATAGAATCCTATCAGCCAATCGGAATTCGAGGGACGCCATCTTGGATGACGTCATTTAAAGGAACCATCATTCGGCGAGTAGGCGTCGCTTGAAGAGGTTGGATCCGCGTCAGCTGGGAAGAAGATGGCTCCGCTCCGCTCCGGAAGAAAGAAGATTGAAGATGCGGCTTGATAGAAGACTTCATCCCGATGATGGACTTCCGACTTCAGCCCGATGATGGAGTTCTTCAGTCACCGCTTGGATCAAGACTTCGGACCCTCTTCTGGACCGATCACTGAACCCGGTGAGGTGAAGACAAGGTAGGGAGATCTTCAGGGGCTTAGTGTTAGGTTTATTTAAGGGGGGTTTGGGTTAGATTAGGGGTATGTGGGTGGTGGGTTGTAATGTTGGGGGGGTATTGTATGTTTTTTTTTACAGGCAAAAGAGCTGAATTCTTTGGGGCATGCCCCGCAAAGGGCACTTTTCAGGGCTGGTAAGGTAAAAGAGCTTTGAACTTTTTTAATTTAGAATAGGGTAGGGCATTTTTTTATTTTGGGGGTCTTTGTTATTTTATTAGGTCGCTTAGAGTAGGTGTAATTAGTTTAAAATTGTTGTAATATTTTTCTAATGTTTGTAAATATTTTTTTATTTTTTGTAACTTAGATCTTTTTTATTTTTTGTACTTTAGTTAGTTTATTTAATTGTATTTATTTGTAGGTATTGTATTTAATTAATTTATTGATAGTGTAGTGTTAGGTTTAATTGTAGGTAATTGTAGGTATTTTATTTAATTAATTTATTGATAGTGTAGTATTAGGTTTAATTGTAGATAATTGTAGGTATTTTATTTAATTTATTTATTGCTAGTGTAGTGTTAGGTTTAATTGTAACTTAGGTTAGGATTTATTTTACAGGTAATTTTGTAATTATTTTAACTAGGTAACTATTAAATAGTTATTAACTATTTAATAGCTTTTGTACCTAGTTAAAATAAATACAAAGTTGCCTGTAAAATAAATATTAATCCTAAAATAGCTACAATATAATTATAATTTATATTGTAGCTATATTAGGGTTTATTTTACAGGTAAGTATTTAGTTTTAAATAGGAATAATTTATTTAATAATAGTTAATTTATTTAGTTAGATAAAAATTATATTTAACTTAGGGGGGTGTTAGTGTTAGGATTAGACTTAGCTTTAGGGGTTAAAAAATATATTAGAATAGCGGTGAGCTCCGGTCTGCAGATTAGGGGTTAATGTTTGAAGTTAGGTGTTGGCGATGTTAGGGAGGGCAGATTAGGGGTTAATACTATTTATTATAGGGTTATTGAGGCGGGAGTTAGGCGGATTAGGGGTTAATACATTTATTATAGTAGCGGTGCGGTTCGGTCGGCAGACTAGGGGTTAATAAGTGTAGGTAAGGTAGCGGCGACGTTGGGGGGGCAGATTAGGGGTTAATAAATATTATGTAGGTGTCGGCAATGTAAGGGGCAGCAGATTAGGGGTACATAGGGAAAATGTAGCTGGCGGCGGTGTACGGAGCGGCAGATTAGGGGTTAAAAAATTGTAATAGAGTGGTGGCGGTGTGGGGGGGCCTCGGTTTAGGGGTACATAGGTAGTTTATGGGTGTTAGTGTACTTTAGAGCACAGTAGTTAAGAGCTTTATGAACCGGCGTTAGCCCAAAAAGCTCTTAACTCCTGTTTTTTTTCTGCGGCTGGAGTTTTGTCGTTAGATTTCTAACGCTCACTTCAGCCAAGACTCTAAATACCGGCGTTAGAAAGATCCCATTGAAAAGATAGGATACTCAAATGGCGTAGGGGGATCTGCGGTATGGAAAAGTCGCGGCTGCAAAGTGAGCGTTAGACCCTTTCCTGACTGACTCCAAATACCAGAGGGCGGAAAAAACCAGCGTTAGGAGCCTCTAACGCTGGTTTTGACGGCTACCACCCAACTCTAAATCTAGCCGTATGGATTTATTTTTGTTTTACAGGCAAATTTCAATTTATTTTAACTAGGTACAATAGCTATTAAATAGTTATTAACTATTTAATAGCTACCTAGTTAAAGATAAATTTACCTGTAAAATAAAAACTAACCTAAGTTACAATTACACCTATCACTACACTATCATTAAATAAATTATTCCTATTTAAAACTAAATACTTACCTGTAAAATAAACCCTAAGATAGCTACAATGTAATTAATAATTACATTGTAGCTATTTTAGGATTGATATTTATTTTACAGGTAACTTTGTATTTATTTTAGCTAGTTAGAATAGTTATTAAATAGTTATTAACTATTTAATAACTAGCTAAAAGAAATACAAAATTACCTGTAAAATAAATCCTAACCTAAGTTACAATTAAACATAACACTACACTATCATTAAATTAATTAAATAAATTAGCTACAAATAACTACAATAAAATAAACTAACTAAAGTACAAAAAAAATAAAAAAAATAAGTTACAAACATTTAAAAAATATTACAACATCATCAGAACATCCAGTCATTTGTACTGAAGTATGACAAATTAGGGAAAGTTATAATATTCAATATAGATGGCCACTTTATGTTTATTCTGGAATAAGGACTTCATTGAAGGATAAAGCATTAACACAGTTACTGAACTTTTATTGGAAGCACAAGAACGACATTGCAGCGCAAAATGCAAGCCGTGGTGGACTGGGAAAATTCTGTTTCAAGCCTGATTGTTCATTACACGCAACAGTTTACCAGGGAGTTGTGACCGACTTTTACTGCACTTGGATATGAGAATGCCCCTGAGCGGTTTATACAGCAGCCCCATGATAGACCAGCTATGGAAGCGCTACCAGAGGCTGATATTGTAGCACCTCAATCCTCAACTCTCTATGCCGTAGCAGCACCACAGTCTCTAACTGCTTACCCTGTAAGTATGGGAAAGAGACTGCTTGTAAGCATGCGCAAAGTACCTACAGCTGCCCAGTATAAGACGGAACATCCAGATGATTTGTTTCCCTCACTATTGACTCAAGCGTCCACTGTATTGCTACCCAGACAGCTAAAAGGGGGTAAGTGGATATCTGCGGGATCTCGCTATGTGTTTCATCTGAGGCATGCACCTACAGATGGAGTTTACTGTTTGCAGACGGCTCCCCCATTTGCTCCAGATCTGTTTGTTGTTGGGCCATGTGAACTATGGCGGTGGGACGTCGCCATAAAATGTGAGAGATCCGGAATTGGATAAGAACTTTTTCCTCCCTAGAGGCTTTGAGACGCTCAGGATTGAGGTGAATGGCTTGATACCAGGGTCAGTTGGAACTTGGTTTAGAGACCTCTCCCCTGCCTCTCTGAGACTTGAGACTATTTTGCTATTTTGCTGTTGCTCACTTCAATGTTAGGGTTTTGTTTTTGTTTTTTGTTTTTTTGTCTCTTATTATGTTGCTAGTTTGTTTGCAAATTTGAGCGAAAACTGTCCACAGACTGCCTCCTATTTTAGTACTTTGATTCCACACAAGTTTAGTGCCCAGATAGGATATAGCTCACTTTACCCTGCTACACTTCAGTGATCTTCTCTATCTTTTTGCAGGGCTTAGTATGGGAATCTACTAACATGCTTGGGGAAAATCTGTTGGTTGTTGTCTAGTTACTGTGGGGTAATGAGGGAGATAAAGAGAGTTACTGCTCTATGCACACATGCTGTTAGCTGGATAGTATAGATGTTGATATTTATATAAGTATGTTAGTTCTCTGATATACAACATAGGAGATTTTGTCAGATCATTTAATATGCCATTTTTTGTAGCTAAATATCCTGTTTAAACATGATACCATATTGCTGCCATATGGCTTTAGATCTAGCTATATATGAGATGTTTATACAGCCTTAGGTATCATTGTCCCTTACTGCTAAGTTACATCTTTACTCATTCCCATGTTGACATGTAGTTGTGGGTGCCTATTATATTAACCATATTTGTTATATTTTTGAACAGTAGGGAAATAGATCCCTTTAAAGTAAGTATTTCAAAATGTATGCAATTATTGTGCTAGCATTTGAACTTTTTATTTGATCCCCCAGTTTCGCTCTGTCAGCGGCCAAGACAGGGCGAGAGCTATAGTTGTTATTGTATTTCCCCCTGAAAAGAAAAAAAAAAAAAAAAAAAAGGTTTGCCTTATCTTACGTGGACTTATGCTATGCCTTATATGTTACTTGTTGATTATATTAGCACACTATCTCTTAGCATGTGGCCCTATGAATATAGATGTGTACACGCATATTTATATGTATGTAGACATACACATTGTCTATATAGTTTAGTTAAAGTATCATGGATTCTTACATATTAGTACATGGGTATTCTGTGGTGGGCTACTAGTTTTTGCTTCCTAAAATAATAGATTACCTATTTTTATCGTTTGTAACGCAGAGTATAAGAATGTTATACTTGTGTTTTTTTTTTTTATTATTCATTGTCCATTACAAGGGTCCAAAAGTGGCCCTATATTACGGGCCAAAGTGTGATGTTTAAGGTTCACTCTACCTTTTTTGTTTTGTGTGGTACAGCCTTATTTGTTATATGCGTGACAACCTTCTATATATGTGCGATATTTTAGATGCAAGGTTTCCAAAGTGGCCCTACATATTATTTTGAAAATTTGAGGTTAAATTATTAATGCTGTATAATATTATGGAAATGTGTGATATATGTACAGTACTGTATATTATTATTACTTGCCCTTATGGGATGGGGGCTTATGTAACAGATTTCTTTGCACTGTTCTATTATGTACCTCAATAAAAATTATAAAAAAAATAAAATAAAAAAAACACCACCCACACACCCCTACTCTAACCCAAACCCCCTTAAATAAACCTAACACTACCCCCCTGAAGATCATCCTACCTTTAGCTGTCTTTAGCCAGCCGGCCACTGATGGAACAGAAGAGGACATCCGCAGCGGACAAAGTCATCATCCAAGGGGCGCTGAAGAAGTCTTCCATCCGATTGAAGTCATCATCCAAGGGGCGCTGAAGAAGTCTTCCATCCGATTGAAGTCATCATCCAAGGGGCGCTGAAGAAGTCTTCCATCCGATTGAAGTCATCATCCAGGCGGCGTCTTCTTCAATCTTCATCCATCCGGAGCGGAGCCATCTTCAGACGAGCTGATGCGGAGCCATCTTCTTCCACCGACGACTTCCCGACGAATGACAGTTCCTTTAAGCGACATCATCCAAGATGGCATCCCTCGAATTCCGATTGGCTGATAGGATTCTATTAGCCAATCGGAATTAAGGTAGGAAAAATCTGATTGGCTGATTTAATCAGAAAATCAGATTGAAGTTCAATCCGATTGGCTGATCCAATCAGCCAATCAGATTGAGCTTGCATTCTATTGGCTGATCGGAACAGCCAATAGAATGCAAGCTCAATCTGATCGGCTGATTAAATCAGCCAATCAGATTTTTCCTACCTTAATTCCGATTGGCTGATAGAATCCATCTTGGATGACGTCACTTAAAGAAACCGTCATTCGTCGGGAAGTCGTCGGTGGAAGAAGATGGCTCCGCGTCGGCTCGTCTGAAAATGGCTCCGCTCCACTCCGGATGGATGAAGATTGAAGACACCGCCTGGATGATGACTTCAATCAGATGGAAGACTTCTTCAGCGCTCCTTGGATGATGACTTCAATCGGATGGAAGACTTCTTCAGCGCCCCTTGGATGATGACTTTGTCCGCTGTGGATGTCCTCTTCTGTTCCATCGGTGGTCGGCTGGCTGAAGACGGCTAAAGGTAGGATGATCTTCAGGGGGGTAGTGTTAGGTTTATTTAAGGGGGGTTTGGGTTAGAGTAGGGGTTTGTGGGTGGTGAGTTTTAATGTTGGGGGGGTTGTATTTTATTTTACAGGCAAAAGAGCTGATTTCTTTGGGGCATGCCCCGCAAAAGGCCCTTTTAAGGGCTGGTAAGGAAATAGAGCTGTTAACTTTTTAATGTAGAATAGGGTAGGGCATTTTTTTTATTTTGGGGGGCTTTGTTATTTTATTAGGGGGCTTAGATTAGGTGTAAGTAGCTTAAAATTGTTGTAATATTTTTTAAATGTTTGTAACTTATTTTTTTTTATTTTTTGTAACTTAGTTTTTTTTATTTTTTGTACTTTAGTTAGTTTATGTAATTGTATTTAATTGTAGTTATTTGTAGCAAATTTATTTAATTAATTTAATGATAGTGTAGTGTAACATAGGTTAGGATTTATTTTACAGGTAATTTTGTATTTCTTTTAGCTAGGTAGTTATTAAATAGTTAATAACTATTTAATAACTATTCTAACTAGCTAAAATAAATACAAAGTTACCTGTAAAATAAATATAAATCCAAAAATAGCTACAATGTAATTATTAATTACATTGTAGCTATCTTACGGCTAGATTTAGAGTTTTGTCGGTAATGACCCGCATAGCTAACGCTGGCTTTTTTTTCCCCACACCTTTTAAATACCGCTGGTATTTAGAGTTCACAGAAGGGCTGCGTTAGGCTCCAAAAAGGGAGCGTAAAGCATAATTTACCGCCACTGCAACTCTCAATACCAGCGGTGCTTACGGACGCGGCCCGGTTCAAAAACGTGCTCGTGCACAATTCCCCCATAGGAAACAATGGGACAGTTTGAGCTGAAAAAAAAACTAACACCTGCAGAAAAGCAGCGTTCAGCTCCTAACGCAGCCCCATTGTTTCCTATGGGGAAACACTTCCAAAGTCTGCACCTAACACCCTAACATGTACCCCGAGTCTAAACACCCCTAACCTTACACTTATTAACCCCTAATCTGCTGCCCTCGCTATCGCTGAGCTGACACCTGCATATTTTTTTAACCCTTAATCTGCCGCTCCGTACACCGCCGCAACCTACATTATACCTATGTACCCCAAATCTGCTGCCCCTAACACCGCCGACCCCTATATTATATTTATTTACCCCTAATCTGCCGCCCCCAATGTCGCCGCCACCTACCTACACTTATTAACCCCTAATCTGCCGACCGGACCTCACCGCTACTCTAATAAATGTATTTACCCCTAAAGCTAAGTCTAACCCTAACCCTAACACCCCCCTAAGTTAAATATAATTTTATTCTAACGAAATAAATTAACTCTTATTAAATAAATTATTCCTATTTAAAGCTAAATACTTACCTGTAAAATAAATCCTAATATAGCTACAATATAAATTATAATTATATTGTAGCTATTTTAGGATTAATATTTATTTTACAGGCAACTTTGTATTTATTTTAACCAGGTACAATAGCTATTAAATAGTTAAGAACTATTTAATAGCTACCTAGTTAAAATAATTACAAAATTACCTGTAAAAAAATCCTAACCTAAGTTACAATTAAACCTAACACTACACTATCAATAAATTAAATAAAATACCTACAATTATCTACAATTAAACCTAACACTACACTATCAATAAATTAATTAAATACAATACCTACAAATAAACACAATTAAATAAACTAAAAAATAAAAAAATATTTACAAACATTAGAAAAATATTACAACAATTTTAAACTAATTACACCTGCTCTAAGCCCCCTAATAAAATAACAAAGCCCCCCAAAATAAAAAAATGCCCTACCCTATTATAAAATTAAAATATAAAAGCTCTTTTACCTTACCAGCCCTTAAAAGGGCCTTTTGCGGGGCATGCCCCAAAGAATTCAGCTCTTTTGCCTGGAAAAAAAAACATACAATACCCTCCCCCAACATTACAACCCACCACCCACATACCCCTAATCTAACCCGAACCCCCCTTAAATAAACCTAACACTAAGCCCTGAAGATTTTCCTACCTTATCTTCACCACGCCGGGTATCACAGATCCGTTCAGGCTCCGATGTCTTGATCCAAGCCCAAGCGGGGGCTGAAGACGTCAATCCTCCGGCTGAAGTCTTGATCCAAGCGGCGGCTGAAGAAGTCCATCTTCGGGCAGAAGTCTTCATCCTATCCGGGCAGAAGAGGCGATCCGGACCAGTAGACATCTTCATCCAAGCGGCATCTTCTATCTTCTTCCATCCGCTCCATCTTCAAGACCTCCTGCGTGGATCCATCCTCTTCTTCTGACGTCCTAAAACAGAATGAAGGTTCCTTTAAGGGACGTCATCCAAGATGGCGTCCCTCGAATTCCAATTGGCTGATAGGATTCTATCAGCCAATCGGAATTAAGGTAAGAAAATTCTGATTCAAGTTCAATCTGGATCAGCCAATCAGATTGAGCTTGCATTCTATTGGCTGATCGGAACAGCCAATACAATGCAAGCTCAATCTGATTGGCTGATTGGATCAGCCAATCTGATTGAACTTAAATCTGATTGGCTGATTCCATCAGCCAATCAGAATTTTCCTACCTTAATTCCGATTGGCTGATAGAATCCTTTCAGCCAATCGGAATTCAAGGGACGCCATCTTGGATGACGTCCCTTAAAGGAACCTTCATTCTGTTTTAGGACGTTGGAAGAAGAGGATGGATCCGCGCTGGAGGTCTTGAAGATGGAGCCGCTCGTCATCGGATGGAAGAAGATAGAAGATGCCGCTTGGATGAAGATGTCTACCGGTCCGGATCTCCTCTTCTGCCCGGGTAGGATGAAGACTTCTGCCCGAAGATGGACTTCTTCAGCCGCCGCTTGGATCAAGACTTCAGCCGGAGGATGGACATCTTCAGCCCCCGCTTGGGCTTGGTTCAAGACATCGGAGCCTGGACGGATCGGTGATACCCGGCATGGTGAAGATAAGGTAGGAAGATCTTTAGGGGCTTAGTGTTAGGTTTATTTAAGGGGAGTTTGGGTTAGATTAGGGGTATGTGGGTGGTGGGTTGTAATGTTGGGGGGGGTATTGTATGTTTTATTTTCCAGACCAAAGAGCTGAATTCTTTGGGGCATGCCCCGCAAAAGGCCCTTTTAAGGGCTGGTAAGGTAAAAGAGCTTTTATATTTTAATTTTAGAATACGGTAGGGCATTTTTTTTTATTTTGGGGGGCTTTGTTATTTTATTAGGGCGCTTAGAGTAGGTGTAATTAGTTTAAAATTGTTGTAATATTTTTCAAATGTTTGTAAATATTTTTTAATTTTTTGTAACTTAGTTCTTTTTTATTTTTTGTACTTTAGTTAGTTTATTTAATTGTATTTATTTGTAGGTATTGTATTTAATTAATTTATTGGTAGTGTAGTGTTAGGTTTAATTGTAAATTAGGTTAGGATTTATTTTACAGGTAATTTTGTAATTATTTTAACTAGGTAGCTATTAAATAGTTATTAACTATTCAATAGCTATTGTACCTGGTTAAAATAAATGCAAAGTTGCCTGTAAAATAAGTATTAATCCTAAAATAGCTACAATATAAATATTATTTATATTGTAGCTATATTAGGGTTTATTTTACAGGTAAGTATTTAGCTTTAAATATGAATAATTTATTTAATAAGAGTTCATTTATTTTGTTAGATTTAAATTATATTTAACTTAGGGGGGTGTTAGGGTTAGGGTTAGACTTAGCTTTAGGGGTTAATACATTTATTAGAGTAGCGGTGAGGTCCGGTCGGCAGATTAGGGGTTAATACTTGAAGTTAGGTGTCGGCGATGTTAGGGAGGGCAGATTAGGCTTTAATACCATTTATTATAGTGTTATTGAGGCGGGAGTGAGGCGGATTAGGGGTTAATAACTTTATTATAGTAGCGGTGAAGTCCGGTCGGCAGATTAGGGGTTAATAAGTGTAGGTAGGTAGCGGCGACGTTGGGGGGGCAGATTAGGGGTTAATAAATATAATATAGGGGTCGGCGGTGTTAGGGGCAGCAGATTAGGGGTACATAGGGATAACGTAGGTGTGCGGTCGGCAGATTAGGGGTTAAAAAAATGTAATAGAGTGGCGTCGATGTGGGGGGACCTCGGTTTAGGGGTACATAGGTAGTTTATGGGTGTTAGTGTACTTTAGAGCACAGTAGTTAAGAGCTTTATGAACCGGCGTTAGCCCAGAAAGCTCTTAACTCACGGCTTTTCTCTGCGGCTGGAGTTTTGTCGTTAGATTTCTAACGCTCACTTCAGCCAAGACTCTAAATACCGGCGTTAGAAATATCCCATTGAAAAGATAGGATACGCAAATGGCGTAGGGGGATCTGCGGTATGGAAAAGTTGCGGCTGCAAAGTGAGCGTTAGACCCTTTCCTGACTGACTCTAAATACCAGCGGTAGCCCCAAACCAGCGTTAGGAGCCTCTAACGCTGGTTTTGACGGCTAACGCCAAACTCTAAATCTAGGCGTTAGGGTTTATTTTACAGGTAAGTATTTAGTTTTAAATAGGAATAATTTATTTAATTATAGTGTAGTGATAGGTGTAATTGTAAGTTAGGTTAGTTTTTATTTTACAGGTAAATTTCTCTTTATTTTAACTAGGTAGCTATTAAATAGTTAATAACTATTTAATAGCTATTTTACCTAGTTAAAATAAATTGAAATTTGCCTGTAAAATAAAAATAAATCCTAAGATAGCTACAATATAATTATTATTTATATTGTAGCTATATTAGGGTTTATTTTAAAGGTAAGTATTTAGTTTTAAATAGGAATTATTTAGTTAATAAGAGTTATAATATTTAGATGTATTTAATTAATATTTAAGTTAGGGGGTGTTAGGGTTAGGGTTAGACTTAGGTTTAGGGGTTAATAATTTTATTATAGTGGCAGCAGTGTAGGGGGGCAGGATAGGGGTTAATAAATTTATTATAGTGGCAGCAGTGTAGGGGGGCAGGATAGGGGTATAATATTTATTATAGTTGCGGCGGGGTCGGGGAGTGGCGGTTTAGGGGTTAACATATTTATTATAGTTGCGGCGGGGTCCGGGAGCGGCGGTTTAGGGGGAAATAAATGTATTTAGTTGCGGCGGTGTAGGGGGGGGCAGATTAGGGGTGTTTAGACTCAGGGTACATGTTAGGGTGTTAGGTGCAGACATTTCCCATTGGAATCAATGGGATGTCGGGCAGCAGCGAACATGAGCTTTCGCTATGGTCAGACTCCCATTGATTCCTATGGGATCCGCCGCCTCCAGGGTGGCGGACTGAAAACCAGGTATGCTGGGCCGGAAAAGTGCCGAGCGTACCTGCTTGTTATTTGATAACTAGCAAAAGTAGTCAGATTGTGCCGAACTTGTGTTCGAAACATCTGGAGTGACGTAAGAATCGATCTGTGTCGGACTGAGTCCGGCGGATCGAAGCTTACATCACAAAATTCTACTTTTGCCGGACAGCAGGGCTTGATAACTTAGGCGAATCAGCCTCGCCACAAATACGCTGCGGAATTCCAGCGTATTTGAGGTTGACGACTTGATAACTTGAGGCCATTGTGTTTTTAGTTCAGAGAGCCTGTAGGATTGCTTGCTGCAGTGAGGTCTTCAAAAAGACATTACCGGGTTGGGTGATTAAAACACTCTATGTTTAAGTCCTGATGAGTGCTTCCTTCATTGAGGTATTTGTGAATTTCTTTGGTATGCACCCCGGGTCATTTAACCACTGATAAGTGCGTGCATAGTCAAAATGGGAAGCGGCACTCACTGGATTTGTGAAATCAAAAAAGACTTTTATTTCTTAAACACTCCTGTTACATTATACTGTAACTTTATATTTTGGATATACCGACCTTCAAGCTCGACACCCTGGTTGCTGATCATTGTGTGAGAGTGCCTGCCTTTTATAAATTTATATATATATATATATATTTATATATATATATATATATATATATATATATATATATATATATATATATATAGCATTTTTCACTTTAATGCTTTATATTTGTGTTTAAATGTTATATTTACAGTTATATTTCTTAAGGAGTGCCCCTAAATTCTCCACTACAATACATTATTGTATAGTTTACATCTGTACAAAACATAAAATGTAAGTGGTAAAGAATAAATTGCATATTTGGCCAAACAGGCAGTATAGAAATACTTGGTAGTTTTTTATATATTGCTTCACGAGTAGTTCAGCCTTGAATGTTACTGCATTAAATTAAATATAATAAGTCTGACAAAAAAAACCTTACCAGGTCAATATGCAAAATGAATTAGTTCCACACTATTGAATAAATCAGTGTAAATCTGTAGAAAGATACTGTGTACTACTGAAGACTGGAAGATGGTCTTATGGACTGATAAATCAAAATGTTCTCCTTTGTCAAGTAGGTAAAAAGATGTTTCCACATTATGTGACACAAACTGTGAAACATAGAGGAGGGAGCGTGATTGTCTGGTGCTTTAATGCTGGATACAGAGTCTGCATCTTGCACAAAGCAAGTGGCACCTTGACCCAAAAAATAGACCACAGACTTTTGCTGCACCATGCAATACCCTCTGGTATATACATAAATGGTCAGGGATAACCCAAAATAATGACCCAAAACATAGCTCCACTCTAAGTCAGATTTAAATTCAATTGAGCTGGTTTAGGATGAACTCAGCAGAACAGTAAAAGCAAAGCAACCTACAAGTGCAGTACACGGTATTTGTGGGAAATTCTGTAGTAGTTTTGGGATGAACATTCCTAACAATATTTCATTTCAATTGTAGAAATAATTACATCATTTCTTTTAGCTATCTGCACAAAGTTGGCTATTTTGATGAGTTAAACATATAGATTAAGTTCTGTTAAATATAATGATTACATTATTTCTTTTTATATCCATTTATTTATTTATATGCTTGAATTTCAAAGTAAACTGAAACTGAGAATTTCAATAAAAACTGGATAACTGAGGTATTCAGTGCTCAGCCCTCAGCACTGAACTATCTCACACCCATGCGCTAGAGCAGTTTTAAGTTTACACATAAATGTCAACTTTTTTTTTCTGTGAAGTACCCAGACTATAACTTGTTTTTGTTTTTTGGTTTTTTTAAGCTGACCAAGCATTTCTGGAAAATCATTTTAGTCTGCAGAAACTGCTTAAAGGGACATTCCAGACAAAATTGCAATCCACTTCGATGCATTTCAATTTTCAGTAGAAACATTTTTGTAATATACATGCATATATGTTTCAAATTTGCATATACTGTAAGTATGCACCGTGCACTAGCATTTTAAACTCAGCACTTGCTCAGAGAGTCAAAGGTTCATGTACTGTCTGGCAAGGACTCAGTTTGTAAATTGCTGACACAATAAAAGCCCCACTGGCCCTCTGTGCAGCTGTAGCATATAAAATGCTATGTTATGCTCCACATGCACGTGCAGAGAAAACAGTCATAACTTTTATTAGAAGCATTTTTGCCAATACATGTATATTGCAAATATGTTTATAATCATAGATGTAATTAATCAATGTGCATTTAACTTTTGACCGGACTGTCCCTTTAATATTGGTAAAGGCTGCCAAAATAAATAATGTTTGTGTCATTTTCTATCATGTGCATGGATACAATATATGTGCATATAATATGAAAATAAAACAGAGGAATTTACTCAGTATTAATAATTACTGCCTAATTTCTGAATTCTTGTTTTTCATTTAAACGATTCATAAAAATTGTGCCATTAAACAGTTTATATAGGTTTGCATTATTTTATAATTAACATTTTTTTTAGCTTACATTCCAAATGCTTTAGTGTAGTCATTAAAAAAAACATTATAAAGTTTGTATTTTAGTTGTAGTAGTTCCATAGTTTAAAAGCGTAATTTGCCCTTTTTGCTAATTCAGTAAATGTAAGCCTAGACCCTATGTGATGCAGCACTGTTACTATTAATAGCAGATCAGGAGCCATCAAACTGCAGCCGCACAGAAGTTGTGTGACTTAGTGCTTCAGCTCTCAATAAATAGTGACAGTTATTACTTTCCATGGGAGTCACTGGAGCATAATAGCGACAGTATCCTATGATTTTTGCTTTTAAGTGAGGCAGCCCACAGTGCTTCCCTAACTGCTTTTTTTATAACGACTCCTTAAAGCTATCATACAGTTGCATAAAGCTGACATTTTCATACTTTTAGGCATAACTCAATGCAGAGATTCAAAAGATCCCATTGAGTTAACCCCCTGCCTCAGTTTAACCCATACTGCACTCCCCTGAAACCCTACCACAATTTAACCCAAGCCATGACTCACCCAGTGCTCCTCAAATAACCCTAACTTAGCTTTCCTGATCCCCCACCTCTGGTAAACCTAATTTAATCCTCCATTTATTGTTTAGATAGAGCAGACTTTACCATTAACTTTTATTATCACATTTAATTTTGTTCTTTTTTGCCTTAACAAAGTCATACCAAGATTGGCTCAGGAGCACTACTGGGAGCTAGCAGGTGATTGGTGACTACAGACATATGCCTCTTGTTATTGGCTCACCAGATGTGTCCAGCTAGGTCTCAGTAATGCACTGCTGCTCTGGAGCTGAACCTTTGGAGGCAAATATGCAAGGAGCAGTGCAATGATAAACTGCTGTATCAGATTATTGTGTTTTCATAAAGGGAGAGCGAACACCTTCAGATTTTTTATACAATGTTTAGTTGTGCCTAGTAAATAACTTTGCAATATATTTGAATTATTCATTTTGACACCCTTTTGGCTTCAGCATATAAAAACTGCACAACAATGAGGTCTATAATAAATTAATGACTGTGCCTAGCCTCGTCTTCTCAAGAAGCAAGCCTAGATTGCCTCTATCAAATAAAGCAAGTGGTGTGGGAAGTTTGTCTGTTAAAAACAATTGCAGCAATCAAGATTATTATTTGTTTTAAAAATGTAAAGACTAAAGTGTACTACAAGACAATAGAATATTTTATAATTACACAAGTATTCAGTGCCCCTTAGTGATTGACCTGTCCCCCATCGCAAACCCACTTTAACAGGAAACACCACCCCCAACACAAATATCCACTGCCAGTAATGCCCCTATTAAATTTAACCCCTTTACAAAACTCCTTTTTACATGATGTTTTACTCATTTAAAATAACACCCCAATACTTAAATACATCAATTACTAGAAGATCAAAATGAAACTTTCATGATCACGATAGAGCATGCAGTCTTGGTATCCTTTTTGAAAGGGTAGGCTCAGGAGCAATGCACTACTGAGAGCTAGCTAAATACATCTGGTGAGCCAATGGCAGCATACTGTCGGTGCTTAGCCTACCTAGTTATGCTCTTTAACAAAGGATACCAAGAGATCAAAGAAATTTGATAATAGAAGTAAATTAAAAAGTTGTTTTATAAATTGCATGATCTTTATGAATTAGGAATTTAATTTTTTTTACCCTACTTTTTCTTTAATTGTATTTTATTGGTAGTAAGTCACAAGGTAACCATGTTTAATAATGGAACTCTAACATACTAAAAAGGCAAGAATAGTAAAGGGATATAAAACCCATAATGTTTCTTTTATTATTCAGATTACAATTTTAAAAAAAGTTTCAAATTTACTTCTGTTATAAAATTTGCTTTGTTCTCATGTTATTGTTTGTTGAAGAGATGCCTAAGTAGGTAGCGTGCACATGCCTGAATCACTACACGACAGGAAACTAGTGCTGCTAGTGCTCTTGCTAATGTATAACATTGTTACTAGAAAACTTCTGCTATATAGTGCTGCAGACACGTACACACACTTGCGCTTACATCCCTACTTTTCTACAAAGGATAACAAGAAAACAAAAAAATAGATAATATAAGTAATTTGGAAAGTTTTTTAAAATTGTATATTCTATCTTAACCATGAAAGAAAATCTTGGGGTTTAATGTCCCTTTAATTCATGGAAATCACATCTAATAGAAAGGAATAGACCATGACGTTTCCAATGTTATTTTAACTTTTATAAAGGTGAACAAAATATATGGTGAACAATATATTCAGTCATTTTACAAATGTATAACTGTAAAAAGAACCACAAAATGAATGTGAGCAAACTATATAGAGTATAGACGAAGAAAAATATTCCTCTTAAACATGTTCTTCAGAAACAGAATTTCAGATTATCTCCTATCTGAGATCTGTAAAGTACAGACTGGCTAAATAATAAATCCTCTCTAAAGTAGCGAACATCTTCTGTCCTGATGTGAATTAAGTGGAAAAAAGAAGCTTTCAAATCCTGAAGCTTTGCATGAGCAAATTATTATCTGGAATTCCCAGAGGAAATGGCAAGTTTAAAGAAACAAATTATTTGTTAGGTCAGCTGTATTTGTCCTGTTTAATCAAACAAACAAAAAAATAATAGTAGTGCTTGATCAGCTTGAAGAAGAAACAAAATAAAATATAATTTGAAAAGGCTACATTAAACCTTCTTAAAATCAGATTTGGAAAAATAATTCAGCTTCCATCTGCAGCACATTCCATTCACAATCAGTCCACCCTCCCATTGCAACCCTCATGAACTCATGTAAATAAGAGTCAGAGACAGTAATGTGGCAAATTTGATTGTATTAATACCAAACTATTTATTTGCCTTTATAGTAAAAGTTTTAGTACTTAAAACAGTTAAGTGCCAATTATTAAGAAATTCACATAAATAATAATGTAAAAACATTGAACTTGAGGTAGATATGACCCAGGGAATAATATCATGGCAAGTAAAACTGTCACTAACACCAAAAAGAGGCCCCTCATTTTCTGCCTTCATTATTTCTAAACTATGACCCCTTCTTCACTGCCCTGGTGTAGTGACCAGTCTCAGAACAAGCATTATGTTTTTGTTAATTTCCTTATTAAGTGCCTCTTTCTTTTTATGTCCCCTTCTTACCTTAGTAAAGTTACTCAGAAGTTGCCAGAAGTCATCCAGTCTGGGAGATAAACATTATATTTTCTTTGTAATCCCTTCTTTTTGGCTGTGTATTTGTGGGTGTTCCAACACCTGACCATCAGTCTCACTGCCTGGTTCTCTGCCTGACTTTTTTTCTGCACTTGAATCCTGTCTGCTAAGTATATACCAATCTCTCCAAAGCTGCCAAGAAATTATGTTAGACCAGACGTTAATTAACTCTGCTCACATTCATTTAAGCCATCTCATATCATCATTGATTCTAGTAGAAGGGGGTCCAATGTTGTTACCTCCTTCCATAAAGAAATAATGATTTACACATTGAGACTTCTCATCTCCTTCTTGCTGTCAATATTATAAGGCAGCCTGTGTACGGCTCAATATAAAGTAGAGGGAAATGTATAGTGATCAGCGCCAAGTGAGAAAGCACACAAGCTCACTAAAAAGTGAACGATCACCTAGCAGAATCATTCTGGATAATAGAAAGAGAGGGGATATAGGAGCGCCACACAAAGGGAGGCTAAAGTGCGCTAGTTAAAAAGTGTGTAAAATTAGTATAGTCCAAATATTGCAATGTACTATATACACAAACTGTTTACTAAGAATACAGATCTAATACAGATAAAACATATTTGATAAGATAACGTTAAAAATATATAAGCGTATATGTCAAAAAACAATAAATATAAAGTGCTCAAAGGAGGATAATTTTAAGGAGCACAGAGGTTGTCATAGCTTGAATATATGAAAAAAAGATGTAAAAATGGAGGCCAAAATAAATTTAAAATAAAAATATATAGATATGTGAAACATTGTGAATAAAATAGTGAAAGAATAGTCCAGTAACAATAGTCCAGTAACAATAGTCCCAAAATGTTATATATGTGTATATTTTTAAAAAAAAGGGATTGAATCCCAAGGTGTGTGAATCCAAAGGAGAAGGAGAAGTGGAGAGTGCTTCAAAGAGTAAGCCGAGGTATCCTGCACCAAAAACTGTAAAGCTAACGGAGATAACTAGGAAATGTGCTCACCATATATATAGCGAAACTCGGGCTGGTTAGTCAAAGGATCAGGGGGTCGACCCGTCTAAGCCCTATGGCCTAAATGAAGTGCTGGATTTGGTAGCCTTTAAAATCTAAACAACTCATTTGGGTTTGTATCTGAATTGTAACCCTTGTCGATCCACCATTTGCAAGCCTGCGTATAGCAATAGTTTAGCCAGAGAGATTATAATTAGCACCAGCTTTATCATGAATATATAGTTGCCTTTAAGAGGACATGGGTGTCTATTTGGCACTCGAGGATAGTGATTAATATTAATGTATATGGATTAATATTATACTGTATACGTGTTAATAACATATATTGGTTTAGGGCGACTCACATGGGCACATTAGGAGATTTATGAAGGTTTAGATACCTCGATTTTGACACAAAATTGGAATAGTGATATAAATCACATGGACACATAATAACATTAAAAAAAATCTCACATTGTAACATTGTTATAACATTTAAAGTAACAATTTGACTATACTCATCTATATAAAGATATTTATTTAAGAAAAATAGGACCTAAATGTTGCACACACTATCATACACTTGATATATTGGTATTATGGTAATCACCCTACATTGATTTGGCAAAATCGATCATGAATTCACTACACATTAGTTTGACACATTATTTCACATTTATTAATTCAATATATTTCACTATTATATTTAGTTTATTGGTTGTCCCACTTATCAATTTATATAGATGACAATATAGTAAACATTTAAACATGCACCATATTCTTGGCACATTATGTTCATAGAGTGAAGTGAAGAAGGACTCAGAACTCAACTTAAACATAGAAACATAGAAACATAGAAACATAGATATTGACGGCAGATAAGAGCCATAGGCCCAGCAAGTCTGCCCGACCTTACCTAACAGTATAAACTTATCTAGTTCGTAGGATAGCCGAACTAGATAAGTTTATACTGTTAGGTAAGGTCGGGCAGACTTGCTGGGCCTATGGCTCTTATCTGCCGTCAATATCTATGTTTCTATGTTTCTATGTTTCTATGTTTAAGTCGAGTTCTGAGTCCTTCTTCACTTCACTCTATGAACATAATGTGCCAAGAATATGGTGCATGTTTGGGTACATAAAGGGCCACAATTTTTTTTTTTGGCTATTATTAGGGTTCTTGATCTAATTTAGATTATCAATATCGTCAACTAGGCGAACATTTATCAGTATAGTCCACACCCTTGAATACAACTAACAATTAGCATACTGTTACAGAACACTTCAAATTTATATTAAGCTAAGAGAGGGAATTTTGTAAGTACATAAGTGTGGGAGGATTATTAGAAGTATCAGGTCTTATATTGAGCCGTACACAGACTGCCTGGTAATATCGACATGGGCTCGGAAAATTTTATGTAAATAAGTTTATTTTAAAAGATTGTACATATAAACACACTTGGTTACAGATGAGGTTTTTAACATGTGTTTGGAATAATGATGTTATGTTATGTTTTGATGCTTCAGGAAGACAGGAACAAATCATTATTGTTTCATTATTAACATATGTGCATTCAATATGCCCACAAGCGGCAGTGTGTTTGTTCATTGGTTCACAAAATATTTAAATAGTGCTGAACTGTGTAAGTTACTAGATGCCTGATGAAACTGTGGTCATAGCCGAGAAACGCGTTGCAGATAGGGGGTAAAACTTGGACACCCCTATTTAATTTGCTGCTTTTGTTTTTAATGTGTTGTTTTTAATAAACCATTTTTATACTCAAGCACAGTGCTAGCACCTTTTTGTTTTCCTATTGGAACGCCACACTGATGTGAGCCTTGTATCCAGCCTGGAATCCAATTGGTACCATACGACCAGGAGAGAGGGTGAGCTGTTACACCCAGAGATAGCAGTCTGCTACTACCAGCAAATTGGTGTCCTATTGCCAAATGTGAGTACCCTTTTGGCTTTGGCTTTTATACATTCTGCATCTTTTGTTGGTTGATCTATGCATGAGGCGCCCCTCTGTTTTGTGCTTCACTTTATAGTTCTGCCCAGGATCATCTGAGAGGAGATGAGCAGCCGATATTACCCTGTGAACTGTGGGGGTTAGC
Source organism: Bombina bombina (assembly GCF_027579735.1). Taxonomy (NCBI): domain Eukaryota; kingdom Metazoa; phylum Chordata; class Amphibia; order Anura; family Bombinatoridae; genus Bombina; species Bombina bombina. Next base: position 648,908,480 of record NC_069499.1, on the reverse strand, counting down.
ACACACTGTGAAAGTGCCTAGCACTGACCCTATTTTGGGACAATCATCATATTATTGTATGGACATAGATAGGAATAGTTCTATAGATCCTGTATCTCTTACAAGGATTGGCCTTGTCTAAAGTTTATTTGTATAATATAATACCGTTTATTTTATATTATTTTCTGTGCGCCCATCTTTCTTTTGCTTATACTGAGATTTTTGAATCACATTAAATGCCTTTTATATGTCAATAAAACTGCTAGTGTCAATGTTTGACTTACCTATAACCTGAAGTTATCTAACCACTTGCATGTGTTAAATAAAATATGACAATATTTAAGCTCCTTCCTAGCCCTGGTATATCACTCATAAATGCCTCCAATTTAAAGTGAGACTAGGAATAAGTTATAGAAATCCTCTACACCTGGTATATGTTTTGCATGGAATATTATGTTTTGCAAAGATTTCAGCACAAGGTGCCTTCACTACTCATTTGTTGTCTTACAAGAATGTAAATATTTTATTAGATTACTCCTACCTCCAATTCAGTTGGAAAATCAAAATTTTTTACCCGATCTTTATCCAGCCAATAATGTTGCCTTTTTATCGCACACCATTTCCAAGATATGAACTCAAAATGTACTTGGTACTTAAATTTGTGTAAAGCTATA